>NC_032010.1:21341276-21394110 GCF_001865875.1 Lupinus angustifolius
TATAATAATTTGTTTAAGGTTTTAGTGATTTGTGTCTATATTTTATTAGCGTTGAAAAACTATCAATATATTATTAGATATTATGATCAATTACAAGCTCTAACACTTTTAATTGATGCAAGTTATGACAAGTTCCTTCAGTTCAATATATAATTTTAATGTTTCTCATCCCTTTCAATACTAAACAATTTAAGATTTTATAGGATAATATATTTCTAAGTATGTTCGTATTTTATTCCTCTACTTCTCCAAGTACTCATTCTTATCCTGATGTTCTTGTAGTCATTTATTTTTTCCTCTATACTTTCTTATTTATAACATTTAATTTCAATTCTTGTACTCTTTATTTATTATATACTAAAATGATGTACAACACATTAAATGAAAACAACCCTCTTGATATTCAGTTCCTATATAAACAAAGAAAGCATTTTTTTTTTAATATGAGGGATCTACAAACTCTAAAAGTAAGTTTTTTAAACTTACTTTTCACCTCAACCATTAATTTCATTGACATCTAATGATTTGGATCAATTCACTAATTCAAATCATTGGATTTTCCTAGGATTGATGACTGGGATAAGGAGTAAGTCTAAAAAACTTATTCTTGTAGTAAGCGGATCCCATTTCAATATATTACCCATAGGAGGTATTTAAAATATTAGGAATTATTTAATATATTATCCTATATTTTAGGTTGAACCCAAATAATATAGTTTACCAATAGGTGGTTGGTTTCAGATAGTACATATGTATTTTAATTCCACTTAGCAATACCGGATTCGACCTTTACTTACAGATAAAATCTCATGTTGAAAAAGCTATTCATAATGTGGATATTTTTGGCTAAAACAAGATTGTTTGGATAAGATGATATTTATAACTAAATTTTTTTTGTTGATAAAATTAGATGTACTATATAAACACATGCAAATTCAATGATTATTCCTCATTGTTTCATTAATTCTCATGTTAGTTAGTACTTATGTACAACTGGAGAAAGATTAAATAGAACGTAAGGTGTATAAATTGAATTAATGGGGTTTCCACCTTGAATGTAGCGTAAAGGAATTGTAAGGTCACGTTGCTCACTAATGGATTAATGATTCGCCGAGAATCTTTATAAATGGTAATGCTCGTTCTTTCCTTGTAATCAAGATTACATTTCTTAAGATTAGGTTTCCCAATATATATCAATTCTATCAAAAAATATTAACTACCTAAAAAAATCATAAAAATATAAATAATTTTTTTATTACTTATTATAATGTAATTTATTTAAAATATAGAGATATGATTTTTTTTAGAACATATGATCCTCATTCTTTTCCTTAACAACCACTATTGTTTGAGTTACCTTGATTTAGGATTCGGAATATGTGGACCCGGGGAGTGAATGATTAGGGAAAACTCATTTCCACGAAGCTTCGTTATCGAATGACTAATGTTCAATATCACACTAGCTGCCAAAAGTTGGTAGTTATGCCTCTTTAATGCATTTATTCTCTTTAATTTAATATAGAAAAAGAAAAGAACATGGTAGATGTATAGTGAGACAAATACTTGAAGGAAATAGTCAATCAGTTATCAAATTATTTGGATTAATGGTCACAAGTGACTTTCATTCATAATAATATGTCAATTATCTTTCAGCACATTTGTTATTCTACAACTTTGTATAACTTAATATGTCAGGAGATATGATTGGTTGAAAAAATATTTAATAATTTTAATTTTAATTTAAATAACTTTTTCAACCAATCAAAATTGATGATGCATAGAATATACGAAATGTGAGACAACAGATGTAATATTAATTATCTTATATATTGTGTCGCTCTTGATGCTAAGTGAAAATAATATTTAACTTATTTAATTTAAATATTAGATAATTTCACAATTTTAATTTTTTTTATCAATCACAATGATTGACATATATGCACAGAAAAATTATGTTACTTATATATAACATATATTTATTTTTAAATAGATTACTATTTTCCTTTCTTGATATCTTATTTTATGTTTATCATATCTTAATTCTATTGGATATTAGGGAAACTCCCAAATGAAATAGGATAAAAGTCATGTCTCATTCTTCTTTTCCCTTATCTTTTACATTTGCGTATTACTTGATTTACTTAATTTGACATGCATACAATTATGTGTTAATTGCATATTTTGTATTGTGCATTTACTGTTCTTAACTGTCTGTAATAAGTGCATATAAGTTTAGTAGAATCTTGGTAATCTTGAAGATCGAAAGAAAACTGTTTTCACTGAAAAAGAACTAAATAATCGATTAAGTTGTTTAGTTTATCGATTAATAGTAGATTGAGTTAATCGATTAAATCTGTGTATAATTGATTAAATAATGTATAATTTTGTGTTTTCTCTTTATTTATCGAGCAACGGTAATCGTGTACCATATCACTTATTCACCTCCCTCTAGGTGAGTGACAGAGCCTTGTGGGACCCAACAGTTGGGGCTCTCCGTCTATAAATAGAGGTGTCCCTCATTTAAAAAAAGCACACAAGTTGAGACACGTTTCCTCAACTTTTCTTCTCTTCCTCTCTATCGAAGCATTTTTGGCTCCCTTCTTGATCTTTCTTTCCGTGGCAGGAGAATTGACATGGTATTGTGAGGAATTCGAGAATTGACACGAGTAGTCATATCGTAGATAATCATATTACAAAGTTGACATTAATAGTCATATTATGAATGTTTCGAGATTGGTTCTTAGAGTGTAGTGAGAATATGAAATTGAGAACTTAACGGTTTTATCTTGAGGACAACATGGTTAATAATTTGTTTGTACATTTTTTAGCAGTGTCACAAAACGTCTTAAAGACAATGATAAATTTTTGGTATCATAATTAATTATTGTAAACCATTTGTAATATGTTTTGTTTATCCTATCTTTAACATTTATCCCCAACACTTCTTTAGTTATCATACACATGTAAACATCCAATACTATAGATCTACTTACTCTAAGAATAATTGAAAAAAGCTATTTTACATTTTAATAATTCATTCTAGGGAAATCCAATAATTTGGATTAGTGAGTGAATCTTAACCATTTGATTTTCCTAAAATGAATGATTAAGATATGAAGTAGTTTTTTTCCACTTACTCTTAGAATAAGTGAATCTCTTAAAATACTTTAAGTTACGTTGTAGCTTCTTTTTTCCATTATGATGAAAATTATATTGAGTGAATAATTAAGTTTCACTTTAAGTAGTCAAGTACTTCACTTTTATTCATCCCACCTTCAAATAAAAACATTTTAAGTTAAGTACTTGAGTTTTTCACGATATGTTTCTTAAAATTATTGAAAATTATAATTAATAACATTATCATTTTTTAATACAAATATAATTATGTAAATTTAAATAAAATTGAGACTTGTGAAATGGTTTATCAAGTTACTCCTCCATCATGAAGGACTAAGGTGGTGACCCTTTTATCATTGCGAAATTTAGTTGGTAACCAATTTCTTTGAAAGACCAACTTAAGGGAGATAGTCATCCAAACTTTACGACACTTATTTGATATTTTTATTTGGTCCAAAAGTACCTAGTCTATACAAAGTACCTTAAAAGTACATGGCCTTAATTACAAAAATGGATCGAATGAAAGCTTATACATACATGTGCATATAAAACAAACAAATACATATAATTAAAAAAAAGGCATATACAATTGCAATTCGATACCCCTGTACTCAACTCATAATATATATAGTTTCTTTCTGACAAAAAAATTAACAAGTCCAAAATAAAGTCGTATGTTAGTGTCAAAGTATAGCCAGCTGCACATGCACATGTAACTGTTGAGTATTTGGCAAAATCACTGCAACTACTCATCTGAAACATATTTTATTTAGAATATTTTATTTTTATAACCTTTTAGCATACAAGTAAATATAAAACATTAAAAGTAAGCAAAGGATATAATGTTTTTTCATGTAAGATAAGGTTTCTGTTTAAAAAAAAGTGAATGTACTAGTTTGATGGGTTGTCTAACATCTTATGTTTCACACGCTCTCCTCCAAATCTTTGTGATCCATTGATTTGTTCATTTATTTGTGGATTTAATTTCTGGAAAAGACATTTCATTAATTATCACAGCCATAACCTATTCCATTATGATGAAAAAACATATGCATAAAAGGGTTTAATATTTAAACACTATCAGTATAAAAATTTATATACAATCAATACATGATTTACATATTTATATTATTTTTGAACAATCAATCATAATTAAATATGAAAAGTAAATTATATAATAACAATATATTTTTAAAACTCATATATTATCAGTTCATACATTTTTCCTCATAAAATAATGATATCTCCTTCAATTATAATTATAGCTTAGGACATATGAGATGAGCCTCTTTTTTTATTTACGATTTTTTATGAGTTGAGCTTCATTTTTTATTTATGAATTTTGATGAAATGGACTTATTGATAGATACAGGGGCGGAGCTATGAAGGGACAAGAGTGGGCAGCTGCCCCCCTAGATTTTTTTATTTTTTATTGAATACTTTTTTTTTTACTATTTTCTTACGGGAATATATTTGTTGTCTTATAAAGTGTGTCGCTTCATGTATCATTTGGCCTAAAAAAATACTTAAATATTAAACTTTTAAATTATGAAATGTGACACATAGAGTACTACACACTTTTTGGAGCAGATGTACTCCCTTTACCTATACCTGACTAACGTCTTTATGAACATAATTGAAGGTCACATATTTCTTTAATTTGTAGTTTGATAAATAAATATAGTGCAAATTGTATGATTCTTTTAAAAATTATATATAATTGATTTAGTTCTCTTATACATTTAGAAGTTGATGTTGTTTATAACAATATGACTTCATTTGAGATCATAATGATTTTACACTTGATGAAAGATATTATGTATGTATTAAAATATATTCTAAAGATACTTATAAGTCATTTAATATTTGATAATATATATATTTTTTGTCCAAAATTTCTATCAACGAGTTTCATTGAGCAATGAAGATTAGTTTAAAATCTCAATGTCAACATTTTATTTTTGGTGTCGTTAGCCAATCAAGTTTGACAAAATTTCTATCATATGTCGTTAGTCATATATTGCATTATCAAGTAATTCGTCTTATTTTATCTATTATGGTTTTTATCATTGTCGTTAGTCATATATTGCATTATCAAGTAATTCATCTTATTTTAACCTTTAGACAACATATTGATTTATATTTTAAAGGAAATAGTTAAAATTTTATCTT
Organism: Lupinus angustifolius; assembly: GCF_001865875.1. Lineage (NCBI taxonomy): Eukaryota > Viridiplantae > Streptophyta > Magnoliopsida > Fabales > Fabaceae > Lupinus > Lupinus angustifolius. The sequence goes on from NC_032010.1 coordinate 21,346,566, forward strand.
TGGCCTCCCCGTATATATATTTGTTATTCAATTAATTTTAATTATAAATTGTAATCAAATACCATCGCCCCTTCTAAAATTTTGATCAAGATCCGCCATTATGAGTTACATGATAGGCTGATCCAATGACATATACGCTAGCCTGAACCAGCGTTAATCCACTCGTACGATCATATTATATTGATGCAAAAGTTTGTATCTACTTCCAAATCACTATTTTTAAGTGTCTTTCATATAAATATTGATATTGGAAAATTAAGTTAAGCTTACGATTCTTGAAATTACACAATGGTAATTAAATTAATCCAATGTTAATAAATGTATGTTAGTAATTGGCATAGTTAAGACTTAAGAGTATGAGCTAAAGAAAACAAGAGTACAAATATTTGTTTTAAATGTTATATGTCTTAGAAATTTTAAAGTCCCAATTTTTAATAAGAAAATTCCATTTCATAAATCCATGGACTCCCCAAAGTTTTGAAGATTATAAATACATATATCATAAAATAGAGTACAACTCCTCATCCATAAAATATGTATTTTGAGAGAGAGTGAAAGCAAGTCTTATCATATGACTATGGATGGTCATGTTTAAAAATTATTTGATAGTCCATATGATGATCTAAAAAATGCGTAGTTATCTTTAATTTTCACCATTTAATTTCAAATAGTAAAGATACACAATCTTTTAAAAAATGTTTGCTTTTGACTTTGCAGTACATAAGTGAATATGTTTGAGAAAAAAATAAATAGCTACAACATCTATGTTTAACATTGACTTGCATGTTTCTAAATTTAGCTCAAACCTTTTGGTTTAAACTCAAAACATTTTCTCTCATGACATGAGTATATATATTTTTTAGTTCAAAAAATAAACTACTTTTAGGTGAAGCAAAAAAATGAAAATGAAAAAAAATGTATAATCGACTTGGCAATGCTTACTAGATAAGCACGGAGTACAGCTGTGAAAGCAACCCAAGACGGCTAGGAGTGATGAATGATAAAAAGAAGGAACCCAGCCACCACAGCATGTGGCGTGATGTTCGAATTTTCTCTAAATAACTTATTTTGCATTCAAATAATGACTGCACCTATCAGTGAAGTTAAATTATATGGAACTAAGTACAATTTTTTTAATAAATTATATGGAGCTAAGTACAATTTTTTTAATAAACAGGTATACTCTCATATCACTTATGTAAGAAACTAATAAACTCTAATTTTGTTATCTATCTATAAATTTAGTAAGATCTTATACTATTAGAAAATATTTTATTGGTAATAGTATTAGTATTTTTTGGTATTACCGTGGATATTCTTTTACCTTTTTTGATAAGGAACTAATCTCTTTTAACATGTGTGGTTGTCATTTTTAACAAGTATTACTCATAAAAATCAAACATTTGATCTTTTGTTCATACTAAAATCTAGTATCTTATACTAGTAGAACAACAACTTGTTGGTGCAATGGTAGTATTAGTATGAAAATATACAATAATTACTATAATTAAAGACCTAAATATTAATTTGTTGTAATGAATATATATATATATATATATATAAATATAAAGTAATGGTGTTTAAAATTAGGAATATGGTGAGAAGGAAACCTAAAATTTGAAACCACTCTTTCTCAATTGGCATTTTGGTAAATTTGAATCTACAAGTCCCCATTGCATTATTACGATGATATACTATATAACCACCGGTTGTTGCTATTTATACACAAGTCACCCCATAAGTCTTCCCCATTTTTCAATAAACAACTCCCCAAGATTCAAAGCTTGGAACAGAAGAGAGAAACTTTGAGGCTCCAAACCCAGATCATGAGCTTTGATCTCTTTCAGCATACAAAGATCAATAATTAATGGGTAACAGCTTAAGGTGTTGTTTAGCTTGTGTTCTTCCCTGTGGAGCACTAGATTTGATCCGAATAGTCCATTTAAGTGGCTACGTAGAAGAGATTACACGTCCAATCACAGCACAAGAGGTTCTTAATGCTAACCCTAACCATGTTCTAAGCAAACCAAGTTCCCAAGGTGTTGTTCGCCGCATTCTTATTCTTTCACCGGAGACTGAGCTAAAGAGAGGGAGCATATATTTCTTGATCCCTTCTTCATCATTGCCAGCTGAGAAGAATAAGAAGAAAAAATATGATCATAGTGATCTAAAGAAGAAGATATCTTCCAAGAAGAGTAACAATGAGTGTGATCATGATGATGGATACATCACTGTCACTAGTAGTAGTGATGATGAGAAAGTCTCTAAGGAGAAGAAATCGTCGCGGCGGCACCGCCGACATAGCCACTCTGGAGTATGGCAGCCTCATTTGGAAAGCATCACAGAAGACTTGTATTAGTTTTCTCCGGTTGCCGGAGGGGTGGACCAAAAATGGTTCAATTCGTATTTATTAAAGTATAGCTTTATTACTCCTTTTCTTTTTTAAATATATGTGAGTATTTAATTTTGTGGATAGAAAAGTCATGTTGCATTCATGTTTGATGTTTTTTTTAGTTTTTCCTTCTTCATCATCTTCTTCTATCAAACTATAAACGGGTGAGAAAGCAGGAAAAATGGAAAAAGAATCAAGAGAGGAATGAAGTTTGTTTAATTTCCAAGCGATTTATAACACAAAGTTGGACATCAATATTTCCCTTTTCTTTTTACATATAGTAGAGAAGGGGAAATGAGTATTTGATTTTATTTACCACAAAATCCCAAATTCATGCCTATTACTGTTGTCCTAAATGTATGAAATTTAAATATATTGTTCAAATGAAATATAGAGAGCATATTTTCTAGGGAAAGAAATATGGGTCTTTTAGTTAAAATACAATATATATTTTAATAACTTTTTAATCTAGGTGCATTAAACTTAAATATAAAATAGTTTTTTTTGGAAATCGAACAAACTTTATTATTTTCAAAACAACAAGTTCTAAAACTATAGCTCAATTAATAGTTGAGATTCTCTCCATTAATCGATAGACAAATATTATAAAAAAAATATTAAAAAATGCTAAAACATTTTTATCATTCTATGCATAATAATGAAATAATAATTATGTCATAAAAACACAAATAAAAATAAATATCTGTCTCTTCATTAAGAGAGATGATCTTTATTCCAATAAGTGATATTGTTGAGAATCTTTATCATGTGTATTTTTAAGGAGATTGTTAAATTAGGGCTCCAGAGTTAAGGAAATGAACTTTAAAAGAATAACTTTATAGAGGAAAGATGAATTTATAACTTCGAGAAGTACTTACTCTCTCATCCCTTGTTTTATTTTTCAAAATAAGCATTAAATGTTCCCTAAACATTGAACACCGATGGTGGCAACCAATTAATCATCCAAATGATAGATCCATATTCCAATGATTGAGCTGAGTTTCAATTGCATATTTAATTGGAACATGCACGTTAGGCACATATGTCTACTCAAGGAATCTATTACAAACAATAAATGAAAGGATTAGGTTTGCATTATTATTTCAATTATTAAACAATTTGTAATTGGAAGAGACTACAATGAAAAAATAATTTGAAGTCAATTGGCGATGCACATTTGTAATCTGAGACAAATAATTTGAAAAAATGTATAAGCATTGTTTGCTCATGCTAACAAAGTCAATGTAAAATTTAAGCACTTAATTAGGGCTTTTTCTTAGGCATAAATGGAGGAATTCCGGCAACGCTCCTATTAAGTTTTAAGGAGATGTATAAATTACAATATATAATTATAAATTATGTCTCAATTAAGGTTGATGATTTGTGTCCGGCCTTCTTTTCATTATTTTGTTGATGTTATTCTACTGTTAATGAATTTTTTTTTGATAAGCAAATATATTAGAAACAGGCATAAGGGGTGTCAACCCAATTATAACTTACAAAGAATATCAATACACTATTGGACAAAAGTGTACAATTTATATCCTATATTTTTTGAAATCCACAACTAAGATCTAATTTGAATCGAATTCATAATATGAGTTAAACTAACTTTATCCCCCTAAAAATAATATCATTTCTTAACTTTCAAATCAACCAAATAACAGCAAATCACAACTTTCTCCACATTGGTTAATGGAATTTAGTTGGGTATATTAACATTCAAAAGGTTTAATATTGTGTGTTTGAAATTTTGATTGGTGGGTGATTGCTCACTTCAAGAGGGTTAGTAGTACAAGTTATTAAACAATATTTAAAATATATTTCTTTTTTGTTATAATATATTTATTTATAACAATAGTTTAGGAAAGAAATTAAACTCGACGTGAAAATTTATAGATGGTAGAAACATTATAGAGGAAAAAGGGCAGGGCTTGGTAGATGCATAGGCGACACAAACACGTTAAAGAAGCAAATAAGTTGTCATATCTTCCTCAACTTATTTCTCAATTAATTACTCAGTTATTCACATGGATTTCTTGTCATCTCTCCCATACCAATAATGACAATTCTCTTTGCACATCTAAATTCTCAGATAAATCAAAATGTCAAGAATTCAATTCATATAAGTGATACTTGTTAAGAATAATAACCATACATTACGAAGAGGATTAGTTCATTATAGGTTAAAAGATCCCCTTGATAGGACTAAAAAACCATAAGTTCTTAGATTCCAACTTACCAATATCTTATTATTCTAGTTCCATTGGACCATATACCCACTTTGGTTTCACCACTAGATCATGTTGTTCATATATAAGTTGATACACAACTTTTTTAGGGAACCAAAACTGAAGTTCAGTAATTGTTGTTACCTTTTCTTTTTTCCTAAACAAAAATGGTTCAACTTTAAAGAACATACTTAAGAATAAAGGATTGAGTGGACGCCCTTCTTTCAAGGTCAAATTTCATAGATTTAATTAAAAGGAAGGACATATGTACATTGACAAAAGTCCTGTAAAATGATTGCATTTAAAATTTTCTAGAGCTTTTCATACTAATAAATAAAAACTAGAGTGTAATTCATCTAAAGTACTTTTTGGATTGAATATGATCAACAATTGTGATCAATATAACTCACTTAATAAATTTATATCAAATTTTAATATAGATTCATGCATTTTATTCTTTAATGTGGAAAGTAAATATTAGAACAGCTTTATCCAATAAATTATATATTGAAAATTAAATAATCTTAGAGATGTGATTATTATAAATAATTTTTAGAAATGTAATAATTATTATAAATAATCTTAGAAATCTAATTAATATGTTAAAACTGTTACTAAATATATGATTTGAAAGCTTAATGTTATTTACCAACAAATTCCCTTAATGGGACCAAATATTGATTATCTTCATTTTTTATTCCTATTACTAGATATTGTCTTAACATGTATTTTATTATGATAGTTTTTAGGTTAATCAATAGTGACCAAGGATGAGTCTAATCTTAGTTAGAATTTAATTTTTATATTAGAGATACTTAAACATTTTAATGAATGAATTGTGTCTAATGTAAATTTATCTTATAAAGTTGATGTATAAGATACAAAATAAAACATATATTTTTTAAATATCATTGAGATCACTTTCTTCCAGCTTTATAAAGTTTATTTATTTATTCAATTTATCATAATTTTGAAATAAAATGTATAATTAAAAATGTAGCAGGACAATGGGTTAATCCATTTGGTGATTGGGCTAAATTAATGACTTATAACTTAACTGGGCCACCCTAGCTCAAATATATGTTGGCCCATATTTGGTCATCCTCAATGAGCATGACCCGTTTTGATAGTTCTAACATCATTCTATTTACCTAAAATCAATTGAGTGCATTCTTAAAATAAACTCTTATATTTTGAAGGATTATGCTTATGATATCTAATACTAATATATGTTTTTAACAATCACTTTTTTTTATTAACCTAATAATAAAGGATGCCTTAATTTACTCAATTGGTGGTCATACATGTGACATGGTTTGAAGAGAAGTGCTAGAGTTTAGATAAATGTTTGAAACAAAAGAGAGCGTCTCATAGAAAGACAAAAGTTTAAATTTTGTAAAATCTGATTGTTATAAAAAAACATTTTCTGGTTACATGATACAAAACAAGAATGATACTTTAAAAAATTATTTATTCATGATGCCATTTATATATTTATTAAAATAACATTTGAAAAAAGTAACTTTTTTTTTTGAAAAATCATACCTTACCATCCCAAGCTAACTTGTGCAGCAGCCCACTTAAAAGTAGGGACAAAAAATCCGGACCTGGCCTGTAAATTTTAGAAATAAGTTTTTAAAATAACCATAATATATAAGGTCGAACACGAGTATTGTGGTATTTGTGCACATGAGAACTTGTTATTTATTTAATTATAATATTATCCATAAATCCCAAATTTCTCAGCTCTCTATCACTCTCACTTTTTCTAGTCACTCTCGTTCTCACAGTCTCACTGTTTCTCCAGCTTTGGACTACACATTTTATCTCATTGTGTTACTATGTGAACTATACATTTTGCAATCTATTAATGCCTTATCTGAATTATACATTATGGACCTCATGTGTATTGTAGTAAATGCACTTATTTGGACTGCAATATATATAGTTAGATATGTGAGACTCTATATGCTGATGTAGAAAATTTGGAAGTCATTCATAATATTGGAAACCCACTTGTATCTGTTGTAATTACGGGTACCTAGAAAAACCTCCACACAAGTACCTATATGAGTACGAGTGGATATAATGTATGAATTTTAAAATGGATAATGAATAACTTCTATCTGTGTCCGCTCGTACCAATTGCCATCCATACTCGAGGGGATAGTCTCCTGTCAATACATGCATGTATAGATGGCATTACAAAATGTTAGATGCCTCTCAATTCTATGCCTTAAAAGAATTTTATGACTATTTTATGACTCTCTTTAATAGCATTTTATGTCACTTTTATGGCTTTGTTTCCAAGCATCCAATGCTTTATATCCAAGATACCAAGACTTTGCTTGCTTATAAAAGGACACATATAGAGAGCTTCAAAATCATCTTCACAACACACAACATCTCTTTCATTTACACATATATTGTGAGTGCATTCTTGGTGAGAATTCTTGTTCCATTTGAGAGAGTATTTGTGAGAAAAAATATTGTCATTTGTCCTCATCATTATAAGAGAATTTCTTGTACTCTTCCTTTTTAAATTTTGCTCTTGATCGCCCGTGGTTTTTTTCCTCTCACACTGAGGGGTTTTTCCACGTTAAATCTTGTGTGTTATTTTCTTTATCCTTTACTTGCTTCTCTTTTGTTCTCAATTGATTCAATCATGTGCTTCCGCATTGTGCTCTAACCTTAACAAGTGGAATCAGAGCTCTTACTAAATTGAGAATTTCAAAATGTCTGCAAAATTTGACATTGAGAAGTTTGATGGCAAAATTAGCTTTTCTATTTGGCGAGTCCAAATGAGGGCCGTTCTTATCCAGAGCGGATTAAAGAAAGCTTTAGATGGGAAGTCAAAGAAACCAGTTTCCATGACCGATGATCAATGGGACGAGTTGGATGAAAAGGCGCTTTCAACAATTCAACTTTGTTTGTCGAAGGAGGTTCTTCGTGAGGTTGCCAATGAAGAAACCGCTGCGGCTTTGTGGCTGAAGTTAGAAACTTTATACATGACCAAGAGCCTCGCAAACAAGCTTCGTCTCAAAGAACGGTTATACACCATTCGTATGGTTGAAGGTACTCCTATTCAAACTCATCTTGATGAGTTTAATTCTATTATTATGGATATGCAAAATATTGATATTAATATTGAAGATGAAGACAAAGCTGTTTTGTTGGTTGTCTCTTTACCTTCTACCTATAAGCACTTCAAAGAAATCATGTTGTATGGAAATAATGATACCTTATCCTTTGAAGATGTTAAATCTAATTTATTGTCCAAAGAAAAATTTGATCTTGAAGTTAATTCTGTGGACAAGGGTGAGGGCTTAAGTGTTCGAGGTAGAACTCAAGAAAAAGGGAGTACCAATTATAAAAAGTTCAGATCCAAATCCAGAGGTCGCAAATCCAACAAAACTTGTCGCTATTGCAAGAAACCGGGGCATGACATTCCTGATTGTTTTATCTTAAAGAAAAAACAAGAAAAACAAGATAAGGGAAAATTTCAACAATCCTCTGAAGCTGCTAATATTGAAGCCAATTCTGACGGTGATATTCTTTTATCTGTTGTCTCTTATAATAATAGGAGTAAAACAGAATGGATTCTTGATTCTGGATGTACTTTTCATGTGTGTCCTTATAAGGACTTATTCACCACTTTTGAACATGTTGACAGTGGTGTTGTTTTGATGGGCAATGATACCCAATGCAAAGTTGCAGGAATAGGTACTATTCAGATCAAGGCTCATGACGGTGTTGTCAGAACCTTGGCTAATGTCCGCTATATTCCAGATTTGAAGCGGAACTTAATTTCTCTTGGCACCCTAGAGTCTCTCGGGTGTAGGTATTCAGCTGAAGGTGGAGTTCTAAAGGTATTGAAAGGTGCTATGGTATTATTGAAAGCTAACCGGATTGGTAGTTTATATGTCTTGCAAGGTTCTGTTGTGACAGGTTCAACAGCTGTATCTTCTTCAATGCATGATAATGACATTACCAAATTATGGCACATGCGCCTGGGCCATATGAGTGAAAAAGGTATGCACCTTCTAAGCAAACAAGGTCATCTTGGTAAACATGGCATTGGTAAATTGGATTTTTGTAAACATTGTGTTTTTGGGAAACAGAAAAAGGTTAGTTTCTCCACTGCAACTCACCGTACCAAAGGTATTCTTGATTATATTCATTCTGACCTTTGGGGGCCTTCTAAATTTCCTTCTCATGGAGGATGTCGCTATATGATGACCATCATTGATGATTTTTCTCGCAAAGTTTGGGTTTATTTTCTGCAGCATAAAAATGAGACTTTCTCCACTTTCAAGAAGTGGAAAACTCTTGTTGAAACCCAGACAGGGAAGAAAGTGAAGAAGCTTAGAACAGACAATGGATTAGAGTTCTGCAATGGTGATTTTAATGAGTTCTGCACAAAAAATGGTATTGCTAGACACAAAACTATTCCAAGAAATCCTCAACAAAATGGTGTTGCAGAACGGATGAACAGGACTCTACTTGAGAGAGTTCGTTGTATGCTCTCAAATGCTGGGTTATGGCATCGGCGTGAATTTTGGGCTGAAGCAGCATCTACTGCTTGTTACCTGGTTAATCGTTCTCCACATTCAGCACTTGATTTCAAAATCCCAGAAGAAATTTGGTCAGGTAATCCTGTTGATTATTCTAACTTAAGAATCTTTGGATGTCCTGCTTATGCACATGTTAATGATGGTAAATTAGCTCCAAGAGCTGTTGAGTGCATATTTCTTGGTTATGCATCTGAGTCTAAAGGATATCGCTTATGGTATTCTGATGCAAAGTCACGGAAATTAATTCTTAGCAGAGATGTGACTTTTAATGAGGATGCATTTTTATCTTCTGGAAAACAATCTATTGTGTCTTCTTCTACTAGTACAGGTAATCTACAGGGTACTAGCGAGAAGGTGGAGTTGATAGTGAAACCTACAGTTCCTAATGTTGATGTTCCATCTTCCTCTACAAATCAATCTAGCATTGATGATCATTATGTTGATTGTGATGACAGTACAACTTCTCCTATTCATCAGCAAGAAGATGATTATTGTATTGCTCGAGACAGAACCAGAAGACTAATTAAAAGGCCAGCTAGATACACTGATGGTGATAATTTAATTGCTTATGCATTGTCAGTTGCACAAGAGGTAAATGATGATGTTGAACCTGCCAGCTATACAGAAGCTGTTTCTTGTGTTGATTCGTCACAGTGGCTAGTGGCTATGAATGAAGAGATTGAAAGTCTTCATAAGAATGGTACTTGGGCTTTGACAGAGCTTCCCGAAGGCAAACGACCATTACGATGTAAATGGATCTATAAGAAGAAAGACGGTATTCCCGGGGTTGAAGATCCAAGATGCAAAGCACGACTAGTTGTTAAAGGTTTTAATCAAAAGGAAGGTATTGACTTTAATGAGATATTCTCACCTGTTGTTCGTCATACTTCTATACGTGTTTTGCTTGCTTTTGTTGCTTTATTTGATTTGGAGTTGGAGCAACTTGATGTAAAGACAGCTTTTCTACATGGAGAGCTGGAAGAAGAAATTTACATGGAACAACCTGAAGGATTTATTGTTCCTGATAAGGAGCATCTTGTCTGTCGATTGAAGAAATCATTATATGGCCTTAAGCAAGCTCCCAGACAATGGTACATGAGGTTTGATTCTTTTATGATTGGGCAAGGTTATTGCAGGAGTCAATTTGATGACTGTATTTATTTCCAGAAATTTCCAAATGAATCATTCATATACTTGTTACTGTATGTTGATGATATGCTAATTGCTTCACGTGACAAGTCTTTGATCCGGAAATTGAAAATTCAACTCAATAATGAGTTTGAGATGAAAGAATTAGGTGCAGCCAAGAAAATTCTTGGTATGGAGATTCACAGGGATCGTCAAGCTGGTAAATTGTTTTTATCCCAAGAGAAATATATTGAAAGAGTGCTTGAAAGGTTTAATATGAATAATTGTAAACCTGTTTCTACTCCACTTGCTGCACATTTCAAGTTATCTTTAGATCTTTGCCCACATACAGAGGAAGAGATGGAGCGTATGTCACATATTCCTTATGCTAGTGCAGTTGGTAGTCTTATGTATGCTATGGTGTGCACTAGACCTGATTTAGCATATGCTGTTAGCATGGTAAGTCGATATATGCATAATCCTGGAAAGGATCATTGGAGTGCTGTAAAATGGATTTTTCGGTATCTAAAAGGTACTTCTGGTATTGGCTTGGTATTTGACAGAAACAAGGCTACAACTGATGACGTTGTAGGTTATGTTGATTCGGATTATGGTGGTGATATTGACAGAAGGAGGTCTCTTTCTGGTTACATCTTTACTCTCTGTAATAGTGCTATTAGCTGGAAAGCTACTCTTCAGTCCATTGCTGCATTGTCTACGACTGAAGCAGAATATATTTCAGCAACGGAGGGTGTGAAGGAGGCTATTTGGCTCCGAGGTTTGGTAAATGAACTTGGTCTAATACAGGGTGTTCTTACAGTGTTTTGTGATAGTCAAAGTGCTATTCATTTGACCAGGAATAATCGTTATCATGACAAGACCAAACACATTGATATAAAACGTCACTTTATCCGAGATATTGTTGCTATTGGTGAAATTATGGTGGAAAAGATTCACACATCAGAGAATCCAGCAGATATACTTACCAAGCCACTTCCGAATACCAAGTTCCAACTTTGCTTGGACTTGGTTGGTCTCTACAGCACTTGAGTGCCCTTCGGGGCATTATTTGGCGATGAGCAACTTATCAAATTCGAGCCAAGGTGGAGATTGTTAGATGCCTCTCATTACTATGCCTTAAAAGAATTTTATGACAATTTTATGGCTCTCTTTAAGGGCATTTTATGTCACTTTTATGGCTTTGTTTCCAAGCATCCAATGCTTGGAATCCAAGATACCAAGACTTTGCTTGCCTATAAAAGGACACATATAGAGAGCTTCAAAATCATCTTCACAACACACAACATCTCTTTCATTTACACATATATTGTGAGTGCATTCTTGGTGAGAATTCTTGTTCCATTTGAGAGAGTATTTGTGAGAAAAAATATTGTCATTTGTCCTCATCATTATAAGAGGATTTCTTGTACTCTTCTTTTTTACATAGTGGAATTTTGCTCTTGATCGCCCGTGGTTTTTTTCCTCTCACACTGAGGGGTTTTTCCACGTTAAATCTTGTGTGTTATTTTCTTTATCCTTTACTTGCTTCTCTTTTGTTCTCAATTGATTCAATCCTGTGCTTCCGCATTGTGCTCTAACCTTAACAAGTGGAATCAGAGCTCTTACTAAATTGAGAATTTCAAAATGTCTGCAAAATTTGACATTGAGAAGTTTGATGGCAAAATTAGCTTTTCTATTTGGCGAGTCCAAATGAGGGCCGTTCTTATCCAGAGCGGATTAAAGAAAGCTTTAGTGCTCTATCCTTAACACAAAATTTTGTGAGAAGTTTGATTTTGAAAATATTCAAACATACTCTCTCCCTTTCTTATTATATGTCTTTGGGTTGGATCCTTAATTTTACAAAGAGTTAATGCAACTTTGGGCTACCCTCCAGCATACAAGTAAGTCTATAAGTGCTTGATTTGTTCACAACTTTGGCATATATTAGCATTCTTCCAATCCAAAGGTTAAAAGCAGAGCTCAGTTCAATAATCAATTAGATGTGAAGGTAAAAATCATGATGACATCATTATTAAAATGGAAAAAAAAATATGCAATAGTATATAAGTTTTATATAGTGCTATTGTATTATCTACCATTCACATATAATCATCATCTACCCTTTTAAAAATAGTAACTCAAATTAAATATATAATATAATATATGTAGATAAGTCTTTTACAATGATAATATATAGATATTAAATTGTATTAAAATTAAATAACATTCTTTTATAAGCTACATCATCGTATAGGTAATGCAAATTGATTACATCACCGATGGTGTCATTGTAAGCTACCAAACTATTGGATGGGGTAGCCATTTATGAACACAATAACTTTTTTTAGATCTTATCATTACCGTCTGAATTTGGATCTAAAAAGAGTACTAGTATATCTTTTATTAAAGACCCAATTTAAATGTCCCCTCAAAACCATTTTATATTGGAACATTAGTAATAAAGAACATGGTGGTTGTAACATATTTAAAACTTCGTTCAATTTTATACTTTTTAAATATAATGGAAGAAAATGCATAGGGTGGTCCCATGAACATGATGATAAGGACAAATGACCTATGGACTAAGGGCTAGCGTATGCATCACGTAAATGTCTCATTCCCACAATCACTTGTCCAACATTAACACGACACTCATTAAACAAAAGTGCTAAAGTCCTTTGCAAAACTCCCCCTTCCCAACACTTGGCTTTCAATCCTTGTACTACATTCATGCCAAGGGTAATATAGTCATTTCATTTCTTATGAATGAAACTTGTAGGGAGAAACATTCACATGTCCTGAAGGTCCAAAGGTGAAAGTATATCCTTGTAGTAAAAAAGTAATAATCATATTCATCAAATTCACATGGATGCCTAAATATTCTATCATTAAATATGTAAAATTTCATTGTACAAGTATCTTCTTTTGGACAAGGAGCATGCATTTATTAAAGAATGGACAAAAAAATAACCAAAGTTGACATTAATCAACCTTACCCACCAAGTAATCCAGCACCCATCTTTGACCGAGTATGGCATCTATTTTTTAATTTTTTTATATAGACATGCCATCTAATTAAAACCAAACCAATCTCATATCTTAGTCCAATTCTTATTTTCATTACAACTTGAGATGCACAATCATATACTTTAAATGAGATTAATTCCTTATTTATAGGATGAAGAATACATTTAATAATACCAAAAAAGACTAATTTGTAGTATATAATGAACCATATAGAATAACAAGTATGCAACAAAAAAATAGATCTACAACAACAAATTTATTGTGGAAGTATACTAGTTTTACTTGTGATCAATCAGAAAGCTACAAGAAAATAATAATTGGATCTTACAAAGATTAACATGAAGTTTTCCTTCCCAACTAAGTAAGAGAAGCATCAAAGTAATCAAAAAATTTCACAAACACCATATGATAGTGTCAAATACACGAGTTATAAAATATACACTATACCAATCCTGTAGCTGTGTAAATATACAACAACACAAATAAACTAAAAAATGCAATAAATAGAATGAACCAATGAACCTTATTTGTGAAATAAAAATATCCTATACCCCATTCCAAAATTCTCAACATTCATTTACCACGGGATTAAAAAAATTTGCTTCAGCATAGCAAAGAATCAAGGAACGTGTCATCTCTGGGCTCCTCCTTTGCTCTGGAAGAAAACACATTGTCAGATAGTTGTTGTTGCTGCTGATTCATGTAAGACCCCATTGGATTCCCGAAGCCCGAGAATCCAAAACTTCCCGGGCTCTGCAGCATCTCTAGTGTGAAGTCTGGTGCTTGTGGCCTAAGACTCTGAAGAGAATTATTACTTGAGTGGTTCAATGGCATGGGCCTTATGGCTGCATTGTTGGGGTTTGTAGTGTTGTTGTTTAGCATTGTTCTATTAACTGAATGGTTGCCACTTCCACGTGCTGCAGGGACATCATGGTTGTGTTTTCCCTCATAGGTTGTTATCACTGCTCTAAGGTCATGTGAGGCTCTTTCTACATGCTTCCTCACTGGACAACCTTGGTGTGTGCACTTGTAGTAACTCCTACAAGTCATAGGTTGAAACACAACATCAGACAAGACAATTTGAGGGTACTATTATTCTTATTAGGGATGAACATGGGCCTAGTTGGGACGGGTTAAGACTTGTCCTTATCTGGCCCTAAATATTGGCCAGACCACTTTTTTGAACCCGGATCTGACCTTAACCCGATCCTAAATAGTGATCGGGTCAACCTTTAAACCTGATCTGACCCAATTAAATATAATGCATACTCATTTTAGATAAAGACTACTCAATATCATTTAGTATTATGAATATGTAGTTTGATATATAAAATGATATATATATATATATATTATTAATCATGTATATATAAAATGATGAGCGAGTGACCATGGGACGGGACGGACCAGGTCATACTTGATCTCTACCCAGCCCTAAATATTGATTAGGTCTATTTTTTGAACATGAACCCGACGCTAGACCCGATCAGACCCAACCTTATTCGGACCCGATCATGATCAAGCCGTGCCAGGTAAGCGGGTAGGGCCGGGTCCTGCTCACCCCTAATTCTTATATACCACATGCACTCTTGTGAAAGGGGAAGGTTGCCAAATTTGACCAAGAAATTCACACTAGGAACAGAAAATTTTGGTACAGCTACAAGCATAGAATACTATAGAATTTCAACAAAGGCTACACCATTGTACCAAAAAAGATAGATGCAGAAATAGTATCCATCATGTATTTATGATGTGTATACCAAATTATACCATTACTACTTGCTAGCATGGATGTGAAGAAACTACATGATGGGATTCTCATACCACTTTCCTGATAGAATTATAAAGTAGAACAACTTTCAAAAAGTGATTTTTTACCTTGGATTAGGATTACCCTTTACTACTTTCTGTCCATATTTCCTCCATCTGTACCCATCATCTAGGATATCAATGTCACTTGTTGTCTGAACCACAACCCTTGGTTCCTTAACAGTTCTACTTCCAGGAGCTGATATACCCTCATTTTCTCCTTCATTTTTCCTGAAAAAATCATAGAAAAATTAACCATGGAACAAACATAACTAATAATAACATTAAAAAGGGCACAAAGAGGTTAAGTCATTAGAGAACTGTAATTATGTTGAAAAGTGATTAAAAAATAAAAGCTCACCATCTTTTTGAATCAGGTTCATCTTCATCATACTCATCCCCTCCTGACCTACACTTTTGAGAACTCTGCTCAAAATCACAATCTCCTATTGATATTGATGAATTTTCTGGGGTAGCAACAGAATCCATTTGTCCACTACCATTGGTAGCATATGATTGATCTTGTATTTCTGAGCTGATGGGATTTGAAGGAATCATTGAAACAGAAGAGGAAGATGATGAACTTCTCCTAGTATTCTGAGGCTTAGGATGGTTATGACTACCCTTGTAAACTATCTCAGTTATTTGTCCATCCAAAGACCTTTCAACCTTCTTTTTTGTAGGACAATTAGGGTATGTGCATTTGTAATAACTCCTTGGGTTTTCACTTCCCTTTACTTGTTTTTGTCCATATTTCCTCCAATTGTATCCATCATCTGATCTTCTACTTAAGGTCTGAACTTGTGGTTGTTGTTGTTGGTAATTGTGGTTATTAGTTTGAACACTTGAAAACTCTGGCTGAAAACTCTGCATGGAAGAAGAGTTTTCAGTTTTCATCATACTCCTCCCTGAAGAAAAATTATCATGTTTTGTAGCTTCCTGATAACTCCATGGTTGTTGCTGTTACAAACAAATTTCAACAAACTAATAAGAAAAAATATAACTTTTGTATAAAAATTAGTCTGAAATATTGAAATTGTTCACATACTGATTGGGTTTGAAAAGTGAAGTTTGAGAATTTTTTCTCTTCTTCTTTGATAATTTGTTGGTTACTCCTTGAATTGTTCTTCCAATCATTGTAACTCTGAGTCTGAGCAGAAAATGCTCCAGTTGTTGGAGATGGCAAAGTCTGTATTTACAGAAACCAAAAGACACGTGCCCATTAATTAAATAACAACATAAAGTAAGAAAATGAAACAAGAATCACAAATCACAAGGTAGTGGAAAAGAACACCAAGAGAATAAAGCAACGAAAACCAAAAAGGATCTTAAACAAGACATGTTCAAACTTCAAAGTAAGCTTCTTGTTTAACATCTAAAGTACAAATCAATTGAACAAATACAACAACAATAATAACCAAGTTGTCAACTACATAGATTAAACCATGTCTTAATGTTTTTTTATGAATCAAAATCATTGAACAAATATCAAAGATGAAATTATCAAGTCAACTAGAGTCTTAGTCAAATTCCTTATTTGAAAAAAACATGACTTCAAACTTTGTCTAAGCTTCCATTTGCTTAAAAAAGTTCTTAGGAACCACCAAACGCAGTGAACAAGAATATAAAACACAGAAAGGAGAAAAGTGAAGAGAAGAATGTTTCACTAACATGAGAAGAGTTTAAGAGAACAGGAGAATCAAGAAGTTCAGCAGGGCTCAAACCAGGAGGAATAGCAAAGTAAGAAGAAGGAGAAAAAAGAGGAGGAGATAGAGGAAGTGAAGGAGGTTGTATAGACTTGAATTTTGGTACACCAGAACCAGTTCTTTCAGCTATACGATCTGATAAACCACCACTACCATGATTCTTATTATTATTATTATTATTACTATTACTATTATCATCCATGGGAGAAGCTAAAAGTTCAGATAATGATGTGGTCATAAAAGGGTGTGTTGAGAAGGTGAAGTTGTTGTAAGAGTTTGCATGAGTAGTGTCTAAACTACTAGAAGAAGAGGCCATAATAGAAAGAGAGAAGAGAGTTTTTTGTTGTTGTTGTTGTTGAAGTGTTTAGAGAAAAGATTTGAAAGAGAGAAGTGGAGAGGTTTAATATGAAGAGGAAGAGGATGAGAAATGGGTCACGTATTGTATAAGACACTCTTCCTTTCTATTGGGATGATATTTCTGAGAAGCTGTCAAATGAAGGGGATGCTTTGACCGTGGAAAATAAATACTTACTAATGTAAATATAAATTATAATAAGATATTTATCTTTTAATTATAATAGAATTATACTTATACTATTAAAAACAAATTGGAGTAACATAATATGAGAATATGAAACCGTGGCATTTTGGGTAAGAAAAAATGAATTGGTATTTTAGAGTCAAAAGTTGTGGGTTTGACTGGGTGGCGGCTGGTAGTGATAAATGTTTGATGGTTGTGTTTCTGGAAACTGGAAATGTCTCAATATTCACTGAAACAGACATGGCAAGCAAACACGTTAGCCTTTGTTCACTCATGTCAGCAGTTGAGATGTTTTCAGGAGCTTAATTTATCTGATTAATTAACAATAATCTAATGGCGTTGTTCACTACATTTATTTCAATAACTTTATCTTAGTAAGCAGTCACAATTCAGACCACTAATTTATTATTAGTAAAAGATGTAATTATTTAGAGTAAATTACATTAATATTTTAGGAGAGAAATATATAAATTATTTCTGACTTTTTACATCTAAACACATCCCCTATTTTTCTTTCATCATACTAACCATTCTTCCATGTAAAATACGTGTAATTTTTTAAACAAAAAAATATGATAAATAAAATTTAGTTAAACAAAATATGGTATATTGTGGAGATAAGTCTAAATAATATATAAGTAAATACCTCATTACGATATAGTATAAGAGCGATTTAAACAATATCTCTTTGGAATTATTGATGCATTTTGTAACAAAAAATAATAGATACATTGATTTGTATATTATTTGGACTTGTCTCCACAATATATCATGTTTTGTTTAACTTAATTGCATTTATAACATTTTTTGTTTAAAAGATTTCATTTTTCTCATGCAGAGGTGATTAGTTCAATAAAAGTATAAAAATTAGGGATTTGTGTAAGCGCAGAAAAGTAAAGGATAGTTTGTGTAATTTCACTAAAACTTAAGGGATGTCAATATAATTTACTCAATTATTAACCATACAAAGATTTTTATATTATTATTGTATCATCTAATATTCATATTTAATGATGCATATTCAATTATTGTTTACCCAGTTAAGTTTTGATATGTTTTATTTTTTTATCTTAGTTTATATTTTTTGATGTTTTAAATTAAGATAAATTATATGTATTTTTCAAATTTACTCTTATAATAATTTTTAACTTTTATTCAAAAAATTTCTTCATTTTTTAATGTCCTATTATCCCTTAATATTTTTCTCCATAAATGTGTGGAATTGAGATAAAATTACCCTCTTTACTTTTCAATGTACTAATATCTTAATAACTTATATTCCATTTTTTCTCCATTTAATGGATTTGAGATCAAATTTATAGCAATAAATTAATTATGGAAATATATGAAAATTTCATAAATATATTTTACTTAAATTATATTTGTTTTTATATTATTTATTAACTTCTTAATTGTGTGCATAACATTGAATATTAAAAGTTTTGGGATTGATATGGACATTCAATTTTTAGTTTTAAGGCTTAAACTAACTTATTTGTGCCAAAAAATAATATCTTAGTGTTTTTTATTTAGAGAGAGCTTAAATACATATTTTTCAGTTTACCCTGCCACGGTATTACTTTGCGGATAAAATGTAAAATTAATGCTCTTCAAACTAGTTTGAGAGAAAAGAAAAGAAAAGCTAAGTTACACGTATGATGACAGGCACCTAAATGCATAGTACATATATAAAAGGAATAAATAAGTTTTTTCCTTCCTTTTCACTAGGTGACTAATGGCATTTGATGCACTTTACATAAAATTTGTCTACATACAACTCAATTATATTATGTATTAATTTTGTTTAAGATCAAAATGATAATTAAACATAAATAATATATATTGCAATGACAATATAATAAAACTCTTATATAACATATAGAAGTATAAAAAATGTTGACATGAAAATAACTGCCTTATCAATTTAGGACGATCAAAGGCAATAGAGCAAACAATCTCCAACCTGTAATAATGAAGTTAGAATAGATATTATACTTACAATTCTCTTAATAACTATTACTCATTTTATTCAATATTAAAAACATTTTTAATCAAACTATATACCAATAGGAATAATTAATTAAAAAAATATTATATCACATTACAATTCCAATTTCCTTTGTGTCATTGAAAAATTCATTGTTTTTTTATTTCTCATTAATGAAAATATAGTAAATGATAAGAAACAATAATAAATATCATACTCAAAATATAAAATGTTTTGTTTTTCAAATTTGACTATACAAAATTTTAACCGATATCCTATAATGATGACCAAGATAATAGTAATAAAATACTCTGTTTTTATAAACTCATCATACTAAAACTAACAAATAAATTACATGTCTCTCATAAGGGAGGAATGATTCAATGATTGTATGTTTCAGGATAATGTAATCTTTGATTAATAATAACATATAAAAAGTGGCATTGGCCTAAACCACACGCATGTTCCTAAACCATATCAAAAGGTGTTATTGGTGAAAATGATCATTTATCATTGCCACCCATTAAGAGAAAGTTAGGCACCCTTTGGTGTTTCTATTTTCAACGCGTGAATGGTGGAAAGATGAAATAAGGAAAGAATATTTGAAAAGGTGCAAATTTGATATGGGGCGTTAGAATTTTCCAAATTGGTGTGCAATATGTCCACAATTTGTATTTAGAAGGTGTATAAGATTAGTTTTGTGTTAAAGTTCTGTCATTGCAATCCCATTATATACAATACATAACAAACCAACAAGAATATATTGTGTCAGTTATGTCCTAAATTATGTCCCCCGTGATAATAAAAGTAAAAACTGAAAAATTAATAAATTTAATTTTTTAATTGACATGAAATTATACTTAATTTTTTAATAGATCTTTATTCTATAACAGACACTTAGTGAAACTATACTCAATTTCTTTACCCCAAATTCTTAAGCCAGTGCTTTATTGAACTTTGACATTTGCCCTATTCAGGCACTTACTGAAGTGGATCGTTGCCTAAGACCCCAAAAAAACCATTTTAGCTAATAATAGCAATGAATCTAAATTGCATTAACGAGTGTTTAATGGCATTATTTAAGCAATACAAAATAAGGAAATTGATATTTTGAAAACTAAGTTTTGTACTTCTGAATATATCAAAACATCAATTTTAAGACATAATTTTTACTTCCACTTCCTTAAACGATATGCCTAGGGGTTTATTAATATTCCCATTTTTTTAAAAGTTCGGTAGTACAACTAACAAACGATAAATTATTTATTTACTCTCCTTTAACCTGAGATAATTTTTTTTATAAATCAATATAGTAGATGAATTTAATTTACAAGAAAATTCGGAGAATGAATTTGGATTCCCAAAGTATTTTGTCATAGGTTTCATTCATGAATTTGTTTTGTCCACTGTAAAGGGACAAACCATTTATTTATATACACTAGCACAAACACTCGTACATTTAATTACTATAATAATCTTGAGGAATTAATTGGTTTATAGTTTGTACCTGCTAGTCACTTTATTATTATTAGATCTAGAATTCAGAAAACCATGGATTTACTAGTCCACTAGATTCCTAATTGTCAAAAGATATCTGATTTTGGAAGTTTCCTCAGTAACCCAACAAATACTCAACTTAATTGGGTTACTCAGACTAGAGAATTAATTATCAATTAAACTTTAATATTTATTTATTTTTAGTGTAAACTTTGAGACCATCAATATAATATCTACTGTCCCTGTTTGTTAGCATTATTTAAAAGTCAAGTCAATATTAATTATATGATACCCTAATAGAATAAAAACTCTTAAATTATTCATATATGAATTATTTTTATCTATTAAGTATCACTTATACTCACTTGTATCTATTTTATAAACAAATTTGACTAATTTCACAAGAAAATCAGTTAAAAGACAGTTAATTATTTTGATTTAATAAAAAACATATAAATAATTACAATTATTCTTCATCATGTAATATATGGAAAACAATTATTAAATTTTTTGAGACAAAAAGTTGAGACTACTAGGAAAAGAGAATCAACAGGTGTAAGAACAGGAGTGATAGCATTATAGCACACTCTAACAAAAATTTATAATAAAAATAACTTTATCCATTTTAAGGTTCAATGATAAAAATAGCTTAATTCGTTTTTTAAACAATTTCTCCCTCTCCATAGAAACCGTTTATAAAAAAGTTATCAAATTAAAAGTTCATATGATTTCTACTTATTATGATTACATGTATGTGAATTAGCATGGTGATTATTGGAATTGATATTCAATACAAAAAAATGTAAAGTCATCCATGTTAAGGTCTATTTTAAAGGTGAGAAAATTAACCATCACGTAAGGTATTTAAACATTATCTAAACAACAAAGTAGATGATGTAAGTCGTATTTCCCATCATGATATTCAAAATGTCGGGGCATAAACATTTTCTAATGGTTTCTTTTATCACTTTTGGTCTTCAGTGTTCATGCAACTATGGTAAGAAAAGTATGAATTCGAATATACTAAAAATATATGAATTTCATACATTATTACTATATCATCCACTATTCATATTTAATTATTATCGATTCTTTTTACAAATAAATAATATATAAATTTTTATAGACAATAATAGATATTAAACTATTCTTTTATCACTTTTGGTGTGTTCATGAACAATGGTGAGAAAACTATTTTCATGCAAGTATGCAACACCCAAAAAAGATAAGAAAAAGAAAAGCTTCTACAACAGCCGTTGGGAGTTTAACCTAGGCTGAGCAATCAACTTGTAGAAGCTTGCAATCTAAACAATGGGACATGTTTTACTAATATTTAAAAAAAAAAACAGAATAATACTATCTCAATCTTTCCACAAATGTAGCTAAATTCTAACAGTGTCTCACGGTTTCTTACTCATTTAATAAACTCAGCTATTGCAATTAGTTTATAAAAGATATACTACAGTATGCAAAAAGTCTCTTCTCAAGTACCCTTTCCCACAAATACAACCAAGAGTTGGAGAAATATCTGCAGATGAAATTTCATCAACTACTTCTTAGCAAAGGTTATAATCATGGCATTTTGAGGGGTGATTTTGAAGCCATGAAGAGCCTGCATAGCCATAGATGATTGCACCTCGTCTTCAAAATCTACAAATGCGATACCCGGTTTTGCTTCGATCAAGCGCACTTCCTTAAAACCTGGGTATTGTTCAAAGAGCATTTCCAGCATCCTGCCAGTAGTTTCATGAGGCAAATTCTCTATGAATAATATATTGTTAGGAGGAGCTGTTTCTTGGGCACCAGGTCCTTGACGGGATGAGGCCTGCAAATGATATATTTTAGTCACATAATATCAGAAAAGATAATTAGATTAGAGCATAAAATTCTACATTACCACCCACTATAAACAGAGACCAATAGATAAAATATGACCAACAATCATTGTTCTTTTATTTCACTTGTGTCTTTCATGCTCACGAGATTATTATGACATTCAAACATTGATGTGATTATCAAAAGTTTGTTGCAGGGAGAGAAGAAATTGCTAAGGTCACAATTTCACATTTATAAAAACTCTTCATAATCCAAAGACAGCTCTTACCAAAGATAGGAAATCAGGTACTATAAGTAAAGTAAAATTGATTAAAGGAACTTACTGTTGAAGAACCATTACTTGCACCATGTGTTCCATTTGGCGCAGTAGATTGCGGTGTATCTTCAGGCCGACGTTTTCTTTCAGCTGAACAAGCAAAATTATGTTGGTCAAACAATAAGAAATTACGAACAATTCAAAGAACGGACGAACAATGACTCTAATGAAATAAGCTAGAAAACTAATGGTAGAAGGCACATTTCATGATCCAGTAGGGAGTGTGAGCTTAGTTTTGGAGGGAAAAGGAAAATGAAGTCACACCAAAACTTCCCTTACCCTCCAGAAGGAAGCTCAGACAAACCTTTAAGATTGTCTACCATGCTGGCGGGAACAGCTCTCTACCTTCCTTGTGTCTCAGCCCTAGTCGAACAGCCCATAGCTTGCCACATGTGCAGGTGTTTAAAAAAAAAAACAAAAAAAAAACTCCTAAAAATAGAAACAGTAGAGCGTGACACCCTTCAGACTCAAGATAGCAGCAACCTCCACCCCTCTTCAACCCTATCATCGAACAGGAGACAGCAGTGGGCAGCAAGTGATGTTGGTTTGGTTTAGGGAGCCATGCATGGTGGCGGTTGCTCATACGATACAGATGCAACCGCAACAGGAAACTATGCCTCGCCAGGGAAAAGACTGGCGTTTGATATCAGAGGAGGTGGAGCAGACTGGTTCGCACACGGCTGCAGCGGGAGGTCGACGACAGCAGTGGGTTCATGACAAGGAGCGGGTGAAGATCTGGGGTTTCACGTTTCTGAAGCAAAGCTTTTGGGTTTTAATTAAATTCTGAAGCATTTTAGTTTTTTTTGAAGCACCTGGACACACGGCAAGCTACTGCCGTTTGGCACAAGGACGGTAGGGAGCTGTTCCTACCAGCACAGGAGACAATACTGATCCCTGCATGACCCGTTTGTGCTCTCAGTCTGGACGTTTCGGCAGCTGCTGCAATTCAAACTATTCGTGCGATTTATCAACAATTCAGGCATGATAAAAACCATTTGTGTTTCTTCTCACGATCTGTACCAACAGCTCCTTTTTTGGGATACAAGTAGGAGTATCGGATGACACTAACTACACTGCAACTGACTAGTATTTCAATGCTACAATCCTATAATTTATGAAGCTCCATCCAGTTTCAAATGAAATTACCACTTAAAAGGGACGAGTTTTAATGGTTCATACAACATGCAAGAGTTCTAAACTATGAACCCAAAATATGTGAAAAACTCGGATTTGAAAGGAAACCATAAATGACAACCATTCACCTTTCTCCTCTTGTTTCTTTTTCTTTTCCCTTGGAACAAAACTTCCCTCTTCTTTAGCAATACAATCTGATTTTGTTTTCGCGTATTGAATTCGCTGCACCAAGTTATTCACACAAAAACCTGTTATATACATCCTATAATCAAAATACTAAACTAATTCATAGGAAAATAGGAAACAGAAAGAGTCATAATCTGTCGTCACAATTTTTCTCTCATTCTTGATACAAAACATGCTTCCTAAAGGGAAATAAATGTTGGGATCAAAGAAAACTGGATATGAATATTTAAATAAGAAACATTCTGGTATGAAAATAAACTCATGATAGACAATATAGAACTAAGAGAAACTAAGAAATTGAGTCCAGAAACAGTAAGATAATCTGAGTAGGTAATAAAAAAGGTTCCTAAAGATTTGAAATAAGACGTAACAGACTTATGAGCATAATTGGAAGGAAATCAGAAATGATAATATAACTTGATTACCATAGGTTTGTCATAAAATGGGAAGTTTTGCATTTGCCGCACGGCATTGCTGGCAGCAGTGACTTCACTAAAACAAACCCATGCCTGTCCTCGAAGCCTAGGTGTCTTTAGAGCAACAACATCCAAAATCCTTCCATATTGAGAAAATAAGCAATACAGAGATCTCTTCAACTCTGACAGATTAAAAACAACAACAAACAGAATGCTACTGTAAGATTACAAAAAAAAAACCCTAAAGTTATAAACAAAAGAAGCAAAGAACATATCAAAATACAAATTACAATATATGAAATGCAAAATCATGAGCAATATTGAAGCAAGGGCCCTATATATATCAACAAAATTTCACAATAATATATAAAATCAGCGAAGCCCCTAAACCAAGTCCACATCTACCCTAAATTCAACATGAAACGTCAACCTAATTGAAGTTTCTACGGACTGCAACTGCCACCAAATTATATAACAGCTCGAAATCACAAACTCAAATCAGCACATTTCAAAGAAGCTACAAATTAAAAATTAACAAACAAAGTTGCAACTTAACCGAGTTCGAAAATCACAGTGAACACATAAAACAGTTGGTAACAGATTTAATTTTTAGAAAGAAAACAAAAAAGTGAGGGAAGTTAGTTAGTTAGTTACCTTCTTTTTTAATTTTTTCGTTGAGGTTTTTGATGTAAATTGTCTGGTTCGGAGGTATGTCCCCTGAGAGCATCATTGTGTTTCTTCTCTCACAGATGGAGATGAAGGTCGAGCCCTACTTAGTAGAATGGGAAAGAAAGATCAAAGACAAAGTTTTTGTTTATTTGGACTTTTCATGGAACATTCAGTTTTCATAAAATGGGTCTGGCCCATATGAAACAAAACCTATACCAGTATCACTTGGAAAATGGGCCTATTAATTAGACAAAATAAAAGATGAGCTTAATTAAACCAGTATCTATGTAGCTTATTTGATTGAGGATTAACATCTCTATTCGGCACTATAAACCAATCACTAGACCTTTATAAAAGAAATTAAGAGTTAAAATCGTGCCATCAACATAAAAAATATATTTAAATGGTGCAATCAAAGATGGGTGCAAAATCTAAGATGGGCACTTCCATGTATTCCCACTTGCTCACTATGTCATGGTGATAGAATCGCAAAATAACTTTAATTATGTTTCATTAATTAGAAAAGGAAAGATAAAAAGTTTCTCCTTAACTTAATTGGTTCTACACACTCTACAAATAGTTATATGTCGTATTTATATGTATACCAAATTCATTATAGCACATACCAGATTGCTCTAAGCCTCTCTTTAATAGAGGAGAGAAATGAATGAAAGAGAAAGAGGGAAGAGAAATAAAGAATTTCTCATGTTTGGTTTCAAGAGAAGAAGGAATGAGAGAAGTATAAAATGGATAGAACTCACAAAAAACTCTCTCCTTGTATGGTGAGAAAGTGAGAAAAGTGATGAAATGACTAAAAATCTATTTTCATTACTCAATATTATATCATTGTTTTTTTATATAAAATTTTCATAATTATTTTTTCATTTACATTTTCTTACTTCATAATCAGTGTTAAAAACTAAAATTATAATAATATAATATTTGTAATAAATTTTAAATTATAATTCTTAATTTTTAATTAATAATAAGCATTTTTTCAAATTCCTTTATTGTAGGATATTTTTGTCATTCAAACATTTGTATCTACTTCTTTCTCTTCTCTTTCTTGTCTTTCTTTCATACCAAACAACACAAAAATCTACTCTATTTCTCATATATCTCTTTCTCTCATCTCTCTTTCTTACATCTCTCTTCTCTTATTTTCTACTCACTATCCAAACAAACTCATAACCATACAGTTTACCAGGTAACTATACTCTAGTTCATTCCCATGAAATGGCCGGAGAATCATTAATGGCCACCTGAGTTGAAAATGAACCCCCTAAATTCACAAGAATCCCGCTCCATTAACATTTGTCGCATGAAAGTTCTTCATCTAAAGTTTTCTTAAAATTTTAATTCTAACATTCAGTAACAATTTTTTTTAATTTAACAGCAAACACGATGTTTTAA
The DNA here is from genome assembly GCF_001865875.1 of Lupinus angustifolius. Lineage (NCBI taxonomy): Eukaryota > Viridiplantae > Streptophyta > Magnoliopsida > Fabales > Fabaceae > Lupinus > Lupinus angustifolius. The sequence goes on from NC_032010.1 coordinate 21,373,428, forward strand.
TGGCCCCAATGTAGTGTCAAGATGGACAACTACTCTTGGTCAGAGAATTCTTGCACTAAATGATTTCATTGGTCAATATAAATGATAATCTAATGTACAAAACTTGTACAGACAACCTACTATGGTCAGAACTCACCTCTTCTAAACATAAAACCAAAAACAAATAATCTATGATTATTACCCGAAAAATAATAATTAGAGAGTAGAAACTTGACAAAAGGAAAGAAGGAATCGGATGTCAGTGAAATTCTTCTCTTCCCGTAGCAGAAAAAATTGGCATACCCATGTTGCCATTTGCTAAAACCACTAACCAGCTTCCTCTTAAATTTGAAGATGTTAAAGTGAAGCTTAAAGAAGAAAAGTAGCGCCAGAAAAACTAACTAGGTTAGAACTCCGGCTAACCAGTTCTGGTTTTGTACTGAAACCCTGCCTTAATCAGCGTTGGTCCTCGTACATGGATACATCCTCATCAAGCACAATCGGCGAAGGTATCACCAGCAAGCAAAATTGGAGAAATTTATCAGTCCAGATATCTTCAGAAAGGAGATTGACACAATGGGCAGGATGATTTGTGAGAAGTTGAAAACCATTTATAAAGGCAAGCAGAATGAAACTTGTGCTTGCATGTTTTGCAGGCAAGGCGAGGAATGCTGCGGTTTGTAGTGTGGATGACACTGTAACAGATTGGGCACTCTTCAACACCTTCAAATTCTTTATCGAAGTTGTGTTTCCAAGTTCCTATAGCTTCTGCTAAAGCTCCATTCTGATCAGAAAAAGAATTGTTAGCTTTTAGTGCAACCTGTTGTAATATTTATTAATTCTCACATTAAAAGGTAAGAACATTTTCATCAAACTGTTATAAGTGAAATTCTCATGTACTGCATGCAGAAATGAGTAAACCATAGTCATGATTTTTTTACCCCTAAACAATTGTGTGTAATTCTAAGCATTTTGCAAAAGTTGGTAATATAAGTTAACTTCAATATGAAAACTGAATCAAAACACAAATTACCTGATTGCGAACAAATAGCATCATTGACATCAACCATTTCCTTTGCTTTACCTCACTAATCCCTAGGCTCCTTGTACAATCAACATCTACAGGCCGTAGTGGATAAGAAGCAGGGAGACGAATGACTAGATCCATTCCTGTTTCATCCTTGGTGTAAGTAGCAACAACCTCATTTGCAGATTTGCTTACACTAACTGAGAAACTCTCATCACGAAAGTTTGCTTTCTTAATCTGGATATGAGATGATATATATGGATACATCAGAACTAGATTATACATACAAAAACTTCATGCCGATCCAATTAAATACAGATCCACTGTAACTAAAAACATAATGATTCTCAATGACTGTTACAGCACAAAATCAAGCTGGCAGTTATAGTGTTATCAATACAAATTTACAGATATCCAAGAATTCAACTTCTGAAACTTCACCCAATTACAGTGTTTGTTATTGTTAATGCCATATTGTCATCCTTGATCCAATTGAGGCAATAGAATCATGAGGTGTGAGATGTACACAAAAAACATGGCTTCTTGGATAGATATATATGAGAATCAGTATCAAACTAGTGACTAATAAAAAATCAGTAAAATTTTGACCTTTTAAGAACACTAGTTCATGTTTAGAATATGTATAGTATAGACATTATAATAATACTTGTGATGGCAGCAGTGACCTGACTATGCACCAAATAGTTTCATTAATTTCTGTTTTTTCTCTTATTTCCCTTGCATTATTCAACAACACATTGATTAAATCATGCAACTTAAGTTAATATGTTCCCACACTAATTTAGCAGCTTCTAGTATATCAGCAATAAATATTTATCAAATGACAAACTTCTTAAGCTAGCAACTGCACCATACCTGGGACAACTCATTTGCAATAAGAGGAGGGCTGCAAGAAGTCCTTGTAAATAATTCAATGGCAGCTGAACTGTTACGATCACGCAGGTCACTAAACCAGCCACGGACGTAAGCAGGCAAAACATGAAGCATCAAGCCATATATTGCTCCAGCAAGTGATGAAAGTTTCTCCAATTCAACAGGCCAAAGTGATTCCACCGAAAACAACAATGAACCAGACGTGATGGCACGGGTTGAGGCACTTGCAGCATCAGATAAGCAACCAGAAAGCTCTGCACTTTTCTTCTTCAGATTCTGAACCATGGCAATTTCTAAAGGAATATGCTGAAAAAGGCAATCTAAAATAACTGGAGTTGCAGAGTCTTGTATATACTGGATTAATCTCTCCCGTAGAGATGATGACGAAGGCAATGACCACAGATATGATATCAACAAAGACCAAGCAAGGAAAAGATTTACCTGCAATATTTTTTGGAGGGCTGGACAATTAGTTTCTCAGTGAATAGAAGAGTAAATGGATCGATAAACATTAAAAAAAATGCCAGACACAATAAGCACAGTACAAATATCTCCCATATAAAGTATCCTTACTCTTTTTTGTGCAAATAAGTCCATGTCTAAAACCTCATAAGGTGCACTTTCGATCAAGTATGATATTTCTTCTTTCAAGTGGACTTTTTCTTCTACTGACGTGTCAAGATGGCTGAAATCCTGGTCACTAGCAGCATTTATGTCTGAGTTACAAGCATTATCTTCAACAATGGCTGTTCCTAAAACAGGCTCATTTGAAAGAACAAAATATGCAGCAAACTTCAACAATGGAATTGACTTGGAAGTAAAAAGTATGGCATATAGTGAGCTAACGGATCCTTTGCTTAGACCCCAGAATTCAACTGATTTGACTGCTCTATCTCTAGCCTGTGATGAGGAGTTAACAACACCACAAGCTACCAATTCCCAAAAGTATGTATATTCAACCCGGGATGATGCAATAACTGATGCGGCTTCTTTGCAGCATGCATGTGCAATAGCCTCAGAAATGCCAGTACAAAATAGTAAGCGGAGGATACCCTCTAGAATCCTATCTTTCACAGAATCCATTTTTTCTGTCTTCAATGTATTTAAATTATCTCTCTCTTCAGCTTGTTGAAGTTCACAGTGCTTAAGGAAAAGTATAAATGACAAAAGGGCATTTTCGGAAATCTTTATGGATAAAGGATCTGAAATGAAAACAAGTTTCTCAATTTCCTTACACGTGGCATCTAAATTATCAGATGGACCATCAACAAGACCATTTACATTTTCAGCTACATCCTCCATCATAACGGCTGCTGACTGAATCCATCCTCTTAAGCTAGACAACAGAAAATCCCAATCTTCTTCACAAAATTCATTCCAGCAATAACCTACTGAAACAACCATAAGTTTTGAAAGCAGCATCTGCACAACTTGAAGCTGGTTGATTATTGCAGATCCACCAGCAACATGCCTTTGTTTCTGGAATAATTCATGTAAAAGTTTCCTCTCATCAGGGCTGATACTTCTTGCTGGCTTTAATGCTTGTGGACCACCAATTGTGCTGAAAGGGTAACAGGCTATAACCAACTGAAGCCAACCTTCCATATCTGCAAGAGTCATGATCCGGTTCATTAGTACCATCCACTGTTTATGGTAATCTATTTTAGGATAAGAATTATTCATGGAAAAGTTACATTTAAACAAAATGAACTATTAGCACAATCGCAAAGTAGCACAAGCTCATATGTGCAATTATAAACACAATACAAAATTTAAGCCAAATTATCACTTCATGCCAATAAAATTGTCTATGGACTATCTGACAAATTAGCATGCAGCACAAAAAAGAGGAACTTACCATGTCCTGTTTTCCATGTGACCAAAGGTGGAAGCCTTAGAGCCCTCTCCAGCCAGTCTATCACAGTATTTTGCACAAATTTTTCTTCTAAAGAAAAAGGTTGAACATCTTTATCGGGCTCCGCATACCGATAGAATGGTTCTAGAACAAGACTTATAAGCAAAGGAAGAATCTTAAGACAACTTGTGTTTACTGCTTCACCAATCAAAAGTTTATTTGTGAGAAGTTCAATCAGATTCGATGCCTTCCTTGCCTCCCATATGTTTTCTTGGAACAAAGTAGATAAAAAGGAAACAAGGGCTCTTAAGAATGGTTCTTCAATACCTTCCACTTCATCAGCTGGAACTGGCCACAAACTGACAGAACTCTGTGTGCCACTATATCCATAAACAAGAGAACCATCAAGCAAGATGCTCAATATGTCATCTAACAGGGTTTCCTGAGGAGAACTACTTCTCTTGGCATATGCACTCAGTAAAGGTAAGAAAGAAGACACGGCATTGTCTCCTGGCCATCTCCATGTGCACAGAATCTCAGCAGCAAGCCAAGCAGGAGATGCTAACTCTTGACTTCTTCCAGGCATAGATGGGTTAGGCATTGCACATGCAGAGAAAACTCTGTCTATCCCAATTTTCACAATCAACTTGTCAATTAAAGCTACAAACTTCTGGTGACCTGAAACCTGCATTTGGTATAAATTAGTGTCGCATTCTTTATGTATTAGGCTGGAGCTTTAACTGCATGTTAGAGGTCTAGACTACGTATTCTGATTATCTTCCTCTACCCCATTTTTTGGGATAAGGCATTAGGATTGGTTTTTCTTATTTTTTATTTACAGATAAAATTAGAAATAAAGAATAGATGCATAATAAACACTTTAACATAAGTCCTGAAAACATTATTCTGAAAGAGCCAATAAACTCCGAGGAGTCTTATACATTACTGTGGCTTGTCACCAGGTGAAGCCTACTACAGCTGCCTTAGCTATGCCATTGCCCATACTGATTAGTCTCACAAGTCAAGACACATTGCTATCCCAATATATGTACTTGTGTAGCAAAACAAACGAATAACACACGGCACTCCATTCGCCAATGTAACAAAAGTATATCCAAGAATTAAGTATACAATGACATGAATATTAATAGAGACAAATAGTCAAAATCAAGAATACCTTTGTCGAGCCAAAATCTGGAACAACAAACACAGGCCAATTGTCAGCCTTGCTCAGCAGCTGATGTAGCATATTTTGCTCCTCATTTTCATCCAGACAGATACACTCAAGAATTTCAAGCACCCATGTACAGCATAATGATGTTATTCTGTCATCTATAAGTTTGTCTTCAACAAATGCTGCAGATCTTACTGACTGAATTAGGTTGTTCAACAATCTTTTACGGCTATCTAACGAAAGGCTTTTCACAAATTGAACATTTATCTTCTCCCGGAAAGAACACACATTTTCACCAAAGGCTAACCTAGACTTGATTTTCGAAATTGATTTTTCGTCAAATAAATCAACTTCAGACCTACTTAGATTACATTCCCATTCAATGATAAAAATTGCAGATAAAATTCCTGAAACAAGTTCACTTTTCCCATCAAGTGCCTTCAGGCAAAAGAAACTACCACCAAGTACCTCAAGAGCAAACTGAGCCATCTCAATAATATGGGGAGAACTACCAATTTCTACACAGATGTTTGCATTATCGCTCAACACAGACGCTGCGTTCTGTACCCAAAGGAAGGATGAATTCTGAATAAAACCAAGTAACTTCCTAAAAATCTCCTCATAAATGAGGATCAGTGCATTTCTGGACAGAAAAGAATAAGTTCTTCCTTCTGATGAACCACCAAGAAGAGAGCTGCAGATAAAAAATATAATATCAGAGTAAATATCACTCAAACTTAAGTTTCTCAAGGATGGGGCATAAATAAATTCAAGTATATGATAAATAGGGGCTTCACAAAATACTATTCCTTGCCAGCTTCAGATGACCTTTTTAATAAGCCTTAGCATTCCAGTTGCATACTATCCAGCTAAATTTTCAGATATCACAAACTACAGATTTTGCCTGCTTCCCTATATTTTGTAAAGATAATGGGGTTGTGAAATGTTTAGAGACTGTGTACTAGCCTTTTGTTCCTCAATTGAAATTCAGAGAAAGGCAGTTTGAAACCTTTTGTTAATTCTTTAGAGACTGTGTACTAGCCTTTTGTTCTTCAATTGAAATTCAGAGAAAGGCAGTTTGAAACCTTTTGTTAATTCTTTTTTAATAAACGCACATGTTAGTCCCCCAAAGATATAGGTGGTATCAATTGTGTCTCCAATAGACGTTGACATCAATTTAATTGCTAATCATAGAACATGAGATCAACTATGTCCTCCAAAGAAAGTTGACCATCAATATATTCCCTCAATCATGAAAGTGAGTGACATCAACTTTGTTTGTAGGACTGAAGTGATGACAAACATATCTATGAGGAGCTAAAATATGTGGTTACTCATTCTTTTTAATTTTTTATAACAGCATGGGTCCTTTTAGTAGATCAAATTGAGGCTAGTTTATTTCCTTTTAGAGATCAATGTTTTGACAATGAACATGATTTATGATAGAGCATCATAATGTCGTTCAATCCATGTACCCGACCCCGCCTAGTGGAGTAAAGACTTGATTGTTGTTGTAACAACAAGGGTCCTTTTACTCCTAGCCAGAATCCTGCCATGTATAGAGGCTGCCATGGAAGTATGATCACCATGCATCGTTTACTCTAACAAGAGGCAACAAGACAGTAGACCCAATAAATTCAATCCCTCTTGATTCCCTTCCCTTTATTCCCCCAAACCCATCCAACAAAATAACAGACACATGGTTTTAGTACCAGATCTATGCTTCAGACTAGCCTTTGTGATATATGAAGATAACTAAATTTTGGAGTTAAAAAAAAAAGAATGTATCAATCACATTGTTGCCATTAAAGAAACTGAATTCACATACCACACAAACTGCACATGAGAAGTGCTAAAAGGAGGCAGAGAACTGGAAACTGAAATAGCTAATGATTCCAGACGTTCATGATGCCAATCTTCAGCATTGGTGCCTTGTCTGTAACTGGAGTCATCTCCCACCTTCCTTTTCATACTCTCATCCCTAGCTTTTTCCAGGAGTGTGGCCAACATTTCTGCATTGTTAGCATCTAGCAACACTGGTGGGCATCCAGAATAACTTTGGCCAATCACATAGTTGACAATAAAAGACCATTGTTCGGAGAAATACTCATTATCCAGCAAAGCCAATAACAAATCCAGTCGAGCATTGGTTGAGCAAATACTTGCCTGCAGACACCAAGGGACAAAAATATTCTTGAAGATATGCATGAAGTCCTCAGCTTCCAATACTTTATTTCCATCGTGTAAAAGCTGACTGGAAGAGTGCTCTCTGTTCTGGATAAGTTCGTGAACCATCTTCTTTGGTCCAAATATTGAAACAGAAACTGATAAAAGTCTCACAGTATCCGGTGAGTCCTATAATTAAAAAATAGAGTGAGTCCAGAAACACTTGATAGATAAAACTTTCATTGTGTAATAAACTGAAATCAATAACAACGCCTTAAGCCTGCACATCTTTAACCCTTGTTTTATGTTTAACAGGCTGAACCAACAATATTGACGATATTATAACTGATTCCCATACCATTAAGATGCCATCTTTTGATGAATTATTCAGCTCAAAAGACAAATGAATCTCCAAAAATGTACAGCAACATTGTACATCAAACCAAACGATGGTTTTAAGGTTTAAAAAGAGACTGATTCTATCTTTAATTAAAATATAATTAAGTAAATCAGAAAACTTTTGTAATGTGAACATGTAATGTAAGAATGGGATCTCTATTTTGACTTACATCAACCTATTAAAGTGATAGACTCAAAATAAAGGAGTCAATGACTCAATAGTTCGTTATCAAATCCAAAAATGCGAATCACATAAAAAACAGTAGTATATCTGACTAAGTAGCAAACAAATTTGTGGAAATATTAACTTACAGAAGATCTAATGATCGAGAAAGACTTCCCCAACATTGGTCCAACAATATAGACCAAAGGCCAAGTCGCACCTTTCAGCACAGCATGCTGCTCTAGCAACAACATGAACAAAATGATTCGTTCAACAGTCTCCACATTACCTGCTTGCTGAAGAATGCCCATGAAATTCTCCTGAAGTTCCACAGTAAAAACAGATAAAAGATTGCTATCTAATATATATATGCCTGAAAGGATTTCAACAAAGCATTTCCCCAACTCTTGCAAATAGGGCATTGGATACTTTGTATTCAGCATATCCACCGTCTTCTTGTTAAGAGAAACATTTTCTTTGGATGAATCTGCAGCCTTTCCTGACTTGATTATGTCAAGACCTTTTGAGTTCCCAGTTGCAAGGAAATCCTGCCATAAAACCTTTACTATGACAGTATCAACAAGAGTGACACGGAAATGACTGATTGAGTCCACTTCATCATTATATCTGATACAAACATAAGACAGTTTGGTTACATAAAGAAAAGGAACATAATCATTATTTTCTGATAGAGATAAACACAGAGTAAATGGATCTTCCAAATACAGAAACAATAATTAAAAGGAAAAAATGTACCTTGAAGCATTTTTCAATGACCAAATAAAACATTCTTTGAGTGCTTGGAAAAATGCTAGTTTATCCACAGATACCGAAGTTCTCCTTCCCACCCACAAGTTCTTGAAAAAATCAAGAAAAAACTTATCACCCCCTACAGATTTAGGAGGCATGTTGTCTAAGAATAAAACCAGAGCTGGATATGACATCTGTGAGGAACCAAAGCACCCATTCTTAAGAAAATTCCAAAAAGGGTTCAGTATGCTTTTCTGAATGTTTAAAGAGGTCCAACCTTGTGGGAATCTTCTAGAGAAAAGTAATATTACATCCCACATTGAGGGATGACAACTTGATTCCTTCTCGTTAAAAGAACCAAAAATTGCACCCGCGAGAGTTTTAATATTCCCATCATTAATAGCATGTGGTATATTTTTTATTGAACTCTTCAATACAGTATAAGTAGCAGATCGGATGGAAGGCCTTTGGGACTTTAAGAAGTCTAGAAAGTATTTATGATCTTTAAATAGCTTTTCAGCAAAAGATGTAGCAGTCTCCCTGGCCTTCGCAGCATGTTTAGGTTCAGTAGTGATGTTACCAAATCCAGGTCGTTCGTGCTGTAGGCAAATTAAAACATCAAGAAGTGTAGCCAGTGCTAACAACGTTGATGATATCACCTGTCAGAAGAAGAAATAAATATCAGTCGTGATTCAAAAAGGAAATTTCGAACACTTCAAATATGTCAAACAATGAACCTTCAAACTGTAACTGAAAGAAAGCAACCAGGGATAAAGATAGATAAGATTAAAAATGGTAGAGAAAAACGGACAAAAGGAAATTATGCATAACTCAAATTAGGTAGTTTTTTATTTATGTGGGCTTTAAGTTAAAAATAAAAGGTCATAGAAGAGGATAAAAGAAACTTCGTATTTTTTAATAGAGGGTTATCCTCAGCGCAACGGTAGGGTTACCCTTCGTTTGCGAGGTATGGCTTTTTAAATCTACCCTCCTCAGACCCCACTAGTTGGATCCTTGTGCACTAGGCCACCCATTATAAGAACTTCTGGTTAGAGCAGGTTACATTTGAATCATTATACCATTACTTGGGAATTATAATCAACAACTTTGAATCGCTTAATGCAAGGTCAAAGCTAGGGGAGTTCATTGAAACTGAAAGTCAGGAAATTTCTTTCGGTTCCAGGAGTAAATCTTTTTCTCTTTTATGCCTCAGGATAATCTGAGACATTTGAGAAAAGAAAATATCAATAACTTCAAAATAGCTCTGCATAAAATCATTTGTTATTATTTATTCAGTCATACCATGAAGCAAAATAGCTATACAAACTTGAAATGAAGTTTCTATCATTGTTTTCTTCCATCATAAAATATTAAACAAACATTTACCTAATATCTACAATACTGAAAGTGGACTTCTATCCATTAAAATTTACCATACAGAACATATTTCTTAGCACCAGAAAGGAGAACCAGTGCAAATCAATAAATTCAAGTCTTTGCTTTACAAGTGTATTAAAGTGATTCTCGTTCTCACAATATACCTGTTGGTAGATCTCCTCCAACTCATCCGAAGCTGTAGCTTTGTCTGACAAATTTTGTGGTGAGAGCTTCAAGTTTTCATCTAAATACATAAATATCTCTGTTGTGCATAAAATCAAAGCATCAAGTCGCTTTTCCTGTGCTGGAAAGGCTGCCTGTCACAGTTGGACAAATGATTAAACCAGATCAGATTTATAACCCAAATTTAGCAATGAAGTTGTGAAAGGTCAAGTACAGGCATAAAAGCTGTTGTCAAAGAATTACCAGGTAGTCCAGGCCCATTTATTCTATTGAACATATAACTAAAAACGTCATCCGTATAACAAAAATGGCACGTGTTCTAACATCCAAGTACATTTTAATGATACCTTGAGGGGGAAAACCTACATATTTCAGAGGTGTGTGGTTTGTTTTTTGTTTTAACTTTCAGTGGATATGTTCTCACTATTAACTTTCAGAAGGAAATGGTGAAAATAAGTTTTCTCTTCTCACCATTTCATTGACAACAGTCAGGAAAGAATGGAACAAAGTGAAAACAAGTGGTATTACTGTAATTACTAAGGAAAACACATCAGTTGGAAATGAAAACAGAAAAGAAACCAAGCAAGTCATTTAATAACAGTGCAACATTAATTTCATTTCAGGTGAATTATGACTGTATATTTAGACATAGCCAGGTAGTATAGCAACAATTTTAGTTAGTAGAAGCAAAGGACCATAGGAAGTACAAAATCTACTTTCAAATAACTAAATTTCATTTTCAATTTCCTAAATGTTAAAAAACTTCGAACATCTTAGGAAGAGTTGTTGCTTTTTAGAATGCGGGGTATAAGAACATCTTTTAACATCACTTTTATGGGCCTGCTCAGGGAAAAACAGTACTTCCGACTTCAGGAAACTTAGATGTGATAATGAATTCAACAAAAACAATGTAAAAGATTTAATTGCATTTCACAGTAATTAACTTAGAAAAACCCCTCCTTATTTGTTTCTGGCCTTACATTTTCACAGAAATATATCAATGAAAATGAAATATTGAGATAGATGGTTCATCCTTATCCTGATGTCAAAAACAGATACAATATCGAAGTACTCCAGCAAAAGCCGGGCTTGATTGTGGATCAGACCTGCAACATGCCTACCATATCGCATATAGCATCCCTAGGACCATTACAAGTCATTTCCAATATTAAACGCTCATATAGGATATTAACTGCTGCGAGAAGAAGAAAAGAAGAAAACTGCTGAGAGAAAGTGAGAAGAATAAGCTGATTTTATGAAACCATAATCTGATATTTCTTGAGTGTAGATGAGTACATTGGTAGCATTTACATAACAAATGAGTTACTTGATAGACCTGTCATAGTTGATTAAGTTCTAACTGAACCCTAACAGACATGTAAGAACATGCTGACTCAGCAGTGATTGTTATTGTCTACAGTAGGGTGTACAATACATTTACATGCATCGGGTCCAGCGCTAGCTTGCTGTATACCAATTTACCAAACCTACAGTCCAATATAGGAGTCACAAATTTCTTACGCATCAATAAGAGGACTACTCAAGGCCAAGTACAAGTTACAATTCGGGAAAAGACACTACCACCAAGGAAAATTTGATAAAAAAAGAAATTTTATGAAAAAGAAGTGAGAAAATTACAAGAGGATAAGAAATCCTCTCAGACACAAAGAAACACCCAGAAACTAATCAAAAGGGACATGCAAGAAAGCATGCCAAGACCGAACCTACACTCCAATGTAGTAGTCACAAATTTCTTATGCATCAATAAGAAGACTACTCAAGGACAATTACAACTTCACAATCCAGGAAAACACACTACCACCAAGGAAAAATGATAAAAAAATAAAAATTATTAGAAAGAAGGGAGAAAACTAAAAGAGGATAACAAATCCTCCCAGATACAAAAAGAAACACCTAGAAACTAATGAAAAAGGGCATGCAACAAAGCATGCCAATTTCTCTGCATATCTACCATATTAACCCCATTAGGTGGGAGCCATGTGCACTAGGCCGCCTTTTAACTACCATATTAACCCTACTAAAAAAGTCCATGGGTTTTACACCAGAGCAAAGCTAAAAAACAGAACCTATCCATACATAATCCAAAGGCTAAAAATGAATGGTTGAAAATTCTATTGTTCCTCTCCAACCAAATAGGCAAACACAAAAAAAATTGTGGTCATCAGAAAATATTATGAAAAAAAAATCACTACGCCTCGAAGATACAAAACAAAGCCAAGAATCACATCTTGCCCACATGACTATAGCACTTGATGAACAATGATTTATGAACCTACCACTTAACTGGAAAAATCTAAATGACTCAACTATTTCTTAAAACTAAAACTAATTACAGAGAAAGATTCTCAATTATGGCTCTCTTCAATTCCTACAAGGCCTATTATATATTAACAAAAACTGGATAGTTATAGGTATTAAAAATGACAAGAGAAGGACCCCCTACATGGAAAATTAATGTACACATCCAAGACAGATCATTTCTGTTGTCCACAGAATCGAGTTGAACTCATTCCATATATGAAGCAAGCAAGTAGAAACAGTTTCAATACACTTCAAACAAACCCTTTCCCCTTTCAACAATGAAAGAAAGTAAGAAACCATTTAATCACAACTGTAAGATAAAACCAGTGTAGCAAACCTGCAAGGACCTTTTTGCTGCCTGAGAAACTTCAGAAACTGGATCAAATTGAGCAAACCACCATGGTCCCATCAAAGTCTTAAGATGTGGAGCTAAATCTCTCCTGAGAAGGATAAGGCAAGTCAACTATAAATATCTAGATATGTCAATTAAGTACACTCCAACAGATTCAGATAAAGATCTGAGTACTGTTGAACAGTTAGTGCTAGTAAATGACAAATTTGAATTTAACACGAGAAAATATAGAAGCTGGAAACTAGTTATGAGCTTACAACAGAGTGAGCAGACAGGTAAACCTTTTTTGTATAAAAGAACATTTTAATGTATAAGACTCTTGTTGAGTAGACTAAAATATCCACACTATTTTCCAAAATATGTTCTTCTCTATAAGCTATTGATGCAAGAAACTTGTAACCTTAATCAGAAATTTGAAACTGCAGAGACAAAACTTGTCTGATAAATGAGCATGATAGTATAGAGAACTATATCCCAAGTAGTTGAGGCTTGAGTCTTCAAGACTTCTATTATCAGACAAGCATGCATAAAATGTTATAAAAAATTAGGCGATAGAACTGGACCGTAAGGAATGATGAGAAATATGGTGTTTATTGATAATCACTCCAGGTTTTTAAACATCTGGAACACTCCCTCTCACTTCTCTCTTCCAATTCATTAATGACCTCACACTTTCCCCCTAACTGATTTTTAACGACCTTACAGAATATGGTATTTATTGATATGAACACTGTCTTTAGAAAACTCTACCCCTCCACTCCAAGTATTTGAGAGCTGGAACTCTCCCACTCACTTCTCTTCCGATTCCTGAATGACCTCACTCTCTCTTCCTAACTGATTTTGATTTAAAACCACCGTATAGTTATCCTTAATTGACTAGAGCTGCTATCACTATCTAACCATTACAGATACTAACTGATATTAACAGATACCAGTCCACACTCTCACCCATTATTCTTTCTGCACAGACTCTATACCCTTCTTATCCATCTCACATTAAGTGGGATATTTCAAATTCCTAGGTATTCAAATTTTCAAATAGATATTATACATTATAATGTAAGAAAGAAACATGCATAAATGTCCCTTGGAAAAGTTTTCACCCAATGGAAGCAACAAGTGTGGTCATGGTATCGTGGGTGGCCCGCCGAACCTCCCTATTGTAGTCCAGCAACAGCCTTTTATATTCAAATGCCTACACAAGAAAAATTTACGTAGCCAAATATGTTAGTAAGCATCTTCAAAGTTTGAGACAAGCACATTTATATAACTTAGCTTCACATAACCACCGAGTAGCACATATGCATGAATCGACAAGATAAACGGAAGTCTATCATCCACTGCAATGTTTCAAGTTGTTATATACACTACAATTGGAACTGTGGTATTGTTTCAAAAAACATCATTTAGCCACAGGGAGAGAAAGTTCATACACGCTTATTCTAAATACCAACAATAAACACTTCAGCTCTTCTATTTTTCAATAATTGGATATTAGAACTGTAAAAAGGCAACCTCTATAGGAAACAAAAGATACTAAATAAACTAAGAAAGACACAAACACATCAAAGCTTGTAAAAAATGGTTTCATATTCAAAAAAGGAATAATAACATGATTTCTTTTTTGATAAAAAAAAGAAACATTATTAGAATAAAGGAGAGAATATTATGAGCGGATAAGAAATCCTCACAAGAACAAAAGGAACACCTAGAAGCTAAGCAAAAGGGTCATGTAACAAAGCACTCCAGTATCTCTGGCATATGAACACCACTACAAAGCCCATGGGTTTTGCAACAGAACGAAGGGAGAAAGGTAATCCTATAAATAATAACACAAGTTTTATCCCATAAGAGTGAAAATGGGAAAGATTTATCCTTCTACAGTCTAGCATTTCCCACAATAACAATAATAACAACCAAGCCTTAATCCCACTAGGTGGGGTAGGCAACATTCTAGAATTTTTCTCTTTAACCAAAAAAATCAATAAAAACGTATCAAGTTCTCTCTTCGAACAAATTAATAAATAAATAACACAAAGCAGGATTGTATTTATCCTACTCAGTGTTCACTAATTCAGCCAAGAAAATCAATATCCATACAAATAACCATCTCAGCCTAGCTAAGTGCATAGTGAATAAATAGTGCCTGTCATTGGTTAGTCTACCTAAAGGTGCAAATTCATAGTCCTATCTATTTCAATACCCTCGTACTTCAATATGTTAAAGAAATATATATAAGCTTAATAAAATTGTGATGTATTATGTATATCTTATATATCCATGGAAAAAAGAAAATGTTCTCCAATTTACATACATTTCATCATTCTCATCTGTCTATTTTCGCAGTTCCACTTCCATAACAGTTTCAATAAATGGTAATTATGTTTCATGTGATAAAAAATAAAAAATAAATATAATACATAATTAATTATAAATTGTTAAACAGTCACAAGGGGGATGTCAATTCTTCTATTCTATAAATGAGCATGTTCCCTAATCAACACATAGATGTTATTCATATGAAGGGCATGAGACTTAATAAAGGGAATAGATAGACGATCAATTACTTTAATACAATTATAAATATGGAAAAGGCTTATGAAAGACACATACCCACTGGGGAACAATCAGAACAATGTCCTTTGCAGACTTTTGTTGAACCAGCATAGATAAAGCCACCAATGCCTTAAGCTGTTAAATAAATATTCATTACAAAAACAAAACAAAAAAGTCAATGAGATTATGCTCTATAAGAAAAGAGTTTCATCACCAGTCAAAATGATTTTTATCATTCATTCATTACAGCCACAAACTAAACATATTTCAACTATGGATGACAAAATGCTAGTAGAAGCAAAACATGAATGGGCTCAAAACAATCACACGTTCACAACCACAATATAAAATATAATCAGAAAGAATCGACCATAGATTTACAAGCTCAGCCATGACACCAAAATGATAATTTATACAAATAAGTTATGGGAAAAAAGTACTTACTGAAAATTCTTAAATCGCAAAAAAAAAAAGGCGACCTAGCACACGAGGCTCCCACCTAATGGGGTACCTCGTTGTTGAAGAGCCCGTTTCCAAGACTTAAATCACACAAAAAGAGTCGAAATATTAATTTGATTATACACGAATTGTAATGAGTAGATATAAAAAGTGAATTTCATCAAACAACATCTTATCAACCTATAAGTCAAATAATGAGTTATCATAAGAAATGTTCAATGACTTCAATCAATTATTATTCTAAAAAAATTGCTGGAATCAGAACTTTAAAAACATATGGGCTGGCAACATTTTTTTTTGGGTATAACCAAGGGTACCCCTCACCCTATGGGTAAGGAACTAATCTCTTTTGGGGTGTGTGGTTGTCCCTCCCAACAAGTGCCGCTCACAGGAATCGAACCCTTAACTTTTTGGTCTATCTGCATGGGTTGGAAATATAGTACACAGCAATCATGACAACAGTGAAATTAAAAATTGGAAAGAAAACACCATTTCACCTCCACCATTCTCAAGTAAGGGCCATTTGTGAGCAATATCTGTTTTGCGGATGTAAGAATAGAAGGGGGGAAATAAATGTGGAACAATAAATTTAGGATGCTCAAGCACATAGCTGACCACATCAGATTCTGAAACTCATTCAAAATACAACAGTAGTGCAAACTCATATACCAAACAAAGACATAACTTAGAAAAAATAAGAAGACAAGTAGGAGACACAAAATAAAAGGCACTAAAACTTACCGTACCAAAGAAGTTAATAGACAAAACAAATGAGTAAATTAGAACTTCATGGGAATCCAAGAGAATAAGATATGAAGTAAAGCAAGACATTCTTTGTCTTCGACACTATAGTATAGCAGTTTTTAGTATTGGAAACTGTCGAGCAGCAAAAAAACTGGCTAACCGCCTATTACATTAGTTCAAATCTCCACTTCAGCTTCAACAGCATATAATGCACTGATACTTCAATTTTGTTCCAGTATCTATATCCTATAGTATCCGATACTCTCCAACAATTCACCGATTCGTATCCTCGAGAGAGAAATTTAGAAAAAAGTACATTATAAACTTGATACTCTTAAAATACCTTTCTGATACCTCTCTGGACACCCCAAACTATGGTAGAGAAGCATTTTAAAAGCGAGAGAAAGTACCAAGTCTGCCAAGTGGAAGTGTAGAGAGAGAAAATAAAGTATGTGTATTGCATAGGGAAGAGAGAAGAAAACATGCATTTGCATAAGAGACTCGTTATTCATTTCTTCCACTGACCTAAATTTTTTTATTCTGATTTATCATTTATAAGAGCGATCATAATGATGATCAAGGAGGGGATATAATTGATCCTATTCCTATTTGTAGGCAATAAGCATTCTGTATTTAGCCATCTCTAAGAAGTTGAATTTTGGACCAGTGATTATATGTTTACTATGCTTTATGATTTTTTTGTGCATATTTTATATGTGTATCCTAAGTGTATTATATCCTATGTTTCTCAATAATCAGTGTATTGCCATACCGGGTACGTTTAGCATCTGATACATGTATTGTATCCATGCATCATAGTCATCAACAGCCAAGCAAATCCATGAGAGTAGAGGTGCATGAACTGATGAGCATGACCAAACAGACTCCAAAGAAGATAGCAGCAATGCCCATCCCACCCACATGACACTTAGGTAATACATCTAACATAAGTTATGTTCCATCTGTTGCACAGGCACGTCGCACGCCTAGGATGTCTAGCATCTTATATTCAATACAAAGTGCCAAGATATGATTAGCACAGTAGTTAAATGAGCTTCATACAAACTCACCAAACTTCATGTTTGAACTTTGGAAGTGGCAACATGGTGTTTCAGAAGAACACATTAAAAACAATGCAGTTCTCTATTTACACTTTAAGCAAGCTTATATTAATCATCTATGATTGATAATCAAGAAAGGCACAAATTTGAAAACTAGAAGAGGAAATAGTGTATTTTTAGTACCTTTGAGAGATAAAGAAAACAACAAACACCAAACTCCATAAGGAGATCACACGAGCTTATGAAAAAGGTGCATAAGGAATATTATAACTAGTTTTCCTAGCACTTGTTCAGATATTCACATAAACTAGTAGTGAAGTTTATCCAAATTACCTTAGTAGTAGGATCCTTCCGGCCTAGCCTCTTCAAGTGCACCGCAATTTCGCTATCTACATCCTGATATCCGACAGAAAGAAGAAAAAAATACTAAAACATCTAGGCAAGGTATAAAAACATTGATCACAATCACATAGTAACATTCGAACATTCGAGTCAATACTAATTATAACTAAAATTGAAGCTGCAATCAAAGTCTCTTGGCATTAAACCTCAAAAGGAGACAAATACATCAAATGAATGATAAACTCAAACTCAGTTATATCACAATTGCATAATTGGACCTTAATGCAATTAAATTAGAAATCATCTAAATAAATAATTCAAAATTAAGTTGATCAATAAGAAAATCGAACGAGAAAGTCATACAGCGAAGGGAAGAGCGTCATCGGTTGAAGGAGAAGGATCGAGTCGAGAGCTGCCGACATAGCCACCGAATCCGAATCCACCGGCCGGAGCGGCAGCGGCGGCGGGAGCAGAAGACAAGAGCGACGCGGCGAAACTGCAAGGGAGAAAACAAATAATAAGAAAAATCGATAAATACATATATTGATTTGATTCTTAAGCATAGGAATCGAGGATAAGATTGTAATTTCGCAAACCTGCTGCTTGAAGGACGAGCCTTGCTTCTAGCACCTTCTCCTTTTTGCCTTCCCATTATTCCTTTTGCTCTGTTGTGTTATTGTTATCTCTTTCTTCTTTCTAACTCTACGTGTTGTTGTTTTCTTCAATTTATAAGGAGAATGGAAAACTTCACTATTCTGAAGCGGTGCTGTATTGTTACTTTTGTGTGTGTGACCAGGCTGCGCTAGCTAGCTATGGTGGTGATTCAACAAGGTTTTCAATTGTGTTTGGGAATTTTATTTCTATGGTTTTGTATATAAAGGGTGAGATTGTAAAGTTTATTGAATACACAATTTTTGTTGTATAGATAACACGTCAGGAAAAGAGAAAGAAATAATACCAAATTTTGTTTTGTAAATTAGGAAGTAAGTAACGGTATAAATAACAATGAAAATAAAATTATAGATAAACAAAATATAAAATCTTGAGATGAATTGAATGTAAATCAAATCAGCTAAATTGATATCAACAAGATAGTTATTCTAATTTAATGGTATAAGGTATAAGGAAATATACTTGATAGTATAAAACAAAATCAGTGAAATTGATAAGATTGTGTTTTAGTAGATAAATCCTTAGTTTTCTCATATAGTGTAATATCTAATTGAAAAGTAAATGAAAATAATAATTATTAATTATATATACTCGTACTATTTTTTTATGATGGTTTTTTTCTTAGATTAGTATACAAAGGACCATAAATAAATAATAATAAAATCATATTAATTGTGTAAAAAAATAAGAGTTTAATTTCAATTGTGTACAGAAAAGTTATATGTTAAACAAATTATCTATTATTTATTAATATTACAACTTTCTATTGGTTAACAAATTTGTTCCTTAGCATAAGGTATGGTAAATTACTTAAATGGATCATGGAAGTGGAACAATGTATAATACTAACAATAATATTTATTGCCTATGTATAAGAATTAATTTATTTTTGGATGTGTATTTGTCTATTCCAATAAATATTGTTCTTGTGAGTCAAATCTTTGATCTTTTAATCTTTTGGGATCTAGTGGAACCTTATACCACTGGACTAACGTCTTGTTGGTCTTTTGGTTGATTGATTTAAATAATTATTTAACAATAAATTATATACTTTCACCTATTAACCACGTGACTAGGAGATATTCACTCCATTGTGCTAGGCAGCAGTAATTCCCTAAATTAGCATAAAATACAAATATATATACGTTCATCATAGATTTCCATTTAATATATGTAAGTAAACATTTTCATTATTTATACTAGCGTGTTGACGTCGTGCTTGTCAACCCGCTTTCCTATCGTTTGTAATGTATAGTTTGTATTTTATAAATTTAAATATAATTTTTTGCGCTAAATTTACGGTTGAATTTATTCAATTGATCTAATATTCAATTTTTTAAATTCACTTTTAAAATAAGAAGATAATAAGGATAAAATAAGAAAATAATATTATATGGTTTTTTGGTAGAAATAAAAAGATATTGAGGGCAAAATAGGAAAACACAAATTACACTATGATGGGTGGTTATTTTGTATTTTCCCTTTATTAATAGTATAGAAGTCCATCTCACGTAATAAATTAAGGTTGATTATTATACATGTAAGTAAGCATTTAAAGTGATTTTTATTATGAAATATACTTATTCAAAACTCAGTTTTCCTTTCATGTTAAAGAAAAATAAAGAATTGATGTTGCATAGTTAAATTAATTGTTAACTAACTAACGTTCTATATGTGGTTCTTAGTGTGCTACCTAAACTCGTTGGGAGCATCAAACCAAATTAGTCCATTTTGATTGATTTGAATATTATTTTCAACTCTTGGACCAAACCAATTGCATCTTAGTGTGCGATAGGAATTTGATTAGGCTCTGTTAAGAATGGTGTTGATGTATTATCTCTCTTTCTAATAAGGAACAACATTACATTTCCTTCCACTACCAAATAATATGTCACATTTTTTTCATTGAGCTCAAGTGATAGAGAAGAAGTATGATTCTAGGAATCTAAAGCAATTCGAAGAATAGAAGAAGAAAAACAGGGGATTCTTGATGAATGGAAGATCCCGAGAAGTTGTTTATTCAAGATGAAGAAAAGATACAAGAGAGAATTCAATTTTGTATTCAAAAATCAGTTAATACCAAAACAGTTAAAACTTGCTATTTATAGCTAACAGTTTTAACTGTCATAACTGTCAATTGCCAAAAAAGGAAAGTTATGCTATACTACTTCCTATTTATGCTACTCTACTCCCTATTACATATATTTC
>NC_032010.1:21394210-21397215 GCF_001865875.1 Lupinus angustifolius
ACGAAGATGGGATGAGGATGAGGATAGGATGAGGATGAGGATTAGGATTGGATGAGGATAGGATGGGGATTAGGATGAGGAAGAGGATGAGGATTGGATGAGGATGAGGATGAGGAAGAGGAAGAGGGAGAGGATGAGGATGAGGGTGAGGATTGGATGAGGATGAGGATAGGATGGGGATGAGGACATGATGTGGATGAGGACGAGGATAGGATGAGGATGAGGATGACGAAGAGGATGAGGACGAGGATGAGGATAGGATGAGGACGAGGATATAATGAGGACGAGAATGAGGATGATGATATGATGAGGACGAGAATGAGGATGAGGATGAGGAAGAGGATGAGGATAGGATGAGGATGAGGATGACGAAGAGGATGAGGACGAGGATGAGGATAGGATGAGGATGAGGATGACGAAGAGGATGAGGACGAGGATGAGGATAGGATGAGGATGAGGATGACGAAGAGGATGAGGACGAGGATGAGGATAGGATGAGGATGAGGATGACGAAGAGGATGAGGACGAGGATGAGGATAGGATGAGGATGAGGATGACGAAGAGGATGAGGACGAGGATGAGGATAGGATGAGGATGAGGATGACGAAGAGGATGAGGACGAGGATGAGGATAGGATGAGGATGAGGATGACGAAGAGGATGAGGACGAGGATGAGGATAGGATGAGGATGAGGATGACGAAGAGGATGAGGACGAGGATGAGGATAGGATGAGGATGAGGATGACGAAGAGGATGAGGACGAGGATGAGGATAGGATGAGGATGAGGATGACGAAGAGGATGAGGACGAGGATGAGGATAGGATGAGGATGAGGATGACGAAGAGGATGAGGACGAGGATGAGGATAGGATGAGGATGAGGATGACGAAGAGGATGAGGACGAGGATGAGGATAGGATGAGGATGAGGATGACGAAGAGGATGAGGACGAGGATGAGGATAGGATGAGGATGAGGATGACGAAGAGGATGAGGACGAGGATGAGGATAGGATGAGGATGAGGATGACGAAGAGGATGAGGACGAGGATGAGGATAGGATGAGGATGAGGATGACGAAGAGGATGAGGACGAGGATGAGGATAGGATGAGGATGAGGATGACGAAGAGGATGAGGACGAGGATGAGGATAGGATGAGGATGAGGATGACGAAGAGGATGAGGACGAGGATGAGGATAGGATGAGGATGAGGATGACGAAGAGGATGAGGACGAGGATGAGGATAGGATGAGGATGAGGATGACGAAGAGGATGAGGACGAGGATGAGGATAGGATGAGGATGAGGATGACGAAGAGGATGAGGACGAGGATGAGGATAGGATGAGGATGAGGATGACGAAGAGGATGAGGACGAGGATGAGGATAGGATGAGGATGAGGATGACGAAGAGGATGAGGACGAGGATGAGGATAGGATGAGGATGAGGATGACGAAGAGGATGAGGACGAGGATGAGGATAGGATGAGGATGAGGATGACGAAGAGGATGAGGACGAGGATGAGGATAGGATGAGGATGAGGATGACGAAGAGGATGAGGACGAGGATGAGGATAGGATGAGGATGAGGATGACGAAGAGGATGAGGACGAGGATGAGGATAGGATGAGGATGAGGATGACGAAGAGGATGAGGACGAGGATGAGGATAGGATGAGGATGAGGATGACGAAGAGGATGAGGACGAGGATGAGGATAGGATGAGGATGAGGATGACGAAGAGGATGAGGACGAGGATGAGGATAGGATGAGGATGAGGATGACGAAGAGGATGAGGACGAGGATGAGGATAGGATGAGGATGAGGATGACGAAGAGGATGAGGACGAGGATGAGGATAGGATGAGGATGAGGATGACGAAGAGGATGAGGACGAGGATGAGGATAGGATGAGGATGAGGATGACGAAGAGGATGAGGACGAGGATGAGGATAGGATGAGGATGAGGATGACGAAGAGGATGAGGACGAGGATGAGGATAGGATGAGGATGAGGATGACGAAGAGGATGAGGACGAGGATGAGGATAGGATGAGGATGAGGATGACGAAGAGGATGAGGACGAGGATGAGGATAGGATGAGGATGAGGATGACGAAGAGGATGAGGACGAGGATGAGGATAGGATGAGGATGAGGATGACGAAGAGGATGAGGACGAGGATGAGGATAGGATGAGGATGAGGATGACGAAGAGGATGAGGACGAGGATGAGGATAGGATGAGGATGAGGATGACGAAGAGGATGAGGACGAGGATGAGGATAGGATGAGGATGAGGATGACGAAGAGGATGAGGACGAGGATGAGGATAGGATGAGGATGAGGATGACGAAGAGGATGAGGACGAGGATGAGGATAGGATGAGGATGAGGATGACGAAGAGGATGAGGACGAGGATGAGGATAGGATGAGGATGAGGATGACGAAGAGGATGAGGACGAGGATGAGGATAGGATGAGGATGAGGATGACGAAGAGGATGAGGACGAGGATGAGGATAGGATGAGGATGAGGATGACGAAGAGGATGAGGACGAGGATGAGGATAGGATGAGGATGAGGATGACGAAGAGGATGAGGACGAGGATGAGGATAGGATGAGGATGAGGATGACGAAGAGGATGAGGACGAGGATGAGGATAGGATGAGGATGAGGATGACGAAGAGGATGAGGACGAGGATGAGGATAGGATGAGGATGAGGATGACGAAGAGGATGAGGACGAGGATGAGGATAGGATGAGGATGAGGATGACGAAGAGGATGAGGACGAGGATGAGGATAGGATGAGGATGAGGATGACGAAGAGGATGAGGACGAGGATGAGGATAGGATGAGGATGAGGATGACGAAGAGGATGAGGACGAGGATGAGGATAGGATGAGGACAAGAATGAGGATGAGGATAAGATGAGGAGTAGAAGGAGGATGACGATGAGAATGTGGATGAGAATGAGGATAGGAGAAGGAGGAGGATGAGGATAGGATGAGGAGG
>NC_032010.1:21397315-21402984 GCF_001865875.1 Lupinus angustifolius
GATAGGATGAGGACGAGAATGAGGATTAGGATAGGATGAGGAGCAGGATGACGATGTGGATGAGGAAGAGAATAGGGATGAGGATGAGGATAGGATGAGGATAGGATGAGGACGAGAATGAAGATGAGGATAGGATGAGGAGGAGGATGAGGATGAGGACGTGAATGAGGATGCGGAAGAGGATGAGGATGGGGATGAGAATGAGGAAGAGGATGAGGTTAGGATGAGGATGAGGATAGGATTAGGACGAGAAAGAGGATGAGGATAGGATGTGGATTAGGTGAGGATGAGGGTAGGATGAGGACGAGAATGAGGATGAGGAAAGGATAAGGAGTAGAATGAGGATGAGGATGAGGAAAGGATGAGGATGAGAATATGGATTAGGATAAGGATAGAATGAGGAGGAGGATGAGGATGAGGATGAGGAAGAGGATGAGGATGAGGATGAGGACGAGGTTAGGATGAGGATGAGGATGAGGATAGGAGGAGGATGAGAATAAGGATAGGAGGATGTGAAGGAGGATGAGGATGAGGATGAGGAAAGGTTGAGGACAAGAATGAGAATGAGGATGAGGATAGGATGAGGATGAGGATAGGATGAGGACGAGAATGAGGATGAGGAGGACGATGAGGACGAGAATGAGGATGAGGATAGGATGACGATAAGATGAGGAGTAGAATGAGGATGAGGATAGGATGACGATAAGGATATGATGTAGAATGAGAATGAGGAAAGGATGAGGACGAGAATGAGGATGAGGATAGGATGAGGACGAGAATGAGGATGAGGATAACGATAGGATGAGGAAGAGGCAGAGGATGAGGATAGGATGACGACCAGGATGAGGATGAGGACTAGGACAGGATGAGGACGAGGATGAGAAAGAGGATGAGGATAGGATGAGGACAGGATACGGAAGAGGATGAGGATAAGGAGGAGGAAAGGATGAGGATGAGATGACGATAGGATGAGGATGACGATGAGGATGAAGATAGGATATGGATGAGGACGAAGATGAGGATAGGATGACGACCAGGATGAGGATGAGGATGAGGACAGGATGAGGACGAGGATGAGAAAGAGGATGAGGATAGGATGAGGACAGGATAGGGAAGAGGATGAGGATAAGGAGGAGGAAAGGATGAGGATGAGATGACGATAGGATGAGGATGACGATGGGATAGGATGAGGAGTAGAATGAGGATGAGGATAGGATGAGAATGAGGGTGAGGATGAGGATGAGGATGAGGACGCGGATGAGGATAGATTGAGGATGAGGATGAAGATAGGATGTGGAGGAGAATAAGGATGAGGACGAGGATACAATGGCGATGAGGATAGGATGAGGATGAAGATAAGGATAGGATGAGGAGGAGGATGACGATGAGGACGAGGATAGGACGCGGACGAGAATGAGGATGAGGATGACGATAGGATGAGGATGAGGTTGAGCATGAGGATGAGGATAGCATGAGCATGAGGCTGAGGACGAGAATGAGGATGTGGATAGGGTGAGGACGACAATGAGGATGAGGAGTAGAATGAGGATGAGGATAGGATGAGGACGAGGATGAGGATAGGATGAGGACGAGAAGGAGGATGAGAATGAGGATAGGGGGAGGATGAGGACGAGAAGGAGGATGAGAATGAGGATAGGGGGAGGATGAGGACGAGAAGGAGGATGAGAATGAGGATAGGGGGAGGATGAGGACGAGAAGGAGGATGAGAATGAGGATAGGGGGAGGATGAGGACGAGAAGGAGGATGAGAATGAGGATAGGGGGAGGATGAGGACGAGAATGAGAGAGAATGAGAATGAGGATAAGATGAGGATGAGGATGGAATGAGGACGGGAATTAGGATGAGGACGAGGATGAGGATGAGGATAGGATGAGGACGAGAATGAGGATGAGGTTGAGGATGAGAATAGGTTGTGGACGAAAATGAGGATGAGGAGTAGAATGAGGACGAGAAAGAGGATGAGGATGTGCATAAGAATAGGATGAGGATGAGAATGTGGATGAGGATAAGGATAGGATGAGGAGGAGGATAGGATGAGGATGAGGATGACCAAGAGGATGAGGACGAGGATGAGGATAGGAGGAGGAGGAGAATGAGGATTGGATGAGGACGAGGATAGGTTGAAGACGAATATGAAGATAAGATGAGGATAGGATGAGGATGAGAATGTGGATGAGGATAAGGATAGGATGAGGAGGAGGATAGGATGAGGATGAGGATGACCAAGAGGATGAGGACGAGGATGAGGATAGGAGGAGGAGGAGAATGAGGATTGGATGAGGACGAGGATAGGTTGAAGACGAATATGAAGATAAGATGAGGATAGGATGAGGATGAGAATGTGGATGAGGATAAGGATAGGATGAGGAGGAGGATAGGATGAGGATGAGGATGACCAAGAGGATGAGGACGAGGATGAGGATAGGAGGAGGAGGAGAATGAGGATTGGATGAGGACGAGGATAGGTTGAAGACGAATATGAAGATAAGATGAGGATAGGATGAGGATGAGAATGTGGATGAGGATAAGGATAGGATGAGGAGGAGGATAGGATGAGGATGAGGATGACCAAGAGGATGAGGACGAGGATGAGGATAGGAGGAGGAGGAGAATGAGGATTGGATGAGGACGAGGATAGGTTGAAGACGAATATGAAGATAAGATGAGGATAGGATGAGGATGAGAATGTGGATGAGGATAAGGATAGGATGAGGAGGAGGATAGGATGAGGATGAGGATGACCAAGAGGATGAGGACGAGGATGAGGATAGGAGGAGGAGGAGAATGAGGATTGGATGAGGACGAGGATAGGTTGAAGACGAATATGAAGATAAGATGAGGATAGGATGAGGATGAGAATGTGGATGAGGATAAGGATAGGATGAGGAGGAGGATAGGATGAGGATGAGGATGACCAAGAGGATGAGGACGAGGATGAGGATAGGAGGAGGAGGAGAATGAGGATTGGATGAGGACGAGGATAGGTTGAAGACGAATATGAAGATAAGATGAGGATAGGATGAGGATGAGAATGTGGATGAGGATAAGGATAGGATGAGGAGGAGGATAGGATGAGGATGAGGATGACCAAGAGGATGAGGACGAGGATGAGGATAGGAGGAGGAGGAGAATGAGGATTGGATGAGGACGAGGATAGGTTGAAGACGAATATGAAGATAAGATGAGGATAGGATGAGGATGAGAATGTGGATGAGGATAAGGATAGGATGAGGAGGAGGATAGGATGAGGATGAGGATGACCAAGAGGATGAGGACGAGGATGAGGATAGGAGGAGGAGGAGAATGAGGATTGGATGAGGACGAGGATAGGTTGAAGACGAATATGAAGATAAGATGAGGATAGGATGAGGATGAGAATGTGGATGAGGATAAGGATAGGATGAGGAGGAGGATAGGATGAGGATGAGGATGACCAAGAGGATGAGGACGAGGATGAGGATAGGAGGAGGAGGAGAATGAGGATTGGATGAGGACGAGGATAGGTTGAAGACGAATATGAAGATAAGATGAGGATAGGATGAGGATGAGAATGTGGATGAGGATAAGGATAGGATGAGGAGGAGGATAGGATGAGGATGAGGATGACCAAGAGGATGAGGACGAGGATGAGGATAGGAGGAGGAGGAGAATGAGGATTGGATGAGGACGAGGATAGGTTGAAGACGAATATGAAGATAAGATGAGGATAGGATGAGGATGAGAATGTGGATGAGGATAAGGATAGGATGAGGAGGAGGATAGGATGAGGATGAGGATGACCAAGAGGATGAGGACGAGGATGAGGATAGGAGGAGGAGGAGAATGAGGATTGGATGAGGACGAGGATAGGTTGAAGACGAATATGAAGATAAGATGAGGATAGGATGAGGATGAGAATGTGGATGAGGATAAGGATAGGATGAGGAGGAGGATAGGATGAGGATGAGGATGACCAAGAGGATGAGGACGAGGATGAGGATAGGAGGAGGAGGAGAATGAGGATTGGATGAGGACGAGGATAGGTTGAAGACGAATATGAAGATAAGATGAGGATAGGATGAGGATGAGAATGTGGATGAGGATAAGGATAGGATGAGGAGGAGGATAGGATGAGGATGAGGATGACCAAGAGGATGAGGACGAGGATGAGGATAGGAGGAGGAGGAGAATGAGGATTGGATGAGGACGAGGATAGGTTGAAGACGAATATGAAGATAAGATGAGGATAGGATGAGGATGAGAATGTGGATGAGGATAAGGATAGGATGAGGAGGAGGATAGGATGAGGATGAGGATGACCAAGAGGATGAGGACGAGGATGAGGATAGGAGGAGGAGGAGAATGAGGATTGGATGAGGACGAGGATAGGTTGAAGACGAATATGAAGATAAGATGAGGATAGGATGAGGATGAGAATGTGGATGAGGATAAGGATAGGATGAGGAGGAGGATAGGATGAGGATGAGGATGACCAAGAGGATGAGGACGAGGATGAGGATAGGAGGAGGAGGAGAATGAGGATTGGATGAGGACGAGGATAGGTTGAAGACGAATATGAAGATAAGATGAGGATAGGATGAGGATGAGAATGTGGATGAGGATAAGGATAGGATGAGGAGGAGGATAGGATGAGGATGAGGATGACCAAGAGGATGAGGACGAGGATGAGGATAGGAGGAGGAGGAGAATGAGGATTGGATGAGGACGAGGATAGGTTGAAGACGAATATGAAGATAAGATGAGGATAGGATGAGGATGAGAATGTGGATGAGGATAAGGATAGGATGAGGAGGAGGATAGGATGAGGATGAGGATGACCAAGAGGATGAGGACGAGGATGAGGATAGGAGGAGGAGGAGAATGAGGATTGGATGAGGACGAGGATAGGTTGAAGACGAATATGAAGATAAGATGAGGATAGGATGAGGATGAGAATGTGGATGAGGATAAGGATAGGATGAGGAGGAGGATAGGATGAGGATGAGGATGACCAAGAGGATGAGGACGAGGATGAGGATAGGAGGAGGAGGAGAATGAGGATTGGATGAGGACGAGGATAGGTTGAAGACGAATATGAAGATAAGATGAGGATAGGATGAGGATGAGAATGTGGATGAGGATAAGGATAGGATGAGGAGGAGGATAGGATGAGGATGAGGATGACCAAGAGGATGAGGACGAGGATGAGGATAGGAGGAGGAGGAGAATGAGGATTGGATGAGGACGAGGATAGGTTGAAGACGAATATGAAGATAAGATGAGGATAGGATGAGGATGAGAATGTGGATGAGGATAAGGATAGGATGAGGAGGAGGATAGGATGAGGATGAGGATGACCAAGAGGATGAGGACGAGGATGAGGATAGGAGGAGGAGGAGAATGAGGATTGGATGAGGACGAGGATAGGTTGAAGACGAATATGAAGATAAGATGAGGATAGGATGAGGATGAGAATGTGGATGAGGATAAGGATAGGATGAGGAGGAGGATAGGATGAGGATGAGGATGACCAAGAGGATGAGGACGAGGATGAGGATAGGAGGAGGAGGAGAATGAGGATTGGATGAGGACGAGGATAGGTTGAAGACGAATATGAAGATAAGATGAGGATAGGATGAGGATGAGGATAGGATGAGGATGAGGATGAG
>NC_032010.1:21403084-21403951 GCF_001865875.1 Lupinus angustifolius
AGGAGGAGGATGAGGATGAGGATGAGGATGAGGATGAGGATGTGGAAGAGGATTAGGATGAGGATGAGGATGAGGCTGAGGAAGAGGACATGAATGGGGATGAGGAAATGAATGAGGATGAGGATGAGGAAGAGGATGAGGATGATATGAGGAAGAGGATGAGGTTAGGATGAGGATGAGGATAGGATGAGGACGAGCATGAGGTACTGGATGAGGATAAGGAAGAGGGTAGGAGGAGGATGAGGATAGGATAAGGACGAGGATGAGGAAGAGGATAAAGATAAGGAGGAGGATAGGATGAGGACGACAATGAGAATGAGGATAGGATGAGGATGAGAATGGGGATAGGATGAGGAGGAAAAGGATGAGGATGAGGATGAGAATGAGGATAGGATGAGGATGGGCATAAGATGAGGCGAGGATGGGGATAGGATGAGGAGTAGAATGAGGATGAGGATGAGGATAGGATGAGGAGGAGGATGAGGATAGGATGAGGAAGAGGAAGAGGAAGAGGAAGAGGAAGAGGATGAAGATAGGATAAGGACGAGAATAAGGACGAGGATAGGATGAGGAGGAGGATAAGGATAGGATGAGGAAGAGGATGAGGATAGGATGAGGATCTGAATGAGGATGAGGATAGGATAAGGAGGAAGATGAGGATGAGGATAGGATGAGGACGTGAATGAGGATGAGGATGAGGAAGAGGATGAGGAAGAGGATGGGGATGAGGATAGGATGAGGGCGTGGATGAGGAAGTGGATAAGGAAGTGGATGAGGATGAGGAAGAGGGTAGGAGGAGGAGGAGGATGAGGATGAGGATAGGATAAGGATGAGGATAAGGAGGAGGATAGAATGAGGACGAGAATG
>NC_032010.1:21404051-21404350 GCF_001865875.1 Lupinus angustifolius
ATGAGGAGGAGGATGAGGATGAGGATGAGGATGTGGATGAGGATGAGGATGAGGATGAGGTTAGGATGAGGATGTGGATGAGGATGGGATGAAGATGAGGATGAGGATGAGCATGAGGATAGGAGGATGAGGAGGAGGATGAGGTTAGGATGAGGACGAGAATGAGGAGGAGGAGAGGATGAGGATAGGATGAGGACGAGAATGAGGATGAGGATAGAATGGGAGGAGGATAAGGATAGGATGAGGATGAGGAAGAGGATGAGGATATGATGAGGACGTGAATGAGGATGAGGATAGGA
>NC_032010.1:21404450-21404762 GCF_001865875.1 Lupinus angustifolius
GGATAGGATGAGGACGAGAATGAGAATGAGTATAGGATGAGGATGAGGATGGGGATAGAATGAGGAGTAGAATCAGGATGAGGATAGGATGAGGAGGACGATGAGGATAGGATGAGGGCGAGAATGAGGAGGAGGATAGGATGAAGAAGAGGAAGAAGATGAGGATGAGGATAGGATGAGGACGAGAATGAGGATGAGGAGGAGGAGGAGGATGAGGATGTGGAAGAGGATCAGGATGAGGATGAGGATGAGGATGAGGAAGAGGATGAGGAGAGGATGAGGACGAGCATGAGGATGAGGATAGGATGAGGA
>NC_032010.1:21404862-21409307 GCF_001865875.1 Lupinus angustifolius
AGGTTGAGAATAGGATGAGGATGAGGATGAGGATGAGGATAGGATGGGGATGAGGAGGAGGATGAGGATGAGGATTTGGATTAGGATAGCATGAAGATGGGGATGAGGATGGGGACAATGATGAGGATGAGTATAGGATGAGGATGAGGATAGGATGAGGACGAGGATGAGGATGAGGATTATGAGGATGAGGATGGGGATGAAGATGGGGATGAGGATGAGGATGAGGATGAGGATGAGGATGCGGGATAGGATGAGGATGAGGATGCGGATGAGGATGAGGTTAGGATGAGGATGAGGATGAGGATGAGGATGAGGTTGAGGATGAGGACGAGGAAGAGGATAGGATGAGGATTTGGATAAGGATAGGATGAGGATGGGGAAGAGGATGGGGATGAGGATTAGGACGAGGACGAGGATGAGGATAAGACGAGGATGAGGATGGGACGAGGATGAGGATGAGGATGAGGATGATGATAGGATAAGGATGAGGATGAGGTTGAGGAAGATGAGGAACATGAGGATGAGGATGAGGATAGGCTGAGGATGAGGAGGAGGATAGGATGAGGACGAGGATGAGGATGAGGATGAAGACGAGGATGAGGATGAGGATGAAGACGAGGATGAGGATGAGGATGAAGACGAGGATGAGGATGAGGATGAAGACGAGGATGAGGATGAGGATGAAGACGAGGATGAGGATGAGGATGAAGACGAGGATGAGGATGAGGATGAAGACGAGGATGAGGATGAGGATGAAGACGAGGATGAGGATGAGGATGAAGACGAGGATGAGGATGAGGATGAAGACGAGGATGAGGATGAGGATGAAGACGAGGATGAGGATGAGGATGAAGACGAGGATGAGGATGAGGATGAAGACGAGGATGAGGATGAGGATGAAGACGAGGATGAGGATGAGGATGAAGACGAGGATGAGGATGAGGATGAAGACGAGGATGAGGATGAGGATGAAGACGAGGATGAGGATGAGGATGAAGACGAGGATGAGGATGAGGATGAAGACGAGGATGAGGATGAGGATGAAGACGAGGATGAGGATGAGGATGAAGACGAGGATGAGGATGAGGATGAAGACGAGGATGAGGATGAGGATGAAGACGAGGATGAGGATGAGGATGAAGACGAGGATGAGGATGAGGATGAAGACGAGGATGAGGATGAGGATGAAGACGAGGATGAGGATGAGGATGAAGACGAGGATGAGGATGAGGATGAAGACGAGGATGAGGATGAGGATGAAGACGAGGATGAGGATGAGGATGAAGACGAGGATGAGGATGAGGATGAAGACGAGGATGAGGATGAGGATGAAGACGAGGATGAGGATGAGGATGAAGACGAGGATGAGGATGAGGATGAAGACGAGGATGAGGATGAGGATGAAGACGAGGATGAGGATGAGGATGAAGACGAGGATGAGGATGAGGATGAAGACGAGGATGAGGATGAGGATGAAGACGAGGATGAGGATGAGGATGAAGACGAGGATGAGGATGAGGATGAAGACGAGGATGAGGATGAGGATGAAGACGAGGATGAGGATGAGGATGAAGACGAGGATGAGGATGAGGATGAAGACGAGGATGAGGATGAGGATGAAGACGAGGATGAGGATGAGGATGAAGACGAGGATGAGGATGAGGATGAAGACGAGGATGAGGATGAGGATGAAGACGAGGATGAGGATGAGGATGAAGACGAGGATGAGGATGAGGATGAAGACGAGGATGAGGATGAGGATGAAGACGAGGATGAGGATGAGGATGAAGACGAGGATGAGGATGAGGATGAAGACGAGGATGAGGATGAGGATGAAGACGAGGATGAGGATGAGGATGAAGACGAGGATGAGGATGAGGATGAAGACGAGGATGAGGATGAGGATGAAGACGAGGATGAGGATGAGGATGAAGACGAGGATGAGGATGAGGATGAAGACGAGGATGAGGATGAGGATGAAGACGAGGATGAGGATGAGGATGAAGACGAGGATGAGGATGAGGATGAAGACGAGGATGAGGATGAGGATGAAGACGAGGATGAGGATGAGGATGAAGACGAGGATGAGGATGAGGATGAAGACGAGGATGAGGATGAGGATGAAGACGAGGATGAGGATGAGGATGAAGACGAGGATGAGGATGAGGATGAAGACGAGGATGAGGATGAGGATGAAGACGAGGATGAGGATGAGGATGAAGACGAGGATGAGGATGAGGATGAAGACGAGGATGAGGATGAGGATGAAGACGAGGATGAGGATGAGGATGAAGACGAGGATGAGGATGAGGATGAAGACGAGGATGAGGATGAGGATGAAGACGAGGATGAGGATGAGGATGAAGACGAGGATGAGGATGAGGATGAAGACGAGGATGAGGATGAGGATGAAGACGAGGATGAGGATGAGGATGAAGACGAGGATGAGGATGAGGATGAAGACGAGGATGAGGATGAGGATGAAGACGAGGATGAGGATGAGGATGAAGACGAGGATGAGGATGAGGATGAAGACGAGGATGAGGATGAGGATGAAGACGAGGATGAGGATGAGGATGAAGACGAGGATGAGGATGAGGATGAAGACGAGGATGAGGATGAGGATGAAGACGAGGATGAGGATGAGGATGAAGACGAGGATGAGGATGAGGATGAAGACGAGGATGAGGATGAGGATGAAGACGAGGATGAGGATGAGGATGAAGACGAGGATGAGGATGAGGATGAAGACGAGGATGAGGATGAGGATGAAGACGAGGATGAGGATGAGGATGAAGACGAGGATGAGGATGAGGATGAAGACGAGGATGAGGATGAGGATGAAGACGAGGATGAGGATGAGGATGAAGACGAGGATGAGGATGAGGATGAAGACGAGGATGAGGATGAGGATGAAGACGAGGATGAGGATGAGGATGAAGACGAGGATGAGGATGAGGATGAAGACGAGGATGAGGATGAGGATGAAGACGAGGATGAGGATGAGGATGAAGACGAGGATGAGGATGAGGATGAAGACGAGGATGAGGATGAGGATGAAGACGAGGATGAGGATGAGGATGAAGACGAGGATGAGGATGAGGATGAAGACGAGGATGAGGATGAGGATGAAGACGAGGATGAGGATGAGGATGAAGACGAGGATGAGGATGAGGATGAAGACGAGGATGAGGATGAGGATGAAGACGAGGATGAGGATGAGGATGAAGACGAGGATGAGGATGAGGATGAAGACGAGGATGAGGATGAGGATGAAGACGAGGATGAGGATGAGGATGAAGACGAGGATGAGGATGAGGATGAAGACGAGGATGAGGATGAGGATGAAGACGAGGATGAGGATGAGGATGAAGACGAGGATGAGGATGAGGATGAAGACGAGGATGAGGATGAGGATGAAGACGAGGATGAGGATGAGGATGAAGACGAGGATGAGGATGAGGATGAAGACGAGGATGAGGATGAGGATGAAGACGAGGATGAGGATGAGGATGAAGACGAGGATGAGGATGAGGATGAAGACGAGGATGAGGATGAGGATGAAGACGAGGATGAGGATGAGGATGAAGACGAGGATGAGGATGAGGATGAAGACGAGGATGAGGATGAGGATGAAGACGAGGATGAGGATGAGGATGAAGACGAGGATGAGGATGAGGATGAAGACGAGGATGAGGATGAGGATGAAGACGAGGATGAGGATGAGGATGAAGACGAGGATGAGGATGAGGATGAAGACGAGGATGAGGATGAGGATGAAGACGAGGATGAGGATGAGGATGAAGACGAGGATGAGGATGAGGATGAAGACGAGGATGAGGATGAGGATGAAGACGAGGATGAGGATGAGGATGAAGACGAGGATGAGGATGAGGATGAAGACGAGGATGAGGATGAGGATGAAGACGAGGATGAGGATGAGGATGAAGACGAGGATGAGGATGAGGATGAAGACGAGGATGAGGATGAGGATGAAGACGAGGATGAGGATGAGGATGAAGACGAGGATGAGGATGAGGATGAAGACGAGGATGAGGATGAGGATGAAGACGAGGATGAGGATGAGGATGAAGACGAGGATGAGGATGAGGATGAAGACGAGGATGAGGATGAGGATGAGGATAGGATGAGCATGAGGATTTGGATAGGATAAGGATACGGAAGAGGATAGGATGAGGATGTGGATAGGATGAGGATGAGGTTGAGGATGAGGACGAGGATGAGGATAGGATGAGGATTTGGATTAGGATAGGATGAGGATGGGGAAGAGGATGGGGATGAGGATTAGGACGAGGACGAGGATGAGGTTGAGGATAGGACGAGGATGAGGATAGGACAAGGATGAGGATGAGGATGAGGATGATGATAGGATAAGGATGAGGATGAGGATGAGGAAGATGAGGAGCATGAGGATGAGGATG
>NC_032010.1:21409407-21409723 GCF_001865875.1 Lupinus angustifolius
GATGAGGATGAGGATGAGGATAGGATGAGGATGAGGATTTGGATAGGATAAGGATGAGGAAGAGTATCGGATGAGGATAGGATGACGACGAGGTTGAGGATGAGGACGAGGATGAGGATAGGTTTAGGATTTGGATTAGGATAGAATTAGGATGGGGATGAGGATGGGGATGAGGATTAGGATGAGGACGAGGATGAGGATAAGGATAGGATGAGGATGAGGATGAGGATGAGGATGATGATAGGATGAGGATGAGGATGAGGATGAGGATGAGGATGAGGATGAGGATGAGGATGAGGATGAGGATGAGGATGAG
>NC_032010.1:21409823-21411349 GCF_001865875.1 Lupinus angustifolius
AGGATGAGGATGAGGATGCAGATGAGGATGAGGATTAGGATTAGGATAGCATGAGGAAGGGGACGAGGAAGGGGATGAGGATGAGGATAGGATAAGGAAGAGGAGGAGGACGAAGATAGGATGAGGATGAAGAGGAGGGTATGATGAGGATGGGGATAAGGATGAGGATGAGGATAAGATGAAGATGAGGATGCGGATGAGGATGAGGATAGCATAAGGATGAGGATGAGGATGTGGATGAGGATGAGGATGAGGATGATGATGAGGATGAGGATGAGGATGAGGATGAGGATGAGGATGAGGATGAAGATGAGGATGAGGATAGGCTGAGGATGAGGAGGAGGACGAGGATAGAATGAGGATGAGGAGGAGGATAGGATGAGGATGAGGACATGGATAGGATGAGGATGAGGACGAGGATAGGATGAGCAAGACGATGAGGATGATGAGGATAGGATAAGGGTAGGATGAGGAGGAGGAGGAGGAGGAGGATGAGGATAGGATGAGGATGAGGATGAGGATGAGGATGAGGATGAGGATGAGGAGGAGGATCAGGATAATGATGAGGATAGGCTGAGGATGAGGAGGAGGATAGGATGAGGATGAGGATAGGATGAGGATGTGGATAGGATGAGGATGAGGGTAGGATGAGGGTAGGATGAGGGTGAGGAGGAGGACGAGGATAGAATGAGGATGAGGAGGAGGATAGGATGAGGATGAGGATGGGGATGAGGACGAGGATAGGATGAGCAAGAGGATCAGGATGAGGATAGGATGAGGATGAGGGTAGGATGTGGAGGAGGAGGAGGAGGATCAGGATAGGATGAGGATGGGGATGAGGAAAGGGATGTGGATGGGGATGAGGATGAGGATGAGGATATGATGAGGATGAGGATGAGTATGAGGATAAGGATCAGGATAGGATGAGGATGGGGATGAGGAAAGGGATGTGGATGGGGATGAGGATGAGGATGAGGATAGGATGAGGATGAGGATGGGGATGAGGATGAGGATAGGATAAGGGAGAGGATGAGGACGAAGATAGGATGACGATGAAGAGGAGAGTAGGATGCGGATGGGGATAAGGATGGGGATGAGGATGAGGATGAGGATGAGGATGACGAAGAGGATGAGGATGAGGATGAGGATGAGGATGAGGATGAGGATGAGAATGAGGATGAGGATGAGGATAATAACATGGATAGGATGAGGATGAGGACAATGATCAGATGACGAAGAGGATGAGGATGAGGATGAGGATGAGGGTGAGGATAGGATGAGGATGAGGACGAAGATAGGATGGGGATGAAGTGGAGGGTAGGATAAGGATGGGGATGAGGATGAGGATGAGGATATGATGAGGACGAGGATATGATGAGGATAAGGATGAGGATGAGTATAAGATGAGGATGAGGATAGTAGGAGGAGGAGGAGGAGGAGGATGAGGATAAGATGAGGATGAGGATGAGGATGAGGAAGAGGATGAGGATGAGGATGAGGATGAGGATGAGGATGAGGATGAGGAT
>NC_032010.1:21411449-21413563 GCF_001865875.1 Lupinus angustifolius
GGTAAGGAGGAGGACGAGGATAGAATGAGGATGAGGAGGAGGATAGGATGAGGATGAGGATGAGGACATGGATATGATGAGGATGAGGACGAGGATAGGATGAGCAAGAGGAGGAGGATGAGGATGAGGATGAGGATAGGATGAGGATGAGTATGAGGGTAGGATGATGAGGAGGAGGAGGAGGAGTAGGAGGATGAGGATGGGGATGAGGATGAGGATGAGGATGAGGATCTGGATAGGATGAGGAAGGGAATGAGGATGGGGATGAGGATGAGGATGAGGATAGGATGAGGATGAGGATGGGGATGAGGATGAGAATAGGATAAGGAAGAGGATGAGAACGAAGATAGGATAAAGATAAAGAGGAGGGTAGGATGAGGATAGGAGGAGGACGAGGATAGCATGAGGATGAGGATAGGATTTGGATGAGGATGGGGATACGATGAGGTGGAGGAGGAGGAGGATGAGGATGAGGATGAGGATAGGATGAGGATGAGGATGAGGATGGGGATGAGGATGAGGAGGAGGATGACGATGAGGATAGGATGAGGGTCAAGATGAGGACGAGGATAGGTTGAGGATGAGGATGAGGATAAGGCTGAGAATGAGGATGAGGATGAGGATGAGCATGGGGATAGGATGAGGATGAGGATAAGGATGAGGATGAGGATGAGGATGAAGATCAGGATGAGGATGAGGACATGGATAGGATGAGGAAGAGGATGAGGATAGGATTAGGATGAGGATTAGCATAGGACGAGGATGGGGTTGAGGATGGGGGTGAGGATGGGGGTGAGGATGAGGATGAGGATAGGATGAGGATGACGATGAGGATGAGGATAAGGATGGAGATAGGATGAGGAAGAGGATGAGGATGAAGAGAAGGGTAGGATTAGGATGGGGATGAGGGTGAGGATGAGGATGAGAATAGGATGAAAATGAGGATGAGGATGAGGACATGGATAGGATGACGATAGGATGAGGAAGAGGATGAGGATGAGGATAGGATGAGGATATGATGATGATAGGATAAGGACGAGGATGAGGATGAGGATAGGATGAGGATGAGAATGAGGATGAGGACATGGATAGGATGAGGAAGAGGATGAGGACATGGATAGGATGAGGAAGAGGATGAGGACATGGATAGGATGAGGAAGAGGATGAGGACATAGATAGGATGAGGAAGAGGATGAGGATGAAGAGGAGGGTATGATGAGGATGGGGATGAGGATGAGGATCGGATGAGGACGAGGACGAGGACAGGATGAGGACAAGGATAGGATGAGAAAGAGGATCAGTATGTGGATATGAAGAGGATAGGATGAGGATGAGGATGAGGATGACAATGAGGATAGGATGAGGATGAGGACGAAGATGGGATGAGGATGAGGATGAGGACATCGATGGGATGAGGATGAGGATAGCATGAGGATATGAGGACGAGGATAGGATGAGGAAGAGGATGAGGAGAGGATGAGGATAAGGATGAGGATTAGGATATGATGAGGATGGGGATGAGGACCAGGATGA
The DNA here is from genome assembly GCF_001865875.1 of Lupinus angustifolius. NCBI lineage: Eukaryota > Viridiplantae > Streptophyta > Magnoliopsida > Fabales > Fabaceae > Lupinus > Lupinus angustifolius. The sequence goes on from NC_032010.1 coordinate 21,412,983, forward strand.
GGATAGGATGAGGAGGAGGATGAGGATGAGGATGAGGATGAAGAAAAGGATGAGGATAGAATGAGAATGAGGACGAAGATGGGATGAGGAAGAGGATGAGGATGAGCATGATGATAGAATGAGGAAGAGGAGGAGGAGGAGGATGATGAGGGGATGAGGATGAGGATAGGATGAGGACGAGAATGAGGATGAGGATAGGATGCGGAGGAGGATGAGGATAAGATGAGGATGAGGATGAGGACATGGATAGGATGATGATGAGGACAAGGATAGGATGAGGATAGAATGAGGAAGAGGATGAGGATGAAGTGGAGGGTAGGATGAGGATGGGGATAAGGATGAGGATGAGGATCGGATGAGGACGAGGATATGATGAGCATAGGATGAGGACGAGGATAGGATGAGGATAAGGATCAGGATGAGGATAGGATGAGGAGGAGGAGGATGAGGATGAGGATGAGGATAGGATGGGGATGAGGATGAGGATGAGGAAGAGGATAGAATGGGGATGAGGAGGTGGATAGGATGAGGATGAGGATGAGGTTGAGGATGAGGATGAGGATGAGGATAGGATGGGGATG
>NC_032010.1:21413569-21415083 GCF_001865875.1 Lupinus angustifolius
GGGGATGAGGATGAGGATAGGATGAGGATGAGGATGAAGATGAGGTTGAGGAAGAGGATGAGGATGAGGATTAGCATAGTATGGGGATGGGGATGAGGATGAGGATAGGATGAGGACGAAAATGAGGATGAGGATAGGATGAGGATGAGGATGAGGACGAAGATAGGATGAGGATGAAGAGGAGGGTAGGATGAGGATGAAGTGGAGGCTAGGATGAGGAATGGGATGAGTATGAGGATTAGGATAAGATGAGGACGAGGATAGGATGACGATGAGCTTGAGGATACGATGAGGATGAGGATAAGCTTGAGGATACGATGAGGATGAGGACAAGGATGAGGATGAGGATGGGATGCAGATGAGGATGAGGAAGAGGATGAGGATGAGGATATGATGAGGATGAGGATAGGATGAGGAAACGGATGAGGATAAGGATGAGGATTAGGATAGGATGAGGATGGGCATGAGGATGAGGATGAGGATGAGGATAGGATGAGGAGGAGGAGGAGGAAGAGGATGAGGATAAGATGAGGACTAGGACGAAGATGGAATGAGGAAGAGGATGAGGACGAGGATGGGATGAGGAAGAGGATGGGGATGAACATGAGGGTAGGATGAGAACAAGGATAGGATGACAAAGAGGATGAGGATGAGTATAGGATGAGGAGGACGAGGATAGGATGAGGAAGAGGATGAGGATGAGGATGAGGATGAGAATGAGTATAAGGGTAGGATGAGGATGAGGACATGGATTGGATGAGGATGAGGACCATGATAATAAGAGGAAGGATGGGGATGAGGATGAGGATGAGGATGAGGATGAGGATGAGGATAGGATGAGGATGAGGATGAAGATTGCATGAGGAAAAGGATGAGGATGAAGAAGAGGGTAGGATGAAACTGGGGATGAGGATGAGGATAGGATGAGGATGAGGAAGAGAAGGAGGAGGATGAGGATAGGATGAGGACGAGGATAGGATGACGATGAGCTTGAGGATACGATGAGGATGAGGATTAGCTTGAGCATAAGATGAGGATGAGGACAAGGATGAGGATGAGGATTAGGATAGGATGAGGATGAGGAGGAGGATAGGTTAGGATGAGGATAAGAGTAGGATGAGGATGAGGACATGGATAGGATGAGGATGAGGACCATGTTAGGATGAGGATTAGGATGAGGATGATGATGAGGATGACGATTAGGATAGGATCAGGATGAAGATGAGGAGGAGGATAGGATGAGGATGAGGATGAGGATAGGATGAGGGTGAGGATGAGGACGAGGATAGAATGAGGAAGAAGATGAGGATGAGGATGAGGATAGGATGAGGATGAGGATGAGGAGATGGATACGATGAGGATGAGGACAAGGATAGGATGACGAACAGGATGAGGATGAGGATAAGGATAGTATGAGGAGGAGGAGGAGGAGGAGGATGAGGATGAGGATAGGATGGGGATGAGGATGAGGATGAGGATATGATGAGGATGAGGATGAGGATGAGGATGTGGAT
>NC_032010.1:21415183-21416011 GCF_001865875.1 Lupinus angustifolius
GAGGATGGGGATTAGGATGAGGATGAGGATGAGGATGAGGATGTGGATAGGATGAGGAGGAGGAGGAGGATGACGATGAGGACAGGATGAGGAGGAAGATGATGAGGATAGGATGAGGATGAGGATGAGGATGGGGATAGGATGAGGATGAGGAGGAGGATAGGATGAGGATGAGTATGAGGATGGGATGCAGATGATGAGGATATGATGAGGAAGGGGATGAGGATGAGGAAGCGGATGAGGATAAGGATGAGGATTATGATATGATGAGGATGGGGATGGGGATGAGGATGAGGATAGGATGAGGAGGAGGATGAGGATAAGGCTAAGGAAGAGGATGAGGATAGGATGAGGACGAGGACGAAGATGGGATGAGGAAGAGGATGAAGACGAGGATGTGATGAGGAAGAGGATGGGGATGAACATGAGGGTAGGATGAGAACGAGGATAGGATGACAAAGAGGATGAGGATGAGTATAGGATGAGGATGAGGATAGGACGAGGATGAGGAGAAGGATAGGATGAGGAGGAGGATGAGGAGGAGGATGAGGAGGAGGATGAGGAGGAGGATGAGGAGGAGGATGAGGAGGAGGATGAGGAGGAGGATGAGGAGGAGGATGAGGAGGAGGATGAGGAGGAGGATGAGGAGGAGGATGAGGAGGAGGATGAGGAGGAGGATGAGGAGGAGGAAGAGGATGAGGATGAGGATGAGGATGAGGGTAGGATGAGGATGTGGACATGGATAGGATTAGGATGAGGATGAGGACGATGATAGGATGAGGATGAGGATGACGATGAGGATGACGATTAGGATAGGATGAGGATGGG
>NC_032010.1:21416111-21416402 GCF_001865875.1 Lupinus angustifolius
GAGGACGAGGATAGGATGAGGAAGAGGATGAGGATGAGGATATGAAGAGGATGAGGATAGGAAGAGGAAGAGGATGAGGATGAGGACATGGATAGCATAAGGTCGATGATAGGATGAGGATGAGGATGAGGATGAGCATGAGGGTAGGATGAGGAGGAGGAGGAGGATGGTGAGGATGAGGATCAGGATGAGGATGAGGATGAGGATCGGATGAGGACGAGGATAGGATAAGGATGAGGATAGGATGAGGATGAGGATAAGATGAGGATGAGGATGAGGATAGGATGAGGA
>NC_032010.1:21416502-21418134 GCF_001865875.1 Lupinus angustifolius
GAGGAGGAGGAGGATGAGAATGAGGATGAGGATGAAGACGAGGATAGGATGAGGATGAGGTTGAAGATAGGATGAGGAAGAGGATGAGGATGAAGAGGAGGGTAGGATGAGGATGGGGATGAGGATGAGGATCGGTGGAGGACGAGGATGGGATGAGGACAAGGATAGGATGAGGAAGAGGATGAGTATGAGGATATGAAGAGGATGAAGACGAGGATAGGATGAAGATGAGGATAGCATGAGGATAAGGACGAAGGTGGGATGAGGAAGAGAATGAGGATGACGATGGGATGAGGAAGAGAATGAGAATGACGAGGATGTGGAGGACGATAGATAGGATTAGGATGAGGATGAGGATAAGGATATGATGAGGATGAGGACGAGGATAGGATATGGAAGAAGATGAGGATAGGATGAGGATAGGATGAGGATGAAGATGAGGAGGAGGATGGGGTTGAGGATGAGGATTGGATGTGGATAAGATGAGGATGAGGATGAGGATGAGGATGAGGATAAGGTTAGGATGAGGAGGAGGATATGATGAGGAGGAGGATATGATGAGGAGGAGGATGAGGAAGTGGATGAGGATAGGATGAGAATGACAACGACGATGGGATGAGTAAGAGGATGAGGACGAGGATGGGATGAGGAAGAGGATGGGGATGAAGATGAGGGTAGGATGAGTACGAGGATAGGATGTGGAAAAGGATGAGGATGAGGATATGTGGAGGATGAGGACGAGGATAGCATGAGGAAGAGGATGAGGAGAAGGATGAAGATGGGATGAGGAAGAGGATGAAGAAGATGATGGGGTGAGGAAGAGGAAGAGGATATGAAGAGGATGTGGACAGGAAGAGGAAGAGGATGAGGATAAGGACATGGATAGGATGCGGATGAGGACGATGATAGAATGAGGATGAGCATGAGGATAGGACGAGAAGGAGGAGGAGGAGGATGAGGATGAGGATGAGGATGAGGATGAGGATGAGGATGAGGATGAGGATGAGGATGAGGATGAGGATGAGGATGAGGATGAGGATGAGGATGAGGATGAGGATGAGGATGAGGATGAGGATGAGGATGAGGATGAGGATGAGGATGAGGATGAGGATGAGGATGAGGATGAGGATGAGGATGAAGAGGAGGGTAGAATGAGGATGGCGATGGGGATGAGAATAGGATGAGGACGAGGATAGGATGTGGATGAGGATAGGAATAGGATGAGGATAAGGATAGGATGGGGAGGAGGAGGAGGATGAGGAGGAGGATGAAGATGAGGTTGAGGATGATGATGAGGATGAGGATGAGGATGAGGATTAGGATGAGGATAAGATGAGGATGGGGATGATGATTAGAATGAGGATGAGGAGGATGAGGATGAGGATGAGGATGAGGATGAGAAAGAGTAGGAGGATAGGATGAGGATAGGAAGAGCATGAGGATGAGGATAGGATGAAGAAGAGGATGAGGAAGAGGATAAGGAAGAGGATGAGGATGAGGATAGGATGAGGAAGAGAATGAGGATAAGGAGGAGGAGGAGGAGGAGTATGAGGATGAGGATAGGATGAGGATGAAGACAGGATGGGGATGAGGAAGAGGATGAGGATAAGGAAGAGAATGAGGATAAGGATA
>NC_032010.1:21418234-21420707 GCF_001865875.1 Lupinus angustifolius
TGAGGATGGGGAAAGGATGAGGATGAGGATGTGGATGAGGATGAGGATGATGATGAGGATGAGGAGGAGGATGAGGATGATGATGAGGATAGGATGAGGATGAGGATGAGGATAGAATGAGGATGAGTAGGAGGATATGATGAGGATGAGGATAAGATGAGGGTGAGGATGAGAACGAGGATAGAATCAGGAAAAGGATGAGGATGATGATAGGATGAGGATGAGGGGGAGGATAGGAGGAGAATGTGGATGAGGATAGGATGAGGAGGATGGGGAGGAGGAGGAGGAGGAAGATGAGGATGAGGATATGATTAGGAGGAGGAGGAGAATGAGGTTAGGATGAGGATGAGGATGAGCATGAGGATGAGGATGAGGATGAGGAGGAGGATAGGATGAGGATGAGGTAGAGGATGAGGATGAGGATAGGATGGGGTTGAGGATAGGATGAAGACGAGGATAGGATAAGGAAGAGGATGAGGATGAGGATAAGAAGAGGATGAGGATGAGGATAGGATGAGGATGAGGACGTAGATGGGATGAGGAAGAGGATGAGGACGAAGATAGTATGAGGATGAGGATAGGATGAGGATGAGGAGGAGGATAGGATGAGAATGAGGATCAGGATGAGGATGAGGACGAGGATAGGATGAGGATGAGGACGTAGATGGTATGAGGAAGAGGATGAGGACGAAGATGGTATGAGGATAAGGATAGGATGAGGATGAGGAGGAGGATAGGACGAGGATGAGGACGAGGATAGGGTGAGGGTGAGGACGAAGATGAGGCTGAGGCTGAGGATGAGGATGAGGAGGAGGATGAGGATTAGGATGAGGATGAGGATGAGGATCAAGATGAGGATCAGGTTGAGGATGAGGATTAGGACGACGATGAGGATAGGAGGATGAGGATGAGGATGCGGATGAGGATAGGATGAGGAAGAGAATGAGGATAGGATGAGGAAGAGGATGACGATAGGATGAGGATAAGGATGAGGATAAGGATGAGGATGAGGATGAAGATTCCGATGAGGATGAGGACGAGGATAGGATGAGGATAGGATGAGGAAGAGGATGAGGATAGGATTAGGAAGAGGATGAGGATGAGGATAGCATGAGGCAGAGGATGAGGATAAGGATAAGGATAGGATGAGGATAAGGATGAGGATAAGGATGAGGATAAGGAGGAGGAGGAGGAGGAGAAGGATGATGATGAGGATTAGGATGAGGATAGGATGAGGATGAGAATGAGGATGAGGATGAGGATAGGATGAGGATGAGGATGAGGATGAGGATTAGGATAGGATGAGGATAGGGATGAGGATGTGGATAGGATGAGGATGAAGACCAGGATAGGATGAGGATGAGGATAGGATGAGGATGAGGATGAGGATGAGGATGAGGATAGGATGAGGGTGAGGATGAGGACGAGGGTTGGATATGGATGAGAATTAGGATAGGATGACGATGGGCATAAGGATGAGGATGAGGAAGAGGATAGGATGAGGAAGTGGATGACGATGAGAATGAGGTTGAAGGTGACGATAAGAACGAGGATGAGGATGAGTATGAGGATAAGGATGAGGATGAGGATGTGGATTAACATCGGATGAGGATGAGGATGAGGAGGAGGATAGGATGAGGATGACGATGAGGATAGGATGAGGATGTGCATGAGGATGAACATAAGATGAGGATGAGGATGAGCATAGGATGGGGATGAGATGAGGATAGGATGAGGAAGAGGATCAGGATCAGGATCATGACGAGGATGAGGATGAGGACGAGGATAGGATGAGGATGAGGATACAATGAGGATCAGGATAGGATGAGGATAGGATGAGGATGAGGACCAGGATGAGGATGAGGATAGGATGAGGATGAGGATTAGGAGGAGGAAGAGGAGGATGAGGATGAGGAGGAGGAGGAGGAGAATGATGAGGATGAGGATATTATGAGGATGAGGATGAGGATGAGAATGAGGATGAGGTTGGAATACGGATAAGATGAGGATGGGGATGAGGATGAGAATGAGGAGGAGGAGGATGAGGATGAGGATGAGGATGAGGATATGATGGAGATAAGGATGAGGATGAGGATGATGATGAGGATGAGGATGAGATGAGGATGAGGATGAGGATGAGAAAGAGTAGGAGGATAGGATGAGGATGAGGATGAGGATAGGAAGAGCATGAGGATGAGGATAGGATGAGGAAGAGGATGAGGATGAGGATACGATGAGGAAGCGGATGAGGATAAGGAGGAGGAGGACGAGGAGGAGATGGAGGAGGATGAGGATGAGGATAGGATGAGGATGAAGAGATGGATAGGATGAGGATGAGGACGAGGATAGGATGAGGAAGAGGATAGGATGAGGAAGAGGATGTGGATGAGGATGAGGATAGCATGTGATGAGGATGAGGATAAGGAGGAGGTGGAGGAGGATGAGGAGGATGAGGATGAGGATGAGGATCAGA
>NC_032010.1:21420807-21421390 GCF_001865875.1 Lupinus angustifolius
GGAATGAGGGACGTGAATGAGGATGAGGATGAGGATGAGGATGAGGATGAGGATGAGGATGAGGATGAGGATGAGGATGAGGATGAGGATGAGGACGACGATGGTATGAGGAAGAGGATGAGGATGAGGATATGAAGACGATGAGGATGAGGATAGGATGACGATGATGATGAGGATGAGGATAGGATCAGGATGAGGACGTAGATGGGATGCGGAAGAGGATGAGGACGAAGATGGTATCCTCATGCTCGTCCTCATCCTATCCTCATCCTCATCCTCTACCTCTTCCTCATCCTATCCTTATCCTCATCCTCATCCTCTTCCATATTCTCGTCACCATCCTATCCTCATCCTCATTCAAGTCCTCATCCTATCCTCCTCCTCATCCTCATCGTATCCTCATTCTCATTCTCGTCCTCATCCTAACCTCGTCCTCATCCACATTCTCATCCTGGTTCTTCTCCTCATCCTATCCTTATCCTCAGCCTATCCTCATCCTCATTCTCGTCCTCATCCTATCCTCATCCTCGTCCTAATACACACCCTTATTCTCATCCACTTCCTCATCCTCATCCTATCCTCA
>NC_032010.1:21421490-21422093 GCF_001865875.1 Lupinus angustifolius
TGAGGAGGAGGATAGGATGAGGAAGAGGAGGAGGAGGATAGGAAGAGGATGACGACGATGATAGGATGAGGATGAGGATGAGGACGAGGATAGGATGAGGATGAGGATGAGGATAGGATGAGGGTGAGGAGGAGGAAAGACGAGGATGAGGATGAGGAAGAGGATGAGGACATAATTAGGATGAGGATGAGGACGAGGATATGATGAGGAAGAGGATAAGGATGAAGATGAGGATGAGGATAAGGATGAAGATGAGGAAGAGGAGGATGATGAGGAAGAGAATGAGGATGAGGATGAGGATGAGGATGAAGATGGGAATGAGAATGAGGATAGGATGAGGAAGAGGAAGAGGATAGTAAGAGGATGAGGATAGAAATAGGATGAGGATGAGGACGAGGATAAGATGAGGATGAAGATGAGGATGACGATGAGGACGAAGATAGGATGAGGAAGAGGACTAGGATAGGATGCGGATGAGGATCAGGATAGGATGAGGAAGAGGACAAGCATAGGATGAGGATGAGGGTGAGGATCAGGACGAGGATAGCATGAGGAAGAGGATGAGGATGAGGACATGGATAGGATGAGGACGATGATAGGATG
>NC_032010.1:21422193-21422926 GCF_001865875.1 Lupinus angustifolius
GATGGTGAGGATGAGGATGAGGATGAGGATGAGGATGAGGATGAGGATGAGGATGAGGATGAGGATGAGGATGAGGATGAGGACTTGGATAGGATGAGGAAGAGTCTGAGGATGAGGATGAGGATTAAGATAGGATGAGGATGAGGAGGAGGATATCATGAGGATAGGATGAGTATGAGGATGAGGAAGAGGATGACGATATGATGAGGAAGAGGATGAGGATGAAGATGAGGATAGGATGAGGATGAAGATGGGATGAGGATGAGGATTAGGTCGAGGATGAGGACGAGGATAGGATGAGGATGAGGATGAGGATGAGCATGAGGATGAGGATGAGGAAGAGGATAAGGATGACGATGACGATAGGATGAGGATGAGGATGAGGAGGATGATAGGATGAGGACGTGGAGGAGGATAAGATGAGGATGACGACGAGGATAGGATGAGGATGAGGACGAGGATAGGATGAGGATGAGGATGAGGATAGGATGAGGATGAGGAAAGATGAGGATGAGGACGAGGATAGGAAGAGGATGAGGATAAGATGAGGATGAGGATAAGATGAGGGTGAGGATGAGGACGAGGATAGAATCAGGATGAGGATGAGGATGAGGATAGGATGAGGATGAGGCTGAGGATGAGGACATTTATAGGATGAGGATGAGGACGAGGATAGGATGAGGAAGAGGATGAGGATGAGAATAGGATGAGGATGAGGATGAGGACTTGAATA
>NC_032010.1:21423026-21424317 GCF_001865875.1 Lupinus angustifolius
ATGAGGATGAGGATGAGGAGGAGGATGAGAATGAGGATGAGGATAGGATGAGGACGAGCATGAGCATGAGGATAGGATGAGGATAAGGATAGGATGAGGATGTGGATAGGATGAAGACGAGGATAGTTTGAGGATGAGGATAGGATGAGGATGAGCATGATAATAGGATAAGTATGAGGATAAGGATAGGATGAGAATGAGGATTAGGATAGGATGAGGATGCGGATAGGATGAGGATCAGGACGAGGATGAGGATAGGATAAGGATAGGATGTGGATGAGGATTAGGAAGAGGATGAGGATGAGGATGAGGATAGGATTTGGATGAGGATAGGATGAGGATGAGATCGAGGATAGGATGAGGATGAGGATGAGGATAGGATGAGGACGAAGGTGAGGATGAGGATGAGGATAGCATGAGGATGAGCATGAGGAAGAGGATGAGGATGAGGAGGAGGAAGAGGATTAGGATGAGGACGAGGATGAGGATGAGGATAGGATGAGGATGATAACAAGGATAGAATGAGGATGAGCATGATAATAGGATAAGTATGAGGATAGGGATAGGATGAGGATTAGGATAGGATGAGGATGAGGATAGGATGAGGATGAGGATGAGGCTGAGGATAGGATGTGGACGAGGATTAGGAAGTGGATGTGGATGAGGATGATAATGAGGATAGGATGAGGATGAGGATAGGATGAGGATGAGGAAGAGATTGAGGATAGGTTGAGGATGAGGATGAGGATAAGGATAGGATGAGGACGAAGATGAGGATGAGGATGAGGATGAGGATAGGAAAAGGATGAGGATGAGGATTAGGATAGGATGAGGATGAGGATAGGACGAGGATTAGGATGAGGATAGGATAAGGATAGGATGAGTATGAGGATGAGGAAGAGGATGAGGATGAGGATGATGATAGGATTAGGATGAGGACGAGGACGAGGATGAGGATGAGGATGGGGATAGGATGAGGATGAGGATAGGATGAGGATGAGGATGAGGATGAGGATGTGGACGAGGATGATGATGAGGATGAGGATCAGGATATTATGAGGATGAGGACGAGGATCAGATGAGGATGAGGATGAGGATAGGATGAGGATGAGGATGTGTATGAGGATGAAGATAGGATGAGGATGAGGACGGGGACGAGAACGAGGAAGAGGATTAGGATGAGGATGAGGATAGGATCGAGATGAGGATGAGGCTGACGAAGAGGATAGGATGAGGATGCGGACGAGAATGAGGATAGTATGAAGAGGAGGATGAGGATAGGATGAGGATG
>NC_032010.1:21424417-21424825 GCF_001865875.1 Lupinus angustifolius
AGGATGAGGATGAGGATGAGGATAGGATGAGGATGAGGATGAGGATGAGGATGAGGATGAGGATGAGCATAGGATGAGGGTGAGGATTGGATAGGATGAGGATGAGGATGAGGATCAGAATAGGATGAGGACGAGGATAGGGTGAGGACGAGGATGACGATAGGATGAGGATGAGGATATGGATAGCATGAGAATAAGGATAGGATGAGTATAAGGATGAGGATGAGTATGAGGATGACGATGAGGATGACGATGAGGATGAGGAGGAGGATGAGGATAGGATGAGGATGAGGATGAGGATAGGATGAGGATGAGGATAGGCTGAGGATGAGGACGAGGATAGGATGAGGATGAGGATGAGGATAAGGATGAGGATGACGATAGGATGAGGATGAGGATGAGGATAGG
>NC_032010.1:21424925-21425813 GCF_001865875.1 Lupinus angustifolius
ATAGGATGAGGATGAGGATGAGGATAGGATAAGGATGAGGATGAGGATGAGGATGAGGATTGGGATAAGGGTAGGATGAGGAGGAGGATGAGGAAGAGGATAGGATGAGGATGAGGATAGGATAAGGATGAGGATGAGGATAGGATGAGGATGAGGATTAGGGTAGGATGAGGACGTAGATATGTTGCGGATGAGGACGTGGAAAGGATGAGGAAGAAGATGGGGATGAAGATGAGGGTAGAACGAGGATGAGGATGAGGATGAGGAAGAGGATGAGGATGAGGATGAAGATAGGATGAGGATGGGGACGAGGACGAGGAAGAGGAAGAGGAAGAGGATGAGGAAGGGGATAAGATGATAGGATTAGGATGAGGATGAGGATGTGGACGAGGATGGTGATGAGGATGAGGATGAGGACGAGGATAAGATGAGGATAAGGATGAGGATGAGGATAGGATGAGGATGAGGATGAGGATAGGATGAGGATGAGGATGAAGATAGGATGAGGATGGGGACGAGGACGAGGAAGAGGATGAAGATGAGGATGAAGATAGGAAGAGGATTAGGATAGGATGAGGATAAGGATGAGGATGAGGATGAGGATGAAGACGAGGATGAAGATAGGATGAGGATGAGGACGAGAATAGGATGAGGATGAAGATGGGGATGTGGATAGGATGAGGATGAGGATGAGGATAGGATGAAGATAGGATGAGGATGAGGACGAGAACAAGGAAGAGGATGAGGATAGGAAGAGGATGAGGATAGGAGGAGGATGAGGATGAGAAAAATCATGAGGATGAGGATAGGATGAGGATGAGGATGACGATGAGGATGAGGATAAGATGAGGATGAGGACGAGGAAGATGATGAGGACAGGAAGAGGAC
>NC_032010.1:21425913-21426370 GCF_001865875.1 Lupinus angustifolius
TAGGATGAGGATGAGGATGAGGATAGGATGAGGATGAGGATAGGATGAGGATGAGGACGAGGATAAGGTGAGGAAGAGGATGAGGTAGAGGATGATGATAGGATGAGGATGAGGATGAGGATTGGGATGAGGGTAGGATGAGGATGAGGAAGATGAAGAGGATAGGATGAGGATGAGGATTGGATAAGGATGAGGATGAGGGTAGGATGAGGATGAGGATTAAGGTAGGATGAGGATGAGGATGTGGAAAGGATGAGGATTAGGATGAGGAAGATGATGGGGATGAAGATGAGGGTAGAACGAGGATGAGGATGGGGATAAGAGGAGGATGAGGATAGGAAGATGATAAGGATGTGGACGAGGATGATGATGAGGATGAGGATCAGGATAGGATGTGGATGAGAACTAAGATAAGATGGGGATGAGGATGAGGATGAGGATAGGATGAGGATGAGGA
>NC_032010.1:21426470-21427198 GCF_001865875.1 Lupinus angustifolius
GGATGAGGACGTGGAAAGGATGAGGATGAGGATGAGGACGTGGAAAGGATGAGGATTAGGATGAGGAAGAAGATGGGGATCCAGATGAGGATAGAACGAGGATGAGGATGAGGATGAGGAAGAGGATGAGGATGAGGATGAAGATAGGATGAGGATGAGGATGAGGATGAAGATAGGATGGGGATAAGAGGAGGATGAGGATAGGATGAGGATGAGGTTGAGGATGTGGACGAGGATGATGACGAGGATGAGGATCAGGATAGGATGAGGATGAGGACGAGGATAAGATGAGGATGAGGATGAGGATGAGGATAGGATGAGGATGAGGATGATGATGAGGATGATGATGAAGATAGGATGAGGATGAGGATGAGGATGAAGATAGGATGGGGATAAGAGGAGGATGAGGATAGGATGGAGGATGAGGATGAGGATGAGGATGAGGATGAGGATGAGGATGAGGATGAGGTCGAGGATGTGGATAGGATAAGGACGAGAATAGGATGAGGATGAAGATGAGGATGTGGATAGGATGAGGATAAGGACGAGGACGAGGACGAGGAAGAGGAGGAAGATGAGGATAGGATGAGGATGAGGATGAAGATGACGATGAGGATAGGATGCGGATGAGGACGAGAATAGGATGAGGATGAAGATGAGGATGTGCATAGGATGAGGATAAGGACGAGGATAGGATGAGGATGAGGATGAGGATGAAGATAGGATGA
>NC_032010.1:21427298-21430441 GCF_001865875.1 Lupinus angustifolius
GAAGGTCTACAACCAATGCTGTCTCTAAACTATTAATTCCTGATATATTTATAATTAATAAACTATTTTATTACTAAAATCCTATATCTATTAATAATTAGAAACTATTATACTAAATAAATTTTATGCATTTTTTAGTAAGGTTACGGTTCGAGTTGTCTCTAACTTCTCCGAAAACGAGAAGAAGGTCTACAACCAATGCTGTCTCTAAGCTATTAATCTTGTATATAGAAAGTAATTCCCCAACCTATTTTGCTACCTAATTCTAAAAAACCCAATATTATTTTACCGAATAAATTGGGATTTTTATAGTGAGGTTATGGTTCGAGTCGTCTCTAACTCCCATAGAAATGAGGAGAAGGTCTACGACCAACACCGTTCCTGAACTATTAGTCTCATTGAACTAAAACAATTATATATTAACCAACTCAATAAACTAATACTTCTAAAACCTATCGGTATTTTCCAAATCGTTAACAACCAACCAAAGTAAAAAAAAATTTTGAACTAGAACTACGTAAGCCTTGATCCCCTTAATATGGGTACGTATGACCAAAGTCAATATTTTCAGGCTCAATAAATAAAAAATATTATGTTTTACTAAATACTTTTAAATAAATAATTTTTTAAAATTCATGTTATTAGTGAGGGTACCATTTTCATACGGGCGGACGGGGTGCTAATACCTTCCCCGATCCGTAATCGACTCCCGAATCTAGAATCTCCGTTAAAGACCATTTTATCCAAATCGGGCAACTAAGAGTTTTCTACGTTTTCACCGCAAAAAACGTAGTGGCGACTCCAAATCAATCGGAAGAGGTAGAATACGAGTTCGCCTCCTCCCAAGTCGTAGAGCCAGTCTTCCAACCAAAAATCGGGTCACGACAGCTGGCGACTCCACTGGGGAAATCCTATAAGAGAGTCAGGCCTTGAACCGCTAATAACAAGAACTCAAGTACCCTTTTATTTTTTGTTTGAGTCTTGTTTTTCTTAGGAATGAATTATTATCTTGAATTACCTTTGTTGTATGATATGCGAGTTCACGTGTTTGTTTTGCAGCTTATTGGGGGGTGGGGAACTTCCTAAAAAAGGTTTGTATGCTTCCTCACACACTCACGAGAGTCAACATGTACCTATACCCTGAGCCCGGGTATTAGTGATTAAGATCTAAGATAGAAGGGACATCTGCTTTGCCGGTAAGTGACCTCGAGTCGCATCTGGTATTGGCGGAATGAACCACCCAGATCGTTTCCGGTATTATGAGTTAAAGGCTTGGAGGGCTCGATCCTTCTCGTTTTTAACCTATGATACCTGGTCTCCTTTCTTTTGGGTTTGGGTGCGATCTGGTGACCTAGAAGTCTAGAGCTTTACCAAGTCCACTCTAGACAAAATCTAGTATCCTCACCTTAGGACGTAACCTATAGACATTCCAAGAATCCCTTGTAAGACGTACCTTATTTAGGACACAGGAAGCAAACAATTTCTACCCTTTATTATTTACAATCATAAAAGTGGGGCGTATGCCGTAAATGGCCAGTTCCTTCAACATCCCCACCAGAGGGCCCAATGCCCTACGGGATGCATTTCATACACACCCGTCGATGGGTGCATACACCACAAAAAACGTAGTGGCGACTCCAAATCAATCGGAAGAGGTAGAATACGAGTTCGCCTCCTCCCAAGTCGTAAAGCTAGTCTTCCAACCGAAAATTGAGTCGCGACAAAAGGATAGTAATTAAATAGCTTTTCTAAAAGGTTAGTATCCTTCTATCTATTTTCTCTATTTTTTGTTTTAGCATTCAAATATACATATACATATTTTCATTGTGCAACCATCATACATTCTTCACGTTTAAATACTGAAATAGGCTTGTATGTTTTCATCTAAAACACTAAAGTTCATCACTGTTTGTAAGCAAAAACAATTCGTTTAGGTTTCTGTCATTCATAATAATTATCATACAACATTATAATTATTATTCCACTTCTGTCATTCATAATAATTAGCAAAAACAACCTTTAGAAGTCTAGAGCTTTATCGAGTCCACTTTAGTCAAGACCTAGCATTCCACCATAGGGTAGCAGCTTTCAGAAGTTCCAAAAAACCTTCTAAGTATACCTTACATAGGACACAGGAAGCAAACCTTAATCCACTTGCATCAATGTACATCGTGAAACATGATTTACCATCATTCCAAATTATTTTAAATATGTTTGTGAATTTTTTCTAATTAAACATGATTTATAACTTACCCCATATGGGCCCAAATACCCTCGAGACATTTTTATATTAGCAAAATTGGATTGTACTTTTTATTTTTAATTCTATGTCAAACATTTTTATTTTATCCTTCATTGCATATCATACATCATTACATTTTTATATAACATCACAAATCATTATGTTCATGCATTCAAGTAACATTTTTTTACTATCCTTAATAAACAGATTCCTTTTCCAAAAAGAGATCCACGGTATAGTTAGACATGGAAACTGATTCTCTTGTTATGGGTCAAAGCAATAATTTATTGGTGAAAAAGGGAGTAAAAGCTTAGGTACAAGGAATAGATGTGAGCTGTTTGATAGAGTTGATTCCCCAGATCCCTCAAGAAATTCAGAACGAGTTTAACAAAGAGTATGGAAGGCTTATTGATCTACTCCTTATCATTGTTGATGCAGATACACTGAAAGTTGTGGGTGCCATGGTTCAGTATTGGAGTCCAACTCTGAGAGTATTTGAGTTTCCTAACTTAGATGCATCACCTACGATCGAAGAATATGAGGTTCTGCTGGATATTCAGGTACGAGATAGAGAGAAAGTTTATTTGTTCACTGAGGCTCAGAATGTTACAGAAGACTTGATAGAGAGGCTCATTGGGGTACGCCCGAGTTCGACTAACATCATCAAACACGGGATGACCTTTGGGCTCAGGTGGAAATTTTTGAAGAAACATATCAGTCAAACAACGGAGCAAGGAAAATGGGAGTTATTCAAACCAGCATTCGCCTTGGTAGTCTATGGCATGATCTTGTTCCCATTTGTCCATGACATGATTGATCAGGCGGCCATTGATGTGTTCGCAAAGTTCAGGTCGTTTGGAGCCAACCCAGTCCCAGCTATCGTGGCAGAGACCCTGCTATC
>NC_032010.1:21430541-21431199 GCF_001865875.1 Lupinus angustifolius
GGTACAAAAGCGAGGAGGCCACCAAAGAGAAATTGGACTCAATCAGAAATGCTCTAAAAGGGATTCGTCTTTGTGGGCCAAATGAGTTGGGAGAACATCATGTCTTTTACACCTATGAATATAAGCTATGGCACAGCGAAAGGCGAAATGGTTAGGCTGTCCCACCAATTGCCCAACCACAGAAACCATCTGGTCCATCTGAGAACGAGTTGTTGAAGGAACAGATCAAGCTCTTAGAGGCAAAGCTAGAAGAAGCCAGAGACACACATGACAAGGATAATCTGGGTCTTGAAAAGCTCAACAAAATCATCACCAGTATGAAGAAGGAACAAACAAGCCTTAAAAGGGACTATGCTGAAATGTGCTCTCAGTCAGGAAAGGTTCGCCTAATTCGGACAGTAAAAGAGAAAGATGCAGAGATAGCTGACCATGTCGATCGGTTGAAAGCGCAAAGTCATGCCACACGCAAGGCTCAAGCCAAAGCAAAGTCTCTAGAACTTGAAATAGAGCAGATAAGACAGAGTGAAAGGCAAGCATGGTCTACTGTTAAAGACTATCAGTTGACATTCGGTGAAGGACAACAAAAAGAAGATAACCTTAAAGCCAGCCTCAAAGCTTCAGAGAAAGCCTGCTATGATGCATTAACAGAAGCAAGTCA
>NC_032010.1:21431299-21433797 GCF_001865875.1 Lupinus angustifolius
CGAAGATCCTACTCACGATCTTCCTCATAAAAATAAGACCACAAGCCACCAAGCGGAAGCTAAGATAAACGGGGGTACCCCAAACAAATCCTCAAGCCAAGAGAAGGCATAGCTGAAACTTATAAAAGAGAGACTAAGGGCCATTGAAGGCACAAGCTTCCCTGATGTAAAAAATGCATTTGAGATGTGCCTCGTACTAGATGTAGTGTTTCCACCAAAGTTTAAAACTCCTGAGTTCGAGAAATACGACGGTACTTCCTGCCCGAAAAGTCATCTACATATGTATGCTAGGAAGATGATAGCTCATCACGGAAATGACAAACTGTTGATTCAGTGCTTCCAAGACAGTCTGACAGGGGCAACCATGGGCTGGTACATCCGCTTGGAAAAGGCTCAGATTAAAACTTTCGTTGATTTATCCAATGCCTTCATGAAGCAGTATAAGTACAATGAGGACGCTGCTCCTGAAAGGGCCCAGCTTCAGAGCATGGCCAAGAAGCCAGAAGAAAGCTTTAAGGAGTATACGCAACGCTGGAGAGCTTTGGCGTCACAAGCTGAAGAACAGTTGTCTATCTTCGTGGACACTTTGAAGGAGCCCTATTATGATTACTTGGTGGGAAGTGTTGCATCGAGCTTCAATGCACTCATTAAGGTTGGGGAGAAAATAGAAGGACGCATAAGGAGTGGAAAGCTTGTAGTAGATCAGCCCAAATCATGCACAGGTAAGAAGCCCAACTTTATGAAGAAGAAGAAGGGAGAAGCACTCGCAGTGTTCACTGAGCCGAAGGGATATAAGGCCCAAAACCCTAAATACCAGGCCTCAAACATTGCCACACTTTCCACACAACCCAACTACACCGCCCATAATAACAACCGCCAAAACTATAACCAAACACAACCCTACCAACCCCGTCAAAACCACAACCAAACACAGGCTTACCAAAATCAAACCCAAAACCGCAATTACCCAAATCCCGAAAGAAGAGGCCCACAATTCGATCCCATACCTATATCTTATGCAGAACTGTACAATCATTTGTTAAGGGAAAGAATGATAAGCCCTATAGTAGGAACAGTGCCTGAATCACCTGGGGCTTGGTTTAATCCCAATGTTACCTACGAAGACCACTCTGGAGTCATTGGCCACTCTAGAGTCATTGGCCACTCTATCGAACATTGTAAGGCTTTGAAGCATAAGGTGCAAAACCTAATCAATGCCAAATAACTACATTTCAAGCCTACTGTGCCAGACGTGGATAGAAATCCATTACCTAATCATGGTAATCAAGGGGTGAATGCTGTAGAGGAGGCTCAAGGTAGAGCATTTGTTTGGGAAGCAAATGAAGTAAAAACACCCATGAGGGTAATTTTTCAAGAGATGTGCAAGCATGGAATGGTGGAAAAGATGGTGGAAGATGAAAACTCAACTGATTGTGAGTTGCATGGCGAAGTGGGTCATACCCTAGAGGAGTGTCCAAAATTTAAGATCTTGTTGCAGAAAATGTTGGATATGAGGTTGATCACAATAGAGAGGGGGCCTTCGTATCAAGCTGTTAACGCTACCACTAGAAGTGAGGAGGACATGAGAAGGACTAGGAGGCCATCAATTACTCGATATGAACCTGTATTAAACATTCCGAATAATGCTCAGTTACACCCACAAATAACTCGATGAGTGCCAGTCATAAGTAGGATGGAGCCTATTTTGAGGCCTGCAGCAGAAGAGAAACCACAACCTTTCCCTTATAAAACAGATAAAGCGGTACCATGGATCTATAGTAGAGGGAATTCAGAGACAAATGAGCTACAGATATAAGTCACCAATGTTGTTGGGGACAATCAGATAACTAGAAGTGGACGTGTCTATGTTCACTCAGATGCTGAAAAGGCCTTAGCCAAGGATAAAGGAAAAGTATGTATCCCCACGGAAGATGAATTGGAGGCCAATCTGAATGACTTGTTGCATAAGCATGGAGATAAAGGGGAAATATCCAATGAAGAGGCTTGTGAATTTCTAAAGTTCATAAAGCAGAGTGAGTATAAGGTCGTGGATCAACTGAACCGCACTCTAGCCAGGATATCCATCTTGTCTCTACTAATGAGCTCTGAACCCCACATAAAAGTGATAATGGAGATACTGAACCATGCACATGTTAGCCACGACATAACCACTGACAAGCTTGGTGGTATCATCAATAACATTGTGGCCGAAAATTACATATCTTTTAGCGATCAGGAAATACCCTCTGAGGGAATGGGACACACTAACCCTCTGCACATTTCTATAATGTATCAGAATTGCCTAATTAGCAAAGTTCTTATTGATAATGGCTCATCTCTCAATGTCATGTCGAAAAGGACGTTGTCTAGGCTTCCAGTCGATGCATCGTATATGAGACCAAGCTCTATGGTGGTGAAGGCATTTGATGGATCCAACAGGGATGTCATGGGAGAAATGGAGTTGCCTATAAAAATAGGACCCTACATTTTCCAAATAG
>NC_032010.1:21433897-21434232 GCF_001865875.1 Lupinus angustifolius
ATGGAAAACTCCTTACTATTCTTGGAGAAGAAGATATGTTGGTATCAAGATCTCTTGACACTCCGTACATTGAAGCAGCAGAGGAAGCTATTGGAACATCATTCCAAGCATTGGAGATTGCCAACGCTTCATTTGTAGGAGGGGGGACACCTACACTATGCCCCCAACCTTCGGAGGTATCAATGATAATGGCCAGAGTAATGCTGCAGAAGGGCTATCAACTTGGAAAAGGGCTCGGGAAGTTTGGCCAAGGAAGAGAAAATATCGTCATGATACATCACGTTAAAGATCGATATGGCCTGGGATATAGACCCACTCGGGAAGATAGGGAAAGA
>NC_032010.1:21434332-21437177 GCF_001865875.1 Lupinus angustifolius
TGGCTCGCCTGGGGCAGTGGGAGTATGAAGCTGGAGGGATGTTCATCCCACACATTAGCAGGAGCTTTGTTAGTGCAGGCTTGGAACCTAGAATGATTGTTGTTTTGGGAAGTGATGATTTAGAAGATGGGGCAGACTATATTGTTCAGTGTCCTCCAGGCACCACTCTCAACAACTGGATAGAGGAAGATGCATCTCCACAAGTGTTTTTAAAAACAATGTAATAGGATGCTAGAATCCATTAGCCATGTCTAAAGCTATTGGGTTTATTTTCTTTCTTTACTGAATAAGGACATCTATTTATTTTTCATCGAATAGTACAAGTTTTGAATTCAATAGAATGAATTTCTTTCTTCATATTATGTGTTTCATTCTATTCTTCATTTTTTACTTGCACACACTAAAACAAGCACACACAAAAGGTAAAACCATGAAAAAATAAAAAAATAACTAATCACAACATCAACCTAATGCAAATCCAACTTTAACTCCAGAAATAATAATCGTGTTATGAGCCACACATATAATCATGATCATCCAGTTAATCAGCTCAATGAAGGAGATAGTGATGAAGAATGGGAAGCATCGCCTGAGTTATTAAGGATTGTTGAGCAGGAGTCCAGAGAGATTAAACCTCATGAAGAGCTCACTGAGCTAGTAAATTTGGGGACAGAGGACGACAAAAGGGAAGTGAAAGTAGGTACATTGATGAAAGAGGAAGAACGCAAAAAGATGATTCAACTTCTGCATGAGTTCAAAGATGTGTTTGCTTGGTCGTATGTTGACATGCCTGGTCTGGATAGAAACATAGTGGAAACAAGCTGCCTTTGAATCCAGATTCACGTCTAGTTAAGCAGAAGCCACGAAGGATAAAGCCAGATATTTCCTTAAAGGTAAAGAGGAGGTGGAGAAATGGTTAGATGCTGGATTCGTGACGGTTTCTACATATCCAGGTTGGGTGGCCAATGTTGTGGCAGTACCAAAGAAAGGAGGCAAACTCAGGATCTGCGTTGACTACCGAGATTTGAACAAAGCTAGCCCAAAGGATGATTTCCCGGTACCTCATATAGACGTATTGGTCGACAGCACTGCAGACCATGCTCTTTTCTCCTTCATGGATGGGTACTCAGGTTACCATCAGATCAAAATGGCTTCAGAAGATGTGGATAAAACTACTTTCATCACCCCATGGGGAACCTTTTGCTATCTAGTCATGCCTTTTGGTCTTAAGAATGCTATGGCCACATACCAAAGGGCCATGGTAGCTCTTTTCCACGACATGATGCATAAGGAGGTGGAGATCTATGTAGACGACATCATATGCAAGTCCAAATCAGAGGGGGAACACATGGAGAATTTAAGGAAGTTGTTTGAACGAATCACAAAGTATAGCCTCAAGCTAAATCCTACAAAATGTAGCTTTGGGGTTAAATCAGGGCGGGTCCTTGGTTTCATTGTCAGCCAGAAAGGAATTGAAGTAGATCCCTAGAAGGTCAAAGCAATCATCGAAATGCCAACACCTCGAACTGAGAAGGAAGTCAAAGGTTTCTTGGGTCGTTTAAACTATATATCTAGATTCATTTCTCAGCTAACAATACCTGTGAACCAATCTTCAAGCTATTAAGGAAGAGTCAGGCAGTTCGGTGGAATGACGATTGCCAGAGAGCCTTTGAAAGCATAAAGGAATATTTGACCAAACCCCCAATATTGATGCCTCCAGTACCTGGTCGGCCTATTCTAATGTACCTAACAGTGCTAGAGAACTCTATGGGATGTGTCTTAGCCCAACATGACGAATCAGGCAGAAAAGAGCAAGCTATATACTATCTAAGTAAGAAGTTCACTGAGTGCGAGACGAGATACTCATTGCTAGAACGTACATGTTGTGCGTTAGCATGGGCATCTCGTCGATTGAGGCAATATATGTTGAGTCACACCACTTGGCTGATTTCAAAGATGGATCCTGTGAAGTATATCTTTGAGAAACCAATATTAACAGGAAGAATCACTAAGTCTTATTGTCGGAATATGATATAGTATATGTGACACGGAAAGCAATCAAAGGTAGTGCCCTTGCAGATTATCTTGCTAGTCAACCCATAGAGAAGACCGAACCAATGAACCAAGAGTTCCCAAATGAGGGTATCATGAGTCTATCCTTAGGAGAAGCAACAAAATATGGTGTGTGGACATTAGTATTCGACGGTGCATCCAATGCACTCGGACACGGCATAGGGGTCGTGCTCGTATCTCTAGAAGGAGACTTCACTCATATTACTGCCAGGTTATGCTTTGATTGCACCAACAATATAGCCGAATATGAGGAATGCGCCCTGGGTTTACAGGCAGCATTGGAAAGAAAAGTTAAAGTTTTAGAAGTCTTTGGGGATTCAGCTTTGGTTATCCATCAGTTGAAAGAAGAATGGGAGACTCGTGACAACAAACTAGTACCTTATAAGGAGTATATCCATAGAATGGTTGAACACTTCGAGAAAATCGACTTCTACCATGTTCCGAGAGAGGATAATAGATTAGCCGATGCTTTATCCACATTATCCTCAATGTTCCATATCAGTGGGAAAGATCAACCTCTCATCAGAATAGAAAGTAGAGATCAACCAATCCATTGTTGTGCTCTAGAAGTATAGCAAGATAGAAAGCCATGGTATCATGACATCAAGGTCTATATACAGAAAAAGGAGTATCCAGTTGGTGCTTTTGAGACTGATAGGAGAACCTTGAGAAGACTAGCCATGGGTTTCTTTCTAGATGGTGATGTTCTTTACACAAGGAATCATGACATGGTACTCCTCAGATGCCTAGAAGAGAAAGAAGCCGAGGTAAT
>NC_032010.1:21437277-21439767 GCF_001865875.1 Lupinus angustifolius
CATGCAAATGGACATGCTATGGCTAGAAAAATCTTAAGGGCAGGTTACTTTTGGATGACAATGGAGACAGACTGTTGTACTTATGTCAGGAAATGCCACAAATACCAAATTTATGCAGACAATATCAATGCTCCACCAAATCCTCTAAATGTCTTTTCAGCACCCTGACCTTTCTCTATGTGGGGAATGGATGTTATCAGACCAATAGAACCGAAGGCTTCCAATGGTCATCGCTTCATCCTTGTAGCCATCGACTACTTCACAAAGTGGGTTGAGGCATGTTCATATGCCAATGTGACCAGGACAGTGGTACTACGATTTATCAAGAAGGAGTTAGTGTGTCGATATGGGTTACCCAGCAAGATCATCACAAACAATGCCACAAACCTCAACAACAAGATGATGACCGAGATGTGCAGTGAATTCAAGATCAAGCATCATACATCTTCACCTTATCGCCCTAAGATGAACGGAGCAGTAGAAGCAGCAAACAAAAATATTAAGAAGATTGTTCAGAAGATGGTGGTAACATACAAGGATTGGCATGAAATGTTACCCTTTTCTCTACATGGGTATCACACATCCATACGCACATCAACTGGGGCAACACCTTATTCGCTAGTGCATGGAATGGAGGCAGTGCTCCCAATTGAAGTAGAAATTCCGTCATTCAGAATCATGGCAGAATAAGGATTGGAAGAATCAGAATGGATCCAAGCGCGGTACGACCAACTAAACATGATAGAAGAGAAAAGATTAGCTGCTATATGTCATGGTCAATTATACCAGAAAAGGCTCATGAGAGCTTATGCTAAGAAAGTTCGACCGCACCATTTTTAAGAGGGGGATCTGGTGCTTAAGAAGATACTCCCAATACAGAAGGACCATAGGGGGAAGTGGACCCCAAATTATAAAGGACCATTCGTGGTGAAAAAGACATTCTCTGGAGGAGCATTGATATTGACCACTATGGACGGAAATGACCTACCTCTTTCGCTAAATTCAGATGCCGTGAAGATATATTATGCTTAAGAGACCTTTCAAAAAAAGAAAAAAACAAAACAAAAAAAAGCAAAAACAAAAAAAGAAGTTTGTGCGTTGATCATGCATTTTTGCATACTTTGCGCACTATCTTAGGAGGATGATGTAAACAAATCCCACATGGTGCGTACTCTCAAAAAGGTCGTGTTGATGACACAAGGCTTCTTTGTTATTCCAAAGGCCAATGAAGATATCCCTAGTCACCCTTTTTGAGCCAAAACAATATGAAAGAAGTTTATTCAAAAAAAAAAACACAACACCTTCGAAAAACACCAATAAACCGGGGAAAGGGTAGTCTTCCAACAAATCTTTAAAGGATCTAAAAGTGGATCAAATGGATTATAAAAAGAACACGCTAAGAGTTTTAGTAAAACCTTAGACAAAAGCTAGAGTAAATAAAAATCTCAAACTAAAATGGTTACAAAACATTTCCTTTTCCAAAAAGGAACGGAAATTGTATCCATGATTGAAATATAGGATACGTTGGAAATAAGATTATGGAGAATATGGAGAAAGTTGGGGGTGGGAAACACATCATTTGAGCCTTATATCCTTTTCTTTCTTGTAAACCCCTAACCAGACCACGTTACAAGCCCAAAAAGTCATTGTTGAGACCCGAACTATTTGAGATATGCACCAGGGATACCAAATAACTGACTCCAAAACAAACTAAAAAAAAACATTTTTTTTTCTAAAATGTAAGCATATATGCATGATCGATACATAAACTCTCTTTAAAAAATGAATAATCCCGTTAGGTCGAAAAACCGAGAGGGCGACCTAAGCAAAAATTAGGGACACAAAAACAAAACAAAAAAGAGAAAGGTCTCTCAAGAGGACAACCCAATAAGTCAATACTGGGGCAAATTTTTGGTGGACTAAAAATTAAGAAAATTTACTGGGGCAATTTTTGGATAGTCAATGATTGAATAGTGGGGTTAACATGATTTTTTATTTATGACCAACTCCTGTAACTCCATCCATAACACAAAAAGCCAAAAACTTTTGTATTTCCTTCATCCATATATGAAGTGAAGTCATTTTATTGCATAGCTCGTTCTCATTAAACTTGTACTATCTGTTGAAATGTTAAATATGCTGTTCTAATTAGTATTTGAAAGAAAATAGCATTTTATTACTGAATGGTAGGATTAATTGTCGCCCGTACAACCTCACTCCCCGCAAACAGCAATCTACAACCAACTGGTGAGGATGCGAGGGAGCAATAGCAATTGATACCAATCACAACCCAATTCGACTTGAAAAAAAATTATAGAATTACCATATATAAGCATCTAGTAACATGCATTTATAGGCAGTCATATGCATTTTGCACAAAAATGAAATAAATAAAAACATAACTTTTCACATTTATATAACTTGTCACTCCAAGTCCTGGCAGCATACCAACCTGCGTTCTTGGCTTTGACCCTTATGTCTCCAAATTCT
>NC_032010.1:21439867-21441331 GCF_001865875.1 Lupinus angustifolius
GGCAGTACACCAACCTGCGTCTTTGGTTTTAACTTGTCATTCCAAGTCCTGGTAGCACACCAACCTGCGTTCTTGGCTTTGACCCTTATGTCCCCAAATTCTGGCAGTACACCAACCTGCGTCTTTGGTCTCATCTTTTTAACCCAAATTATGGCAGTATACCAACCTGCGTCTTTGGTTTTAACTTGTCATTCCAAGTCCTGGTAGTACACCAACCTGCGTTCTTGGCTTTGACCCTTATGTCCCCAAATTCTGGCAGTACACCAACCTGCGTCTTTGGTCTCATTTTTTAACCCAAATTATGGCAGTATACCAACCTGCGTCTTTGGTTTTAACTTGTCACTCCAAGTCCTGGTAGCACACTAACCTGCGTTCTTGGTTTTGACCCTTATATCTCCAAATTCTAGCAGTACACCAACCTGCATCTTTGGTTTCATCTTTTTAACCCAAATTCTGGTAGTACACCAACCTGCGTATTTGGTTTCACCTTTTTAACCCAAATTTTGGCAGTACACCAACCTGCGTCTTTGGTTCACCTTTTCACTACAAATTCTAGCATTACACCAACCTGTGTCTTTGGTCCACATCCCACTTTGTCATACCTTCCAAGGGCAAACTTAGATCATGTTTCAAATAACTTCACTTTCATGACGATAAGCACTTGAGACGTTGTCAAGGAAATTTCTATGGACCTTGACAAAATTAGCATTCATATCTTTACTAGTTACTTACCACGATATCTCACGAACCTCAGTTTGTTTGTTATCAGGTAAGCAACAAGTAAAGAGGGGCAGCTGTGAATACTCACTTTTGTCCGGTCCAGTGTTCAACATTTAAAATAGACTCTAGTGTATATTTATTAGAGTTATCTTGTGAAGAATTTTGGCATTTAAGTTTAATTATCAACTCATCACACCATTCATGTACATATATTAACATTATAGGTTTGTTTTTTATTTATTTATTTTTGCAATGAGAATTAGTATTTTTATAGATACTCACAAGCTGGTTGCTATTATAATTATTTATATAAATATTTAATCCGAAAATAAGAAAAAATAAAAAAGGTTTGCATTGAAACAACAAACTGGTTTTGAATGGGAGATAATGCCTGAAATAGTGGAACCAGTTTGGGAGAGGGGGTTTGTTACCCAGCTTTTAGGGTAGAAGTTATTTTGCTGATATATTGGCATTAAGTAAATGAAGAGAAAGACAGATAGAAAAAACGGTAAAAAAGGGACCAGAAGAGAACAACAAAAAAAGGAAAAAATACTAGAGAGAGATAACAGTGAAAGAGGATAAAAAGACATGGTAGAGAAGAAGTATACTTACTGAAAAAGGATAGTAATTAAATAGCTTTTCTAAAAGGTTAGTATCCTTCTATCTATTTTCTCTATTTTTTGTTTTAGCATTCAAATATACATATACATATTTTCATTGTGCAACATCATACATTCTTCATGT
>NC_032010.1:21441431-21442747 GCF_001865875.1 Lupinus angustifolius
GGTTTCTGTCATTCATAATAATTCTCATACAACATTATAGTGTATATATAATACCTGCATTCTGAATGTCATAAACAGAAACACATTCCTATATATTCCTATGTCATTGATTTATATGTTATAACACTGGAAACTTACTTTCCCTCTAATGAACAAACAAAAACAGCATAAGCAAAATCATACAACAACAGTTTAGCCCTTAAAGCATAATCACATTCATATCAATAATTAAGTAGAAGCAATTTAGGAGTATCAACCAGTGAGTTAACTCAGAAATAATGTTCATTCTTTTAACTTATCATCTAAAGCCACAATCTGTTATTCATTAACACCACATTCAGTAAACCTTGGATAAAAATATAAAGCGTAAGGGTTGAACCGACCCAAAATTTCTTAATCACCACGATGATAATCGTCCATGGTGGTCGACTCAGAGAAGAAGATGAAGATTGCAGAGTACCCTCATGGCCAAAACGTTCAAAATTGGAGCACGTAGTGTGACCATAGAAATGAATTCAGTGTAGCGGAGCTTCAAACCCGTGGGTCTAGCCGTGACCGGAAGAAAAGTACCCCTCTTTCATGGCCAATGGAGCCGTACCAGTAAGTTGGCCGGAGAAGAAGAAGGAGATGAGGTGATTCCAAGATTCACCATCTTCCCCTCGCCGTTGGGACCCGGAGACTCCATATCTGTTGCCAAATCATGTGCGGACAAAAAATACGTGTTCATATCACCGTCGGTGTCGTCAACGTCACCACCGCCACTGCCAAATCGCAACCCAGGCGCGGCGCATCTCCTCACGCTCAGGTTGACCTGAGTTCACGCATCCTACAACCGCCGACGTGAGTGGCTCTGCTCTTTCCTCCATAACCATCATCCAGATCTTCTTGCTCCTCCGCCGGCGAAGAACTTCATCCATTTCATGGAGGAGTGGCGGCACAATGAGGAAGAGCAATCCTCTCTAACCTAATTTGCCTAAAATCCCAATCTGGTTCTAAGACCCCAATGCTCCTTATTCACGTGCATAATAATAGGCTAATCCTAATAATAATAATAATAACAATAATAATAATAATAATAATAATAGGGGTAACCGTGTGTTACCCCAAATCCTCTTTACCTAATAATAATAATAATAATAATAATAATAATAATAATAATAATAATAATAATAATAATAATAATAATAATAATAATAATAATAATAATAATAATAATAATAATAATAATAATAATAATAATAATAATAATAATAATAATTCTATTCATTCTTTATATTCATCTACTTATTATATGTTATATTTTGATTGTTGTTTGA
>NC_032010.1:21442847-21455120 GCF_001865875.1 Lupinus angustifolius
TTCTTACTTTGAACCAAGTATCGGTTGTGGTCATTTGTACTGCTCCTATTATTTATCAAAGTGAGAAGATGGTAATGACCCATGTCGACTCTTCGTTTATTAATTCTCTATCTTTAAAAATATGTAAGTCATTTAAAAGTAAAAAAACAAAAGGGGTCTTAAGTATTATTTTTTTGGGATTTAATAGAGGGGTTAAAACTCGTATTGTATCTTTCTTCTCACTTCGAGTCGAGAATCGGTAGCGGTCATTTGTATTGCTTCTGCTATCTATCGAAATGGAAAGAGGGTAAGCAATCAATGTTGGTTCTTCGTCTATTAATTCCATTTCAATTAAATTCAAACAAATTTCTAAGCTTTACTTTATAAAAATAATAACAAGTTTTAATTGGTTTAGGATCCAATAGCGAGGTTACAACTCGTATTACATCTTTTTCTTCGCTTCGAGCCGAGCGTCTGCTATCTATCGAAGTGGGAAGAGGGTAAGCAATCAATGTTGACTCTTTGTCTATTAATTCCACTTCAATTAAATTCAAACCAATTTCTAAACCTTTTAATCAAACCAAATTAATTTTTTTAAGAACTACGTAGTCTTGATTTCCCTATTGCACCCGGGGATACGTAAGAGCAATATGAACTTGTCAGACACAAATAAAAAATAAAAAATATTTTGTTTAAGCAATTTAATTTAAATAAATTAAGGGTATTCAATGTATGCAATTAGTTAGGGTACCGTTTTATTACGGGCGAACGGGGTGCTAATACCTTCCCCAATTCGTAATCGATTCCTGAACCTGAATATCAAAAATCCAAAAGCCCAATGTGATTGGGCATTAAAGATTTTTCTACATTTTTAACCATAAAATGTAGTGGCGACTCTAAGAGGTCGCGTAACCGAAAATTGGGGGCGCGACAGGGTCAGATGTGGTAAGAGTGTGCAATTAGTTTAGGCAAAAATAGGCAATAGAAAAGTGAGAGAGAAGTTGAAAGAACTCAACCCGGAGGAACTCATAGCAGCTATGTGGAGATATGCGACTGCGTTTTTGTTCACTATTGGATCGGGCTGAAATTTGGACAACAGATTCACAGCTTCTGGTGGTTCATTCTGAACAGTTGAATCGGTGAGAAATCATCTGAGGTGGTAAAAAACGTGTCAAAACAGTGGTTGTATTTTCTGGTTTTTTCTGCAACTTTGTGTTCTCATTTTCAAGCTTGTTGCTCTATTGTATGTTGTATTATTGAGCATGTTTTGTGCTGTATTTTGGAGACACTCTTGTATTCCTATTTTGATTGTAGTGGAACTTGATTGACTGGATTATGCCCGTGGTTTTTACTTCTCACATTGGAAAGGTTTTCCACGTTAAAATTCTGGTGTCTCTTGTGTGTTCTTAGTTATTGCATTATTTGTTCTTGCCTCATAGATTCTAGCAAGTTGGAGAAATTATTATCCGCTGCATATGTTTTGTTAGAGATTTCCTTGTTATTGTGTTGAATTTTCCTTCAGAGTGGCATCAGAGCTCTTTAGTTTGAGGTTATTTATTTACTTGAATGATGGAGGTAAATACACATAGAACGATATATTTGAATGGTACTAACTATCACTTGTGGAAAGGGAAAATGAAAGATTTATTATTTATGAAGAATTTGTACATTCTTGTGTTTGCTACTGAGAAGCCAGAGTCAAAGTCTGATGAGGATTGGAGTTTTCAACATCAACAAGTTTGCGGTTTCATTCAGCAATATATAGAAGACAATGTCTATAATCACATTGTTGATGAGGAAAATGAAAAATCTTTATGGAAGAAAATTGAATCCTTGTATGCTTCTAAATCAGGGAATAATAAATTATATTTGTTGAATTCCTTGATGAATTTGAGGTAGAAGGAGGGAGCTTCTATTTCAGATCACTTGAATGATTTTTAAGGGGTCCTTGATCAATTATCAGGAATGGGTATCAAGTTTGATGATGAAGTGTTGAGACTATGACTACTAAATACTCTACCAGATTCTTGGGAAACATTTTGAGTTTCAATTACAAATTCAACCCCTAATGTTATTGTCTCTTTTGAGAGTATAAAAGGAAGTTTTCTTAATGAGGAAATGTGAAGGAAGACATATGGTACTTCATATCATTCTGTGGTATTTGCCACTGAAAACAGGAGGAGAAGTCATCGAAAGGAACCGAAAGGTGATAAAGAAAAGGGCAGAAGTAAGTCCAAGTCCAGATACAAGAATGTGGAGTGTTACTATTGTCACAAAACATGTCACTTACAGAAGAATTGTTTTCAATAGAAAATGGAGAACAAAGACAAGAAGGGCAAGCAGAATGAGAAGAATCATGGTGATGATGATCATGTTACTACTGCTACTTATGACGATCTTATTTTTCTCAGTGACCGTGATTCAATTAATCTTGTATCAGATGAGAGTATGTGGATAATTGATAATGGTGCTACACAACATGTTACACCAAGGAAGGAGTTCTTCATATCTTACACTTCTGGTGATTTTGGAGTATTGAAGATGGGTAATGATGGCGTGTCAAAGGTAGTTGATGTTGGTGATATTTGTTTGCATACCAACATGGGAGTGCAGTTGTTGCAGAGAGGAGTTAAATATGCTCTAGATGTTCGTTTCAATTTGATCTTTGTGTAGATGCTTGATGATGGTGGTTATGATAATCACTTTGGTTCAGGAAAATGGAAACTCAGCAGAGGTAACTTGGTTGTGGCCAGAGAGGAGAAAATTTCTAAACTATATTGGACAAAAACTTTGGTTGCTAAAGAAAGTGTGAATGTCATGGATATGGAGGCTTCTTTGTGGCACTATAGACTCAGTCATATATGTGAAAAAGGGTTGAATTGTTTAGCAAAAAAAGATGTACTTCTAGGATTGAAAAGTTCAGAGATGGAGAAATATTCTCATTGCATGGCTAGTAAGCAAACTAGAGTATCATTTAAGAAGCATCATCCCCTAAAGAAGTCAGAGTTGCTTGAATTGGTGCATTCTGATGTTTGTGGTCCATTGAAAGAGTTAGGTGTATGTTTTCTGAAGCAAAATTACATAAATATTTCTGGGGTGAGGCTTTGTACACGACATTGCATGTTATTAATCTTAATCTTGTAGTTACTTTGAATGTTGAGGTGCCAAATAAGATTTGGTTTGGCAAGAATGTCAGGTATGATCATTTGTGAGTCTTCGGTTGCAAGACATTTGTGCATGTTCCTAAGGATGAAATATCCAAGTTGGATGCAAAGATAAGGCATTGCATCTTTATTGGTTATGATGAAGATGAATTTGGCTGCAAATTGTATGACCATGTTGAAAAAAAGGTTGTTAGAAGTCGTAATGTGAAGTTTATGGATGACCAAACCATTGAATACATTGATAAGATGAAGAAAACTACACACAAGGAAGATAGTACATTGTTTAATATTGAATCATTTTAGACGCCTATACATGATTTAGATATAGTTGAGAATAACATTTAAAATGGTGAGCAACATGATTATGTTGATGATCAACAACTTGGAGATGAGTTAGATATTCTCATTGATATCGGTGAAGATGAACATGAGATGTCACAAGATGAGAATCTTGGTGATGCTCCTGAACCACCTCAAGTTCAACTTCGGATGTCTAATAGGTAGAGAAAACTAACTACCAGGTACACTTCCGATAACTATGTTGTGGTGATAGATGGAGGAGAACCTGGATATTATTATGAGGCCATGGAGAATGAAGAAAAGAAGAAGTGGTTGGATGCAATGTAAGAGGAAATAAAGTCATTACATGATAATCACACTTTTGATTTGGTCAAATTGTCAAAAGGGAAGAAAGTTTGGAAAACAGGTAGATTTACATGGTGAAGTAATAAAGTAATTATACATCTTCGAGGTATAAAATCATATTGGTGGTTAAAGGTTTCAGACAGAGAAAATGCGTTGATTTCAGTGTGATTTTTTCTCGTGTGGTGAAGATGTCATCCATTACAATTGTATTAAGTTCGGATGCTATTCTTGATTTGGAGGTAGAGCAAATGGATGTAAAAACTATTTTTCTTCATGGTGATTTGAAGGAAGAGATTTATATGAAACAACCTGATGATTTTCTTGTTGAAGGGAAAGAAGAATATGTGTGTAGACTAAGAAATAGTCTATATGATTTGAAGCAGGCTCCATGACAATGGTAGAAGAAGTTTGAGTCTGTTATGTGTGAGCAAGGCTACAAGAAGAGTACTTCTAATCATTGTATCTTCATTAGAAATATTGCTGATGTCGATTTCATCATCCTGTTATTATATGTTGATGATATGCTTATTGTTGGGAAAATATTTCCATAATTGACAAGTTAAAGAAGCAATTAGGCAAGTCATTTGCCATGAAAGACATGGGAACTGCTAAGTAGATTCTTGGTATAAGAATCATGCGAGATAGGAAAAAAAGAAAGTTTGGTTATCACAGGAACACTATATTAAGAGAGTGTTACAGAATTCCAGATAGAAAATGCTAAGGTGGTAAACACTCATCTTGTTACTCATTTTAAGTTGAGTGCTAAACAATATCCTTCAAATGGAGTTGAAAAATCAGATATACAATAGACTCCTTATACATGTTGTAGGAAGTTTGATGTATGTAATAGTGCGTACAAGATCAGATAATGCATATGCTATTGGTACAGTTAGAGTAGATTTCTGTCAAATCTAAGTATAGAGCCTTAGAATATTGTGAAATGGATTTTGAGGTATCTTTGTGGTATTGCTAGTTTGAGGCTTTGTTTTGGAGGTGATAAACCTACTTTTGTGGGTTATACTGATTCTAATATGGCTGGAGACATTGATTCCAGAAAGTCCACTTCAGGTTACTTGATTAATTTTGCAAGGGGAGTTGTGGCATGGCAATCTAGGTTGCAAAAGTATGTTGCATTGTCCACTACTGAGGCAAAGTTCATTGTCATTATTAAAGCATGCAGGAGTTGCTTTGGGTGAAGAAATTCTTGCAGGAGCTTGGTTTTGTCCAAGACAAATACTTGTTATTTTGTGATAGTAAAAGTGCAATTCATCTCGGAAAAAATTCAACTTTTCATTCTAGATCCAAACACATTGATGTGAGATATCATTGGATACATGATGCTTTGGATTCTAGGTTGTTGGAATTGGCTAAGGTTCATACAGATGATAATGGTACTGATATAATGACTAAGGCCTTATGAAGGTGGAAGTTTGAAACTTGTTATGAGATCGCTAGTTTGGTGATTCTCTACACATAGTTGTGAGGGAGAGATTTGTTGGGTTTGAGCTCCCTTACTATGTGGAGAAAGATTCAATTAGGCAAAACTCACTTATCCCACTTAATCTAACTGATAGGGGTCATATGAGGTAAGAGTGTGCAATTAGTTTAGGCAAAAGTAGGCAATAGAAAAGTGAGAGAGAAGTTGAAAGAACTCAACCCGCAGGAACTCATAGTAGCTATAGGAGATATGCGACTACGTCTTCGTTCACTGTTGGATCGGGCATAAATTTGGACAGCAGGTTCACAGCTACTGGTGTTTCATTCTGAACTGTTGGATCAGTGAGAAGTTATCTGAGGTGGTAAAAAACGAGTCAAAACAGTAGCTATTTTTTATGGTTTTTTCTGCAACTTTGTGTTCTCATTTTCAAGCTTGTTGCTCTATTGTAGGCTGTATTATTGAGCACGTTTTGTGCTGTATTTTGGAGTCACTCTTGTATTACTATTTTGATCGTAGCGGAGTTTGATTGACTGACTTGTGCCCGTGGTGTTTACTTCTCACATTGAGAAGGTTTTTCACGTTAAAATTCTGGTGTCCCTTGTATGTTCTTAATTACTGCATTATTTGTTATTGCTCCTCATAGATTCTAGCAAGTTAGAGAAATTATTATCCACTACATATATTCTCTTAGAAATTTTCTTGTTATTATATTGAATTTCTCATCATATCTATGTTTTATATTATCTATATACTTATGTGCTGCTGATGGAGACAGACATAGTACACTTTACACTATTGCAATTTGTTAATAGTGCCTATTTATTAACATGATATGCTGATGTAAATTCTCACATAGGTCAATTTTTGGATCCTTACAATATTTTCTTTATGAAGAATTTGATACGGGCTATGTGATGCACTGAATTGGATAGGTATGTGTAATGCAAAATTTACCCCCAACTGACAAATATTTAGTGAAACTTGTACATCAGGCTGGTCTGAACGAATTGTATATCAGAATCATTTTATGATCTAATGGAATGTAATGAACTCTCTAGAATGCTGACATTTACTCTCTATTTTAAGAGTCAATCATGAAACTTGCATCCCTTTTAAATTTTCAAATGAATATAATATATCTATAGAACGGTAGTAAGAGACTAGAGACGTATCATAGTACCCTCTTTCATGATAGAAAAAGCCTAAGCTTTTAAACCACGAGCAAAATTCTTAATGAGTCATGTCCAAGTTACTTAACAGTAACAATTTAATTTGTATCCTCTTAACCATAATGTATATCAAATCTAAAATAATGTACTAAATCGAAGTATGTTGAGTTTCAATACTTGTATATTAGGACATCCCATTCATGGTAAGTTGAATGAGAAAAAGATGTATGCACTGACAGTGTACAAGATTTATACACTGTCATTGTATCATCCACTATTGATGTTAATTATTGGTGACTTTTCAAAAAAAGTAATCCAAATAAAGGGTAGATGCTAGTGTGCATGTATATAAATCTTTACATTGTCAGTGTACAGATTTTACATTCATAAAAACATAATTAGAAAATGGAAAAGTCTACACATTGTTTCTCAAATGGAAAAAGTTTTGTTACAGAATTTCTCATCTATTCACCAACTTAACATCATGGAACAAAGATTTATTATCTAAAATCATATTCCGAATATTGTCTCATATCAACGAAAACATATTATGTCAATTAAAAAATTAAATAATCATCATTTTATTTTTGTTTTTAATTTACTTCAATATTATTGGTATATATTGTAACAATACATCTTGTTCCAAAGATGGTATCCTCTTGCAATATTTATCCACTTATATATTTGGTCCATTTATCCACTTATATGGATATGATTTTAGATAATAAATCTTTTTTCCATGATGTTAAGTTGGTGAATAGATGAGAAATTCTGTAACAAAACTTTTTCCATTTGAGAAACAATGGGTAAACTTTTCCATTTTCTAATTATGTTTTTATTTGCTACAAACAATTTCAATTTTCACTAGATATTGTATGACAGTATTTGATTACAAGTAAGTCAAAAGCATTAATCTCATATTCTAAACACAATGTATTGGTCTACTGATGTAAAACTCTGTTAAATCCAATGACCAAAATATCAAGAGTTCGATTCTTGAAAGCGACGTTTGTTGGGAAAAAGGAATATTAAGTACAAAAGAAAAACATTAATCTCATAACTATATTGTTGAGCTCTCTACTTACACTACTTTTGCATTGCACAATCGCTTACATTAATTTTAACATATGAACAGATTAAGTTAGGTCACCGAATTCAACTTAATTAGAGTAATGATTGTGTAAATAATAGGTTTTCTTAGACATTGTTTTTGTGTGATTTTTAGTTGGGGAACAGAAACAGAAAGAAGATATGGTTTCTCACAATTTTGTAAACGATCCCTCCATTATTCGTTTCCTAAGAATTACCCCCAAATAGAATCAACCCTTAACACCAGGGTTTGAATTGTGGTTATCTGTCAAGCAAAATTTATGCTTGATGATGCTAAGATTTGGCATGAAGTTTGTTTGGGTTTAAACCCTAGCAGAGACTAAGAAATTGGGAAAGAAAATAACAAACTACCAGAAAAGAAACTTCAGTATTTTCAATAATTCTAATAAAGTATCAAGTACCACCTAAATAATACTTGAATTACATGGTTTTGAGACTCCATCCAAGCCTAAATTATTCAAAGCAAATATAAATATGAAAACTTGTAGAAGTTGTTGCATCCCACAATTTCATAATATAATTTAATATGCAGATTAGTAATTATCTTCCACTTGTATGCAGTACTTGTGGTCTGTGGAGATATTGGGCTCAAATAGAACAACAAAGCTATTATGGATATATATCAATAACAGACCTTAAACCCAAAATTGGAGTTATCTTGTAGTGACTAAAACCAGCAGAGAAGATCAATTTTGCCCATTCTTTCTCATTTCTCTCTTTTCCACTTACCAACACCATCATTTCCATGTCGAAGAAAAGTTGTGTTTCAATTGATTTATCATCTCTCTTCTCATTCTCAGATATCACCATTTCTATGATAATCACCCTCCCCTTATGTTTGCCTTTGCTCGTGATTGCCTCTCTGCATTTCTTCAATATGTTCACACATTCCTCATCATTCCAATCATGTAGTATCCACTGCATTGTTATTCAATGTAAAAGTGATCAAAATATATTAATACAAGTAAAAGGAAATTAATAAAGCATTTGTTTTTCTATTAGTTCATTCCATTCTTTGTAAAATCACCTTGTATAAACTACACATTCAAATATCAAGAGATCATTGTTTAGGATGAGCATAGGCAAGTGTCAAATAATCAAAGCAACTTACTCTTTAAAGCATGACATGTGTTGAAGTGAAAGTCTAGCGATATAATACTATAAATCATGACAACGTTAAGTTTACCTTCAACAAAATTGGTAATATTATATTAATCATTATTATGTGTAATTCGTGATGTGTTTCTACAGGTGGTAGATACTTGGTTAAGTATCCTACACACAACCACTTAGATGGTACGTTAGTTTGGGAACTTGGTACATATTCTATTAAGTATGAAAATGATGTTCTGTTCATTTTTAGTTATATGTTACAAGGATAATGAATATTTTTCCGATCATTCTTTCCCTCACTCAATACATAACACGTGTCCCTTCATTCCACCTTTTATAAAACAAAATATACTTGTGACATAAGTTCCATTTTTTATTATTAAATAAACAAAATATTGTCTTCTTTTCTTACGTGTCAACACCTGATTTCACAAAACTAATACCTCACCATGTATCAAACATTTCTTTTTCCCATCATTTATTAAGAGAAAATTATATATTTTTTAGCAAAATATCTATGTGCACAATGTAAAGATATATAGAATCAGTGTATATATCATTCCATGACACATGTCATAATCTCAGCGAAAATTTTATCTCCTAAAACATTCCACTTTCTTGATGTACATCATTCCACTCAGAATAAAGTATACACTTAGCAATTATTCATTACCCAATATATTATTTAATAACAACATATAATAATGTAATAATAATTACATTTAATCATTTTATAAAATTGTACTTGCATTGGTAATACGAGTAACACGTTCTTAACAATGCGAATGTACGAGTGACATGTATGTTTTAACTATGTGAATGCACAGATAATATGTGTATTCTTTGCAATGCTATTATACGGATAACATATGTGCTTTTAATCATTAAAATGCACGGGTTATTGTTCTTAACAGTATGAATGCATGGGTAACATGTAATATGTATATTTTTAACGATTTGAGTGTACAAGTAATATGCGTTCTTAACCATATAAATGTATATGTTATATTTGTTCTGAAACATGCAACAAAAAAATATTGTCCCGTGCAAATGCATGGGTAACTTGCTAGTTGCTTAATAAAATTAACAATAATGACTAACTTTTATGATTTTAAAATCTATTCACCTTTGGTGTAAAGTTTTTTACACTAACAATATATCATTTATTATTGATTTATTTTGACTTTTATTGAATATGTAATGGTAGTTAACATATGAATGATAAATGATTTGCTCACAATGTAAAAACACTTATATTATCAGTGTATACTAATAGTTTGGATTTTAAATTATTTTTAAGAGAGATGATTCAGACCCACTAATATTATATTAATCATTATTATGTGTAATTCGTGATGTATTTCTACAGGTGGTATTTACTTGGTTAAGTATCCTACACAAAACCACTTAGATGGTACATTAGTTTGGGAACTGGGTACATATTCTATTAACTTTGAAAATGATGTTCCGTTCGTGTTCATTTTTAGTTATATGTTACAAGGATAATGAATATTTTTCCGATCATTCTTTCCCTCACTCAATACATAACATGTGTCCCTTCATTCCACCTTTTATAAAACAAAATATACTTGTGACAGAAGTTCCATTTTTTATTATTAAATAAACAAAATATTGTCTTCTTTTCTTACATGTCAACACCTGATTTCACAAAACTAATACCTCCCCATGTATCAAACATTTCTTTTTCCCATCATTTATTAAGAGAAAATTATATATTTTTTAGCAAAATATCTATGTGCACAATGTAAAGATATATAGAATCAGTGTATATATCATTCCATGACACATGTCATAATATCAGCGAAAATTTTATCTCCTAAAACATTCCACTTTCTTGATGTACATCATTCCACTCAGAATAACTCAATAAAGTATACACTTATCAATTATTCATTACCCAATATATTATTTAATAACAACATATAATAATGTAATAATAATAACATTTAATCATTTTATAAAATTGTATTTGCATTGGTAATACGAGTAACACGTTCTTAACAATGTGAATGTACGAGTGACATGTATGTTTTAACTATGTGAATGCACGGATAATATGTGTGTTCTTAGCAATTCTATTATACAGATAACATATGTGTTTTTAATCATTAAAATGCACGGGTTATTGTTCTTAACAGTATGAATGCATGGGTAACATGTAATATGTATATTTTTAACCATTTGAATGTACAAGTAATATGCGTTCTTAACCATATAAATGTATATGTTATATTTGTTCTGAAACATGCAGCAAAAAACTATTGTCCCGTGCAAATGCATGGGTAACTTGCTAGTTGCTTAATAAAATTAACAATAATGACTAACTTTTATGATTTTAAAATCTATTCACCTTTGGTGTAAAGTTTTTTACACTAACAATATATCATTTATTATTGATTTATTTTGACTTTTATTGAATATGTAATGGTAGTTAACATATGAATGATAAATGATTTGCTCACAATGTAAAAACACTTATATTATCAGTGTATACATATTAAATCCAACTTTTATTATATATCTAAAAAATAAACTTTATGAAATAGGATTAGAGATGCAAAAGTGGACTAGTCCAATCATGCGAGACTGCTAAAGCCCAAAAATTCATAGAGCTTGAGTACCTCTTATGTAATTTTTAGGGTTATTAGCAATGCTATTATACGGATAACATATGTGCTTTTAATCATTAAAATGCACGGGTTATTGTTCTTAACAGTATGAATGCATGGGTAACATGTAATATGTATATTTTTAACCATTTGAATGTACAAGTAATATGCGTTCTTAACCATATAAATGTATATGTTATATTTGTTCTGAAACATGCAACAAAAAAATATTGTCCCGTGCAAATGCATGGGTAACTTGCTAGTTGCTTAATAAAATTAACAATAATGACTAACTTTTATGATTTTGAAATCTATTCACCTTTGGTGTAAAGTTTTTTACACTAACAATATAGAACATACTTTATTCGAATATATTTATTAATTTTTTATCAAATAGGCTAGTATTGAATCCATATCTCACCTTCAGAGATATGATAAAATTTATGACATGTGTCCAATCCAACACCGGTATAATGGTTTCAAGAACATTTCAGTTACAACTTACTTCTAATAATCATGTGAATAAGTTATTCATTCTTTGTCTCATCTCGACTTTGTTAGAATAAATTCTAAACCCGGTATAATGGTATCGAAGCAATCCCCTATTATATAATTATTAAGTACTTTGAATACCATCTCGGTTTTGTGGAATAAATTCTAACACCGGTTTAATGTTATTCTAATGTACAAAAGTGATGAATAGTTAGTTGTTAGAAACAAATAAATAAATAAATAAAGAACAAAAGAATAATAAAGTAAAGTGACATTTATTTATTTACTCCTTTAGGGTTTCTTTTATTAACAGACCAAACTTCTTTCTTAATGAAGATTGGTATTAAAGAATAAATAAATTGCGGAATGTAAATAACAATAAATAAAAGTTAGTTAGTTAGCTTCATCACTTTTGTATATTAAAAGGTGTTTCAACAAATAAATTTATTGATAACACTTTACTATTTTACAATTTACACCTCTTTCAAGATTCAATATAATATAGGGTTATGTCGAACCACAAGAAATTGCCT
>NC_032010.1:21455220-21465299 GCF_001865875.1 Lupinus angustifolius
TGATTAAAATTCAAGTTTAGAATAAAAGAAGAAGAAGAAATACATGATCAACCTTCAAATGAAATTGTTAAGAGCATGAGCCATCCATCCAAGGATTGGATACTTGAAGTTCCAAATGAGATTACAAAATGAATTTTTGCATCTCATTTGCCTTCTCCTTTCTCCTCTTGAATTATATGAAAAACTACTCTAAAACTAGCCTAAAAACTACCTAAAATGAAAGGAAAATATGGAGGAAAGAATAGGAAGAAACTAGGAAGAATTTAGAAAGAATGTACAATTCAGAATGTATGTACCATGTTTTTCAAACGAGATTTGCATGCCTTTATATAGGCCAAGGTTCCGGGCTCTCAGCTGCTTGTTTGCACCGCTCAGCAGCTGACCAAACCCTTCAACATGGGTTTGGTCACTTGGTCAAGTAGCTTGGTCACCTCCTTAAGCTTGACTCACCAAGGCTAGTTGTGAGCTTTGGGACCAGCTATGGTGAGCTACTTCTGAAAAGTCTATGGTGGGCTACTTGAAGTGAGGTCATGCATGACTTCATGGTTTCTTGATGGCTAAGTAAATTCTGGGTGCACATCACTATGCACACATGTGGCACCACTAAGCAGCTTGTTGAGCAGCTTTGACCGTGCTGACTGAGACGTGGCTTGGTGCTTGCTGATCTGGTTAGGTGTCTAGTTCATCGTTGAGCACACATGTGTCACCGCTGAGCTGCTGCTTGAGCAGCTTGGGCGTGTGCCAGACTTGTGTGTGACTGTGCCAATCTTGAGTTCTAACTGTGTCAGGTTCTGTTTGGTGCTAGGCTGAGCGGTCAAGCAGGTCCACTCAGCTGCTTGCTTGAGCATCTTGGTCTCTACGAGGTTAGTGTCCAGGTTAGACTGGCGTCCAGGTCAGCTCAGCGTGGCTTGGACCCCGCTCAGCTGCCTGCTTGAGCACCTTGAGTTTGACTTCTTTTTCTTCTTGGACCATGAGTCTTTATCTCTTTTCTTTTTCTTTCTATATCCTACAAAACACATTAAAGAGAAATGCAAACACAAATATACAAGATTGTGATATTTTATCTAAAAAGTGTTAATTTAAGTTGGTTTTATACAATTTGCATAGGATAAGTGCCATAAAATGATGGTGAAAAGTGTATACTTTTTGCACTTATCATAGAGCTATGACCGAGATTGCAGCAAATAATTTGGCATAGAGAGAGTCTTGAATGTTCATATAGATTGTAAAACAACCCAATATTTCTCCAAAGCTGTCTCTGAAAATACCTCCACCTCCAGCATGACCTGGGAAGCCATGAGCAACCCCATCTGTATTAATCTTCACCCAACCAGGATTAGGTAGGAGCCACCTCACTTCAATAATAACAGAAGCCAGATTGAATTTTGGATTAACTCTGAAAGTTATAAGCATCGAAAACTCTTCCAAGGAAGGCTTAGCGATAGACTTAGAAAATTTACCAATCATGGCAGTGTCCCTTTTGATCATTGCCAATGCTTGACAAGTGTTAATTGACAAGTTTTCAAACCTACATTGATTTCTACAATGCCAAATTGTTGAGATTGTGCTAATAATATAAGCTGTGACGACCTCACTGAGTTGAGGACTCCAGTTATTGTTAGCAACCTAAAGAAGAGATGTAATAGAGGACCTATCCATAGGGTTGCCAAGGAGGTTATCTAATCAATTCCAAAGAGGAAGAGCATAGGAAAAAGTGTTGAGAAGACTCTGCTGCAGCGTGACAAAGGTTGCAAACTAAGGCCAGAGGGATACCTCTTTTTTGTAAGTTCTCATCAGTAGGCATTTTGTTGTTAACAAGCCTCCAAGTATTAAAAGATTTTGTAGGAGGAATTGATATGGACCAAATCAATTTGCACAAACTCAATTGATTAACTCCAAGCTTGAAGTAGCTATAAGCACTTTTAAGAGAAAGCCTCCCATCACTAGAATGCTTCCAAACCAATTCATCACTCTTATCAGGACAAGGAATTTGGATTTTAACCATAGAGTCAATAATTGATGGAAAATTATAAGCAAGCCAAGAAGGGATACTCTATTTTTGATCATGGATAAAGTAAGAAATTGTAGCTGCTAGAGCTGAGTGAATCTGAGGAGGGACGTACAAAGTGTCCACCAAGGTACCTCCTAGCCAATTATCATACCAGAATCTGATTTTTGAGCCATTTCCCATAAGCCAAATTGAGTTGTCAATAACCACTTGCCAACCTTTTTTAATTCCAGGCCACACAGAAGATTTCACATAACTAGCCTTCAACTCACCAGCTCTATAGAATCTTTGTCTGTAAAAAGATGCCCATTCCTGATTAGAGGATTTCATAACCCAGGCCAGCTTCAGGATTGTAGCCTGATTTAGATCAGAGGTGGATCTCAAGCCAAGACCACCCTCCTTAAATGGACAACACAATTTACGCCAAGCAAGTGTGACAATTTTCTTCACCTTTGTATCTCTTGACCAGATGAAGTTTCTAATACTTTGATCCGCAGATTTCAGCAAGGTAGTGGGCCAAGCATAAACATGGAAACTATAAGCGAACATGTTGTGGATTATCGTATTCACCAGCTCAAATTTTCCCATAATTGAGAGGGATGATCCCTTCCATTTAGAAAGCTTAGTGATAATCCTGTCAGCTATAGATTCCACTTTTCATTTCTTAATTATGTATTTAACTAGATTTAACTTTTACATCAACATCATAATAAATAACAATAACTTTTACTACAAAACTAAAAGACAACATAATTGTTTACCATAGAAAAATTTTCACAAAAAAATTTAATGCGTAGTAGTTCAAAATGAAGGTGTTCGTAATGATCATGTAAATGATTTTCATACGAAAATTAAAAAATAATAAAAATATATTACGATGGTGGTTATACTTTGACATATATTGTTCCTTTTGAACTTGATTTACAATAAACAGACATGACATTGTTTTTTATACTCATTAAATGTTTATGTATTAAAGTGAGCTCACAAATTATATTGTGCAAGAGTCCCTTAGGAATGAAAGTTTTAATAAATAAAAAAAGATGTATACACTAATAGTATGATTTTTGTACACTATAACTGCATTATCCAGCATTCATTTTAATCATTATTGACTCTTGTAAAAATATAATCCCAATTGATGATGCATGATGTAGCGACGATGTATAAATCTTTACACCAACAATGCATATATTACACGCTTTAATAAATGAGCTATGTTAAAAATCATTTAAGTAGAGTTGATATCACATATGAACTGGATTGATTTCAGCATAAAACTAGTGACTCGGTCGGTCAGACCATTTCGACTCGGTTGATTTAATTAGTTTTAAAAAAACGTCAAAACGACATTGTTGCGTGCGTAAAACAATATAGTTCTTTTAAATCATTTTTAATTATGCTTATCATTATCGTAATTATAGTTATTATCTGTTAGTTAATGATGGAATAAAATCTTTGTTGTTTAATTGGGATTAAAACTTACTTGTGAACCATTTTTGCAATTAAATTGTAAAACAAGTGTTGTATGATGATGTTTTCAACTAATTTAAGATATTTTGTTATAGTAAAATTCTCATTGTTGGTTGTTTTATGATCTAATGAAATACTTGTGTAATGATAGATTTTTATATTTGGAATAAATATTTTTTAAATAGTGTTATACTATAAATGTATTAGATTTTTAATATGAACCGAGTCGACTCGTTTGACCAATGGCCCACTGGTCATACGAGTGAGCCATTGATCTAATACATTGACCAAGTTAAAGACCAATCTCTTTTTTTTTTTGTACTACTACCAAGTGTATTTCATCACCTTATAGCAAGGAACTAGTGAGACCTTACTAATTCCTCTTTAACAACATTGAAAATAACATAAAACACTTTTTTTTTATAATAATTGAATATTTA
This sequence comes from Lupinus angustifolius, assembly GCF_001865875.1. Taxonomy (NCBI): domain Eukaryota; kingdom Viridiplantae; phylum Streptophyta; class Magnoliopsida; order Fabales; family Fabaceae; genus Lupinus; species Lupinus angustifolius. The sequence continues at coordinate 21,459,142 of NC_032010.1, forward strand.
AAACAATGCTTGAAATACACAATCTTTCTCCTCACTTGCTAACAATGTGCCGAAACAAAATATTAGTTTTTTAATTAAGCTAAAAACTAATTTGTGTTTCATTAACTACGTCAGAATTGGTATTTAAAAACGCTCATTCAACAACGCTTATGTGTTGAATGTTGTTAAATGTAAGGCATAAGAGAATTAACAGAACTTATTTAAGCAAGCAAGCTGCTAAAGGTGTTCTTTAACAACGCTTATTGAAGAAAATGTTGTTAAACGTGTTATCTTTAACAATGCTTATTGAAGAAAGCGTTGTTAAACGCCATACTTCATATATTTAACAACACTTCTTCGATAAGCATTGTTAAAAATGTTATCTTTAACAACGCTCATTGAAGTAAGCGCTATTAAAACTTCATATATTTAACATCACTTCTTTAATAAGCGATGTTAAACGCTTGTTTTAATGAGCGAAAATCTTTTCAAATTAAAAAACAAAACCTCACACAATAATACGTATTACTCAGTTTATTATTTCTCTTACCTTTCTTCTTCTCCATAATTTACATTTTTTCTCTCTTCAAGCATAAGGTAAATCATTATTTTACTTTAACTCATTTATTTTTTCTCTTAACTAATAGTGTGATATTTATTTGTTGTGAAGTTATGTAGCTAATGTGAAGTTATCGATTTTTGGTTTCTCTCTTCAAGCATAAGGTAAATCATTATCTTATTTTAGCTCATTTATTTCTCTCTTTATTAATAGCGTGATCTTTATTTGTTGTGAAGTTATGCAGCTATGATGTTCTAGGTTTTTGGCTATGGTGAACATTGGAGGGGAAATAATGAATAATTTGCGTAAGATCTCATTACTCATATGTTACTTTATAATATTGGAATCTGTTAAGGTTGAGTGTAGTTGAAGTCGTTGGTGATTAAACAAATTTATTGGAAATGTGGTGGAGTTGGACATGCTTGTCATTTATTTGATAGTATCTGGAAGATATATTGTCTTATTTAGAAAGTCGACATTTAACAACATTTGCTTCAGTGAGCGCTGTAAAATATCTACTTTCTACAGTGTTTCAAAAAACGCTGTTGAATATAACCTTATGTACTACTGCGCTCACATAGAAAGCGTCACAAAAGCGTTGTTAAATGACAATTTTAAGCGATGTTGTTGTGCTATTTTGGCGTAGTGATTGTTACAATTAAAGCTTACAATATATATTGTCTCGTGATGTTTTTAACTTATTTATGATATTTTATTATTGTAAAATCATAATTGTTGGTTGTTTAATGATTTAATCAAATACTTGTATATTGATAAAATTTTATATTTGAAATAAAGAATTTTTAAATAGTTTTATACTATAAACTTATTATATATTTTTCAATGAACCGAATCACCTCATCCGACCAATCAACCAGTGATCCAATTAAAGAGTTATTAACTCAGTACCTTAAATGAGTCAATGATCAATGCAAATTTAACAAAATTAAAAATATCATAAAATATATATTAACAATAACTAAAAACAATGCTTGAAATACACAATTTTTTCTCTCTTTTAAATTTTGATAACAGTTAAACTAATTTTTGTAAAAAAAAATAAACATAATAATGATGGAGGAAAATTTCACTTTGTTTTCTTGGAACATCTTTTTGAGTTTGTGACACATCACTTTTATTTGTTAAGCATTAATTCTCAATAAATCAAAAGACATGACAATAAATAAAAATATTTTAGTAGGGTAAATAATTAATAATCATAATGAAAAATAGTAATGAATATATAAATCTTTCGAATAGTAATAACAATAATATAACAGTAAAAAAAATTATTTAATGATAAATCATCTAGGTTAAATCAATTTTTTTCATAATTAGTTTAAAAAATATAAACATAATAATCATATTATGGATGAAGCAAATATCATGAGTATCAACTTTTTTCCTGAAATCATCATTTGAACAATCGTGATGCACCATTCTTAAAAGTAACTAAAAATACTCAACCAATCAAAATAATTTTCTTCCAAGAACTATGTAAATATTGGTTCCTTATTAAACATATCAATACATAAGAGTAAGAATGACTCTTGCGTGGCATAAAAATAAAAATATATTTATGTCATTTTCAAATAAAAAAACAAACAAATAATTTGGAATTATGGGTGTTACAATTCAATGTAGCTAGGTCTTTTGTATAATTCATGAATTAAATTGAATAAAAAGACATAGTTCCGTTTAGTTCGATTAATATTAAAACTTAGTTCGATTAATGTTAAAAACTATATTAATGAAATGTTCAGTTTGGTTCCATGTTTTGTTTTTTTTAAACTTGTAGTACTTCAAATTATATTTCATACAACACTATTTGTCCATTTTAACTATTACTTTAGCTAACAAACTAATATATATATACTCCATAATTAAAACACAATTCATATACATAATTATATAATACTAAACAAACAAGCCATATCCAGAAACTTGGCCAAAGGCTATCCTAAAATGATGAAATAATATTAAAATGACAATAATATGTTCTTATATGCTTGATTATCATATTAATATCATCTGATTAGTTTTTAGTTCTTAAATTGTCAAAAATAAAAAAATGACACACCACTTATATACTATATAGCATCTAAAGTTAAGTATCAATGGAAAGCTTTTATGCATATAAATATATGTTTTGAGAAGAAACTAACAAACATTAAAGAATTAATCCAAAATTTGCATGTATCCATAGTCAAAACCTCTTTCTTAACAAAATCGTCAAGATTTTATGTTAATTTTTTTTAAACAACAATGTTAAGAAACAAATCTAAAGTTAGGAAGAGTTAAACTATTCCTATTAACTTCATCCAATATAAAGCTAGGAGCATGATTCCACCATTCTATATTTTGGATTGATAGACCAAAGTTGGTAAGTTGATCCGCACAAGTGTTTCCCTCCCTATAAATATGAGTAACTACCCAACTCATTGATGAAAGGAATTTTTTGCAATGATTCCATTTACTTAGAAGCTTCCAAGGAGGTGCTGCTTTGTCATTGAAGATGTCAACCACTATCATTGAGTCACATTCCAACCAAATATTGTACTAACCCTTATGCTGAGCAAATCTTACAGCGAGAATAGCAGCTGATAGCTCCACAAAAAGAGCATCATTTCAGCCATTGAAACAAGCAAAGCAAGCAAGAGTGTGCCCCTCATGGTTTCTGAAAATTCCACCACCTGCTGAGGGACCAGGGCTTCCTCTAGCTACCCCATCCGTATTAATTTTGACAGTTGCTTGGGCAGGGGGCAACCAAATAACCTCTATTATTTTAGGAGCCTTGGAGTAGTGAGCTTGAATCTGTAGCTGCTTCAGTAAAACCAAGTCAGTAATTGAGTTGTTTGCACAGGTTTTAGAGTTGTTACCAGACAAAGATATTGCCAACTTTATCCTAAGATTTTATGTTAATAAAATGGACCTTTAATTATTAATATATTTGATATACTATTGACTATAATGTACACTAATTATTAATATATTGACTATTATGCTTCATAATATGAGTGTATACCAATTCTAAGCATGCTAAAAAAATTTATTCAAGTTTTTCAATATTTAAATTTTAAATCAAATCCATGACTATTCATGTGTACTTTTTATGAAATAAGCAAACCCATGAACATAATCATTTTAGAAAATTGAAAATTTACAATTTTTGACAAGAAAAAAATCATATAACCAATAAGTAGTAACATGTAATTACAATTGTGAGAACAAATTCAATTTTTAAAAATGCAAAACAACAACAAAACCAAATAGAAATGAATAAAACTTTCATTTAGAGTAAGGGTGACAAATGAATGGATTTAGATGTTAATGGATGGATGGAAATTAACTCATATAAATCCATTTTCTTATATTTTAAGTTATTCAATCCATCTATATCCAATGAATTTCAATCCATCCATGACTTCATTTTCATGGATTTGGATGGTGAATATCCAATTCATTTGATTTTTATTAGTTGAACTTTAAAGACTATTGAAGAAAATTATTATTTTAAAAATTATTGTCTCAACTAAACATTTTTTAGAATTACCTTTCAGAAAAAACTTCCAAAATCATTTATATAACACTTTTGGAAATCAATTTTTTTTAAAAATGATTTTTTTAATTTTTATAAAAAAATATTTTTTCATGTGATGTTTAAGGTTCTATGTATAAAGTTTTTAATAAATGCTTATAGAGTATACTATTTATGTATTGTGAGTGTAAAGATATATACATAATCACTATATAATCCACTAATCATTTGAATTATCTTTTTGAAGAGTCAATGATAATTAAATATAAATGATTGATAATGCAGTGATAGTGTATAAAACTCATACATTGTCAATGCATATATTTTTCTCATACTTATATATTTTATGTACTTAAGAATAATTTTTTAATAATAACTATATCCATATGTCATATATTTGATACCAATTTAATAAAATATTAAATGTGAGAGTGAGAATCATGGATAAATTTGCTTGAACTTAATTTTCTTAAATATTAAATAAAATTGCCAAAACAAATAAAATCATTTTTTGAATTTTGGTTTTTTGGATGGATTGGATATCCATCCAAATGGATATATTCATTGGATATAATGGATGGATTTGAATCCATCTATTATCAATACTATCCATTGGATTATATCCATTTAAATCTATTAACTCTAATGAATGGATTTGAATGAATTTAATTTGGATGGATTGTGGATAATTTTGCTACCTCTAATTTAGAGTAAGAACAATGAGATCAATACATTTAAAGGAGTCAAACTCCAAAATATGTTTTAAATATGTGATTCTGGTCGTGGTTCTAGAGATTTAGGAACTACTCGAACCGAACCAATCTTAAATGGTTCCTTTAAAAAGCAATATGAATCACATTTTTCATTTTTGTTTGGTTCAATGTCACTAGTTTTGTGGTTTAAACTAGAACTCCTTATACCCATATTTAGAATATAGGTCAGTTCATGGAAATTCCAATGATATCATTTTAATATGGGTGAACAAGATGCTAATACATTCCTTGAAACGTAATCGACTCTCGAAATTAGAACTTTAATTTAAATACCATCACATTCCAAAACCGGACACATAAAACGTTTTCTACGTTTGTGCATAAAAAATGTGGAAACTCCAAATCATTTGTAAGAGGATTTCACACCTCTATTTTTGGTTACATGATCTTTTGGAGTCGTCACTATATTTTTTATAGTTAAAATATAGAAAATTCTCTTTATATCCAATTTATGATAAACTGGTGTTTTGAACAAGTTTTCTGAGCTTGAGGGTTGATTACGAGTTGGAGAACGTATTAGAAAGTCTGTTTGTAATAAAATAATATTCTAGCTTATTACATGAATTAACTATTCTTTGGATTTATTTTAATAGAAATTATATTGTTAAACAAATATTTATTTTTTATTTTTGTGTGCGACAAGAATTAATCTTGCTCTTACATATTTCTATATGCATTAGGGATCAAAACTATGTAGTTTTGGAAAAAAATATTACTTAATTAATTTTATTTGATTTTAATTTATTTTTCAAAAGTGAGTTGAGCAATTTTTATCTATCTTCTTTACTCTTGTGTTCTTATCTCATATCCACTTAAAGGGATATATTCTAATTAATTATTCATTTCAAGTGAAGGAGAAAATAACACTTATATCTGCACCACAACTTCACTTGAAGAGATACATTTTTAAATTAATTACTTATTTTAAGCGAGTGAGACAACATCACTCGGATTAGCACCACATCTCACTTTGAATGAATAAGGTTTTATATTAATTACTTGCTTACTCACTTTAAGTGAGTGGGGATGCAATGATTGTTTTCACAATACGATTCAACCTAAAGAGATAAGTTTTTCTATTAATTACCTACTTATTACTTTATGTGAGTGAGCCACCTATTTAAGTGATTAGTATTATGAGCACCATAATACTACTTATGTCTACAACACAATCCAACTTAAAATTGAGACAAATAAGATTTGTAGTACTATATCTCAAATATTTATATTTATTATTATTTATTTATTTTTAATAAATTGATCATTAATAAAGATAAAATATTTATTATTAAAAAGCGAAATAAAAAAA
>NC_032010.1:21465399-21479366 GCF_001865875.1 Lupinus angustifolius
CTTTGCCTATGTTTTGATGAAGACAAGGGTTTAACAAAGCTTGAAGATGGCTCAACAATCAATAGGCCTTATGCTCATTTGGTCATGTCTAGACTAGGATATAAATTGAGTCTATAATCTAAGTAGTATGGGATGTGTGCCGTAGTAATTGAGTATAGGTTAGGTAAACCTAGATGCTAGTCTCTTAAGACATCTTAATTGAACTATCATATTCATGAGATACATCATCTAGTTAATTATATGGTCATGCATCTATCATACATGTTATATGTGCATATTAGGAATAATATAATTGGTAAAGCATGTATGTCTATTGTGCATAACATGTGAGAAGTTTGCCATTTGAAACATATGCATAAATGTCTCAGTTAATCGATTAACGTGGTAACTTAATCGATTAACCTAACTAATTTTTTGTTGAATATATTTTTTCTGTTTTAACTGATTTCTGTTTCTTTCCGTTGGCCCGTTAATCGATTAAATGGAAGTCTTAATCGATTAACTAATATGTTATGTGTTGTAACTGAAATATGTTTTTGCTGTTGTAACTGCTTAACTGTTTAACTGTTTTTGCAACGGATCAAACCACTTATTCTCCATGCTATAAATACAAGGCTTCACTCAGAAACCCATAGCATTGCATTTTATTGTATAGGGCTGTTTAGAGAGCATTTTTGCATACGTACATTATTATTTTTCTGCAAGAGAGTTGCATGTGTGAGAAGAGAAATTATGTTGTTTCTGCTATAACATACTTTATGTTTTTGCATAGTTTCAAATCCATTCTTATATTGCTCACATGATCATGCATTAGAAAGAACTCATTTGTATACCGATATTGATTAACTCACTTTTATATTGATGGCTTAAGTGATTAGAATAACGGTTAATCTTTGAGTCTTTATCTTGTAATATTTTAAGCATTTATGTGCTTAGTATACCTTGCTTTTTAATGTGTTTTTGTGTAGTCTGGATTTGTCTCTTGGTGTCAGATCACCACAGAGATTGAAGTTCTTCACCAAGGCAGGGATGTCTTGATTTGAGGATAAGATTCTTGGCTGTGGCTAGTTCGCGAGAAAGGTTTTCTCAAGAGGCGAAAGGGTAGAGTCAAACCAGGTTTTAGAGATCCTAGATTTCAAGAAGGGAGCATCCTTGTGCTTGTAATTGAATTGGTATTTGTATCCTTAATTCAATATTGTGAAGAAAGAAAATCTCCCTAATCCAGAAGGGGAGGTCTGGATGTAGTTTGCAGTGGACCGCAAACGAACCAGGATAAAAATCCTTTTTGCATTGTTCTTTCTCTCTTTATCTTTCTTATGTTTCTTGCCATGATAAATTGAATCTGTAATTGAAAAGTTGTATATTTGTTTACTGCCATATACTTAATATTTGTGCATAAAAATACCTCAAATATATCTGTTCAATTTTGTTTTAATCATTGTGCAATTTTCCTGTTTAGTCATTTTGTTATGTACAATAGTTAATCGATTAAACCCGGTTGTTAATCGATTAATTGAACTGTTTTTCCAGCAATTGGGTTTTTAATCAAGAAACTGTAATTGTTAACCGCTACACCTATTCAACCCTCTTCTAGGTGTTCCTAGACCACTGATACCTAACAACATTTACTCTCTATTTTAAGAGTTAATCATGACATTTGTGTCTCTTTTATTTTCCAAATAAATACGATACACCTAAAGAATGGCAGAAAAAGACATATCATGGTACCAACAAAGCATTAAAAGAATCCATTCTAGACGGGGCATCAACTGCTATACTTTCCTTGCCCTTTTTGTATTCAATTGTAAAATCAAATTCCATCAATTTAATCAACTATTTTTGTTGAAAAGCAGTGGGTAATCTCTGATCAAGCATATACTTTAAACTTCTATGATCAATTTTGATTATGAAATGCCTATTCAACTAGTAATATCTCAACTTCTGAAAAGTAAAAACCACTACCATTAGCTCCTTTTTCAAAAGTAGATGCAGATTGTTGTTGAAGATTCAATGCCCTGCTAACATAAGCAATTGGATGGTGATCCTGCATCAACACATCTCCTACCCATACTCCTGAATATCAACTTCTACCATAAAGGTTTTTGAAAAATCAGGCAAGGCAAGCACATGTGTTGTCACTATCATTTGTTTAGGCTTTAGGAATAAACTTTTAGCTTCATATGTCGAGGAAAATTTGTCCTTAAATATTCAACCTTTTCCACCCAAAAAAGCCTTTAGATTTCTTAGCAAACAAACAATTTTCCTCCAAGTGTTCATGCAATGATTTACTATAGATAAGTATATCATAAAAAAACTAACAAAAACTTCTGAAAGAACTTACTAAAAATAACATTTATAAGTCCTTGGAATGTCGTTGGTGTATTTGTCAATCCAAATGGCATTACTAGATATTCATAATGCCCTCCATGAGTTATGAATGATATTTTATGTATATCAGGTGGATCCATTCTAACTTAATGATATCCAGATCTAAGATCAAGCTTAGAGAAAATTGTGGAGCCATGTAACTCATCCATAAGATCTTCTACCAAGGGAATAGGAAATTTGTGCTTGACAGTGCCTTTGTTCAATTTGCTATAATCCATACATAACCTCCAAGAGCCATCTTTTTTACCCACCAAGACCACTGGACTTGCATATGGGCTGCTACTATTTTGAATGATACTAGAATCTAACATCTCTTGAACCAACTTATCAATAATGTCTTTTTGGTGCTTAGCATATCTATACGACCTCTAATTGATTGGATTGCTCCCCTGGATAAGTGGAATTGTGTGGTTGTGTCCCATTCTCATAGGTGGCAATTGAGAAGTTTCTGCAAAAATTCCAGTGAACTTATCAATTGCTTGAGTAAGTTGTAATGGTATTTGTAGCTGCTCTGCATGAGTAGTAAGAGATTGTAACAATCCTCCTTCCTTGGTGCATTCTTGTAGCATGGACAATTGAACACCAACTGCCAAAACCTTATCTAATTATTGCTTCTTGATTGTTTTAACACCATTTGTGGTGGAACCTCTAAGCACATGCCTTCTAACATGGATATTAAAATCCATAGTCAATTTGTCAAAATTCCAAGTGATGTCTCCTAATGTCACCAACCACTCAACTCCCAACACTGCATCACAACACCCTAAGAGAATTAGCATCATATCTGAAGTAAAAGTGGTGTGTTGTATAGTCCAAGAAAAATTCCTCACCACAATTGATATTTGCAACTTATTTCCATCAACAACATTGACCATTAAAGGTTCTAATTGTTCAACCTTACATATAATTACCTTAGTTTTTTGGATATCCCAAAAAATTATGAGTGCTTCCACTGTCTATCAAAATGTGCAAGGGTTTTTTGTGATAATGACCTATAACCCTCATAGTTCTAAAACTTGGTATGCATGTGAGAGCATTGACAAAAATATGTGGTTCACCATATTCATGTCTTGCAGACTTAGGTTCCCACTCAACATAGTCATCTCTATCATTGTCCTCCACTTCCATTACATGTAATTGAAGCATTTTATGAGACAAACTATGCTATAGTGTGCATGGAGTATCATAAAAATAACATAATCATTTTCCCATTTTCTCATTCATATAGGTTGGAGTCAAACTTTTATTAAGTCTGTTCTTAAGCTTCAAAGATTCTCTTTTTGCTTCAACACCCCGTAGCAGACTTTGGAAGAAGACTAGGTTTTGTAATAGGAACAAGCCTATTAATCTTAGCAAGATATTGCACCATGGGTGTTTGATTGTTAGCAGACTCATGGAGCTTAGCTAATGTGAGAGCCTTCCTAATAGATTGAGGTTGAAAAATTCTCACCATCATTTGAACATCTTGTTTCAGCCCTCCCAAGAAATAACTTAGAACATACTCTTTAGGCAACTCCGGTCTTGTGATTATTGCATCGAATTCTTCATGATACTCAACCATAGTAGCTTTTTGTCTTAGATTCATGAGTTCAACCATAGGATCATCATAAACCTCCCCAAATCTTTTGATCAAGATTTTTACATACTAACTCCAATTTGGCCAATTTCACCTTGAATTCATCAAGTGTGGCATCAATCAAAAAGTACGTTTCACAGTGATAAACCCACTTATTCACCTTATCTCCATTAAAACGAGGAAATTCTATTCTTGACAACCTAGTTCCACAAGAATAGTGTGAATTGCTATGTTGCTCACCTTGAGGACCAAACTTAGAGCTTGCAGAATCTTCCATGCCATCGTTGTTACGCTTCAGCAATTCTTCCATCGTCAATTTTAGTGATTCACTTAGAGATATCTGAATAGAACCAACAAGCTCCATCATCTTGGAGTCAATCTTGGCAGACATTCTACTTTTCAACATTTCTTCCACTTCTCTTAAAGAAGCTTGACTCCTAGTAGATTCTGCCATTGAAGTGTGTTTGTGGCCAAGGAAAAACCAAATATGATACATATAGAAAGAATTTCAAGATGTGTTATTGAATTGAGAGATTAAGATATTATAAGAAGAATGTTAATTCCGTGAAAATGGAATGAGTTCTCTAAAACAGTTGCAATTGTTATTTATAGCTATCTAAACAACTACCAACTGCCAAAACGGTTAATTAAAACTTGCAAAAAAAGAAAAATACAAAAAATGCAGCAGAATATGTAAATTGTACGTTGAGTATTCTTAGAAGAATACTTCATATCATAGTATGCTTAGTTTTAATAGTTGTATGTTTGGTCGACATATCATTCATGATAATTCAATTAATCAAATATACAAGTGGATGAATATTAAAAGCTGATACTATCTTTGATACTAAGTTGCTACATGGGTGAGAAACTCCATAACAATTTTTTTTTCCATTTGGGAAATAATGAGTAAACTTTTCCCTTTTCTACTTTTTTATGCTTATTTTCTTGTGCTACAGATACTGTAATAGTGCATACAGGACCAGATACTGCATATGTTGTTGGTACAGTTAGAGTAGATATCTGCCAAATCTAAGTATAGAGCATTAGAATATTGTGAAATAGATTTTGAGGTATCTTTGTGGTACTACTAGTTTGAGGATTTGTTTTGGAGGTGATAAACCTACTTTTGTGGGCTATACTGATTCTGATATGGCTGGAGACATTGATTCCAGAAAGTCCACTTCAGGTTACTTGATTAAGTTTGTAAGAGGAGCTGTGACATGGCAATCTAGGTTGCAAAAGTATGTTGCATTGTCCACTACTGAGGCAGAGTTCATTGTCATTATTAAAGCATGCAAGGAGTTGCTTTTGGTGAAGAAATTCTTGCAGGAGCTTGGTTTTGTCCAAGACAAATACTTGTTATTTTGTGATAGTAAAATTGCAATTCATCTCGGGAAAAAATCAACTTTTCATTCTAGATCCAAACACATTGATGTGAGGTATCATTGGATACATGATACTTTGGATGCTAGGTTGTTGGAATTGGCTAAGGTTGATACAGATGATAATGGTACTGATATGATGATTAAGGCCTTATGAAGGTGGAAGTTTGAAACTTTTTGTGAGATCGTTAGTTTGGTGATTCTCTGCACATAGTTATGAGGGGGAGATTTGTTGGGTTTGAGCTCCCTTACTATGTGGAGAAAGATTCAATTAGGCAAAACTCACTTGTCCCACTTAATCTAACTGATAGGGGTCAGATGAGGTAAGAGTGTGCAATTAGTTTAGGCAAAAATAGGCAATAGAAAAGTGAGAGAGAAGTTGAAAGAACTCAACCCGTAGGAACTCATAGTAGTTGTAGGAGATATGCGACTATGTCTTCGTTCACTGTTGGATCGGGCTGAAATTTGGACAGCAGGTTCACAGCTTTTGGTGCTTCATTTTGAACCGTTGGATCAGTGAGAAGTCATCTGAGGTGGTAAAAAAAGAGTCAAAACAGTAGCTATTTTTCTGGTTTTTTTGCAACTTTGTGTTCTCATTTTCAAGCTTGTTGCTCTATTGTATGCTGTATTATTGAGCATGTTTTGTGTTGTATTTTAGAGACACTCTTGTATTACTATATTGATCATAGTGGAGTTTGATTGATTGACTTGTGCCCGTGGTGTTTACTTCTCACATTGGGAAGGTTTTCCACGTTAAAATTCTGGTGTCCCTTGTGTGTTCTTAGTTACTGCATTATTTGTTATTGCTCCTCATAAATTCAATACAATAACAAGAAATTTTCTTGTTTCTTGTTATTGTATTAACAATACATCCTTAACACCAGGGTTTGAATTGTGGTTATCTGTCAACCAAAATTTATGCTTGATGATGCTAAGATTTGGCATGAAGATTGTTTGGGTTGAAACCCTAACAGAGACTAAGAAATTGGGAAAGAAAATAACAAACTACCAGAAAAGAAACTTCAGTATTTTCAATAATTCTAATAAAGTATCAAGTACCACCTAAATAATACTTGAATTACATGGTTTTGAGACTCCATCCAAGCCTAAATTATTCAAAGCAAATATAAATATGAAAACTTGTAGAAGTTGTTGCATCCCACAATTTCATAATATAATTTAGTATGCAGATTAGTAATTATCTTCCACTTGTATGCAGTACTTGTGGAGATATTGGGCTCAGATAGAACAACAAAGCTATTATGGATATATATCAATAACAGACCTTAAACCCAAAATTGGAGTTATCTTGTAGTGACTAAAACCAGCAGAGAAGATCAATTTTGCCCATTCTTTCTCATTTCTTTCTTTTCCACTTACCAACACCATCATTTCCATGTCAAAGAAAAGTTGTGTTTCAATTGATTTATTATCTCTCTTCTCATTCTCAGATATCACCATTTCTATGATAATCACCCTCCGCTCATGTTTGCCTTTGCTCGTGATTGCCTCTCTGCATTTCTTCAATATGTTCACACATTCCTCATCATTCCAATCATGTAGTATCCACTGCATTGTTATTCAATGTAAAAGTGATCAAAATATATTAATACAAGTAAAAGGAAATTAATAAAGCATTTGTTTTTCTATTAGTTCATTCCATTCTTTGTAAAATCACCTTGTATAAACTACACATTCAAATATCAAGAGATCATTGTTTAGGATGAGCATAGGCAAGTGTCAAATAATCAAAGCAACTTACTCTTTAAAGCATGACATGTGTTGAAGTGAAAGTCTAGCGATATAATACTATAAATCATGACAACGTTAAGTTTACCTTCAACAAAATGGCATCGGTTGGAGGAATTGCCTCAAACATGTTTCCTCCAACATATTTAAGGTTATCACTTCCTTGCAAGCCAGTAATAACATGTGGAAGATCAAATACAACACACTCCAACTGTGGGAATGAACTAGCAATTGCTTTTGTCACAGCTCCTGTGCCTCCACCAACATCAACCAATGATTTGAATCCCTGAAATACCTCCTTGTACTTCTCAATCAATACACTAGTAACAAATCGAGCATCACTTGCCATGGCATCATTGAATAAGTGGTTAAGATTTGGATCATGGCCAGCATAATCCCAAAACATCATCCCATGTGCCTTTTCAAATGGTGTAGGATCATCATTTTTTAACCAAGTAGACAAATGATACCATGGCTTTGTCAGAATTGGGTCAAGAATAACTTGTAAGAAAGGTGTTACACTAAAAGGATTATCCTTGAGCAGTAGTATTGATGCATCACTTAGAACATACTCCACTTCTAGCTCATTCTGCTTAGTGATATTTTGTTCAGAAAAGAAGCCAGAATGAATCAAGATTCGCATCAAACGGTAGATGAAGCTGGTTTTGGATGGGTGAATTGATAGTGATGTGATGAGTTTTGACAATGGCATAGGTTTACCATAGTTATGTATGACATCTGGTATGCCTAAGTCAACAGCACATTTAAGAGACATAGAGGTTATAAAGCTGAAAATATGATTCCATATATGGGATTGAGCTCGAAGCAATTTACCAGAATCATGCTCCTCACTCTGAGATTCCATATTTTTGCTGTTTGAACTATGGAATCTGTATTATGCTTAATGAACTTCACATTATTTGAGTACTTGAAGCACACCTATAAATACACTATGGCAATTCAACCGGTCCCACATATCGTGAATATAACGTGAGTGGTAGAATAACTACTGCGATATTAAACTATTAATAACATGCTGTGATTGCAAGTAGGTGTGCATCATGGTCTTTATAAAGCAATGTATAATAATGTATTATAGAGTATATTTAAGGAATCATTGCTGCAGTATATAATAATAATATAATAAAAAAATATGGTATATAATAATAATATAATAAAAAAATATGTATATATCAACCGTGTATGAGTTTTATATACTGTCAATATATCATTCGTCATTGATATTTAATTATTGTTACTTTTCAAAAAAAATAATCTAAATGAATAGTAAATGATAAAATACATATATATAAATCTTTATACTACCAGTATATATATTTAACACTCATAATATCATATGTATCCCTCTTGAGTCCGGAGAGGGAGCTGTCTGTCCCGCAAACCTGAGCATAAATGAGATGATAGGACAGTTGGGATTCAAGTTTATGCTTCTTGCTCACTATTATTACATTTTAACAGATAAATGATATTATTCTAGATGTATAATTTGTATAGGATTGAGGAAAGAGAAAAGAAAATGTAGTAAAAAATATCTATATTGATAATTAATAAAATATTAACAATTTATAATAACTAAAAGAGTATAGTAAATCAAGAAATTAGGTAAAAAGAGAAACTAGTTACATAAAAGAATATAGAAAGTCACAAAAGTAGTTAGATAAAAAGAATATAGAAAGAGTGGAAACAAGTTAGGTAATAGAGTATAGAAAGTGAGGAAACTAGTGTCAAAGTCACTAAACTAGTTAAACAAAACAGTGTAGAGAATACATCATTGTTGCATATGGGTTTTTACATGAGCGTTGGTGAGATATCATTATAATTAGCACCAGGTTAACGTGTCTAAAACTATAAATAATAAAACTAAAGCTTATGGAGTTTTCACTTGAAGACAAGGCCTAGGGTGCAGGTTATGTAATAGTTGCCAGTGGGCATTTTCATATCCACGACACGACAGCATTCACGTTCTCAAATCTCAACTACTGCTACTATGATGTTTTCTGATTGAATCACGTTATGTACTATGATGTTTTCTGATTGAATCACGTTATGTACTATAATATTTTTATAAATATATATGTACTATTATTTGAAATTATATAATTAAATTATTACAATGTTACAATCACTGACCATGTTCCATGTATCAAACAAATACAAAGTTTAATTTTGAATTGTTGTTTTTAAAATAAGAAGAAAAAAATCACATGCATGTCAATTTTAATTCCCTTTTGACCATTTTAATTATTGTTTAATATAATTAACATGCAATACAATAGTGGTAAAGAATAAAATATTTCCTCATACCACGAGATAATATATCTCCTCCAACCAATAAAATTATGCCATGTGTATTATTTTGTTTAATTTTAGAAATATTTGTATAAAAAATAATTAAATATGACACATGTCATAATTTTAGCGGTTGTAAAAATATAATTTATCTCTTTATACTAGAACATACTTTATTCGAATATGTTTACTAATTTTTTATCAAATAGGCTAGTATTGAATCCATATCTCACCTTCAGAGATATGATAAAATTTATGACATGTGTCCAATCAAATTTTTAATAGTTTGGACTTTAAATTATTTTTAAGAGAGATGATTCAGACCCACTAATATTATATTAATCATTATTATGTGTAATTCGTGATGTGTTTCTATAGGTGGTAGATACTTGGTTAAGTATCCTACACAAAACAACTTAGATGGTACATTAGTTTGGGAACTTGGTACATATTCTATTAACTATGAAAATGATGTTCCGTTCATTTTTAGTTATATGTCACAAGGATAATGAATATTTTTCCGATCATTCTTTCCCTCACTCAATACATAACAGGTGTCCCTTCATTCCCCCTTTTATAAAATAAAATATATTTGTGACCCCTTCATTCCACCTTTTATAGAACATACTTTATTCGAATATGTCTACTAATTTTTTATCAAATAGGCTAGTATTGAATCCATATCTCACCTACAGAGATATGATAAAATTTATGACATGTGTCCAATCAAATTTTTAATAGTTTGGACTTTAAATTATTTTTAAGAGAGATGATTCAGACCCACTAATATTATATTTAATCATTATTATGTGTAATTCGTGATGTGTTTCTATAGGTGATAGATACTTGGTTAAGTATCCTACACAAAACCACTTAGATGGTACATTAGTTTGGGAACTTGGTACATATTCTATTAACTATGAAAATGATGTTCCGTTCATTTTTAGTTATATGTCACAAGGATAATGAATATTTTTCCGATCATTCTTTCCCTCACTCAATACATAACACGTGTCCCTTCATTCCACCTTTTAAAAAACAAAATATACTTGTGACCCCTTCATTCCACCTTTTATAGAACATACTTTATTCGAATATGTCTACTAATTTTTTATCAAACAGGCTAGTATTGAATCCATATCTCACCTTCAGAGATATGATAAAATTTATAACATGTGTCCAATCAAATTTTTAATAGTTTGGATTTTAAATTATTTTTAAGAGAGGTGATTCAGACCCACTAATATTATATTAATCATTATTATGTGTAATTCGTGATGTGTTTCTAAAGGAGATAGATACTTGGTTAAGTATCCTACACAAAACCACTTAGATGGTACATTAGTTTGGGAACTTGGTACATATTCTATTCATTATGAAAATGATGTTCCATTCATTTTTAGTTATATGTCACAAGGATAATGAATATTTTTCCGATCATTCTTTCCCTCACTCAATACATAACACGTGGCCCTTCATTCCACCTTTTATACAATTAAATATACTTGTGACCCTTCATTCCACCTTTTATAGAACATACTTTATTCGAATATGTTTACTAATTTTTTATCAAATAGGCTAGTATTGAATCCATATCTCACCTTCAGAGATATGATAAAATTTATGACATGTGTCCAATCAAATTTTTAATAGTTTGGATTTTAAATTATTTTTAAGAGAGATGATTCTGACCCACTAATATTATATTAATCATTATGATGTGTAATTCGTGATGTGTTTCTAAAGGTGGTAGATACTTGGTTAAGTATCCTACACAAAACCACTTAGATGGTACATTAGTTTGGGAACTTGGTACATATTCTATTAACTATGAAAATGATGTTCCGTTCATTTTTAGTTATATGTCACAAGGATAATGAATATTTTTCCGATCATTCTTTCCCTCACTCAATACATAACAGGTGTCCCTTCATTCCCCCTTTTATAAAATAAAATATATTTGTGACCCCTTCATTCCACCTTTTATAGAACATACTTTATTCGAATATGTTTACTAATTTTTTATCAAATAGGCTAGTATTGAATCCATATCTCACCTTCAGATATATGATAAAATTTATGACATTTTCCAATCAAATTTATAATAGTTTGGATTTTAAATTATTTTTAAGAGAGATGATTCAGACCCACTAATATTATATTAATCATTATTATGTGTAATTCGTGATGTGTTTCTAAAGGTGGTAGATACTACAGGTGGTAGATACTTGGTTAAGTATCCTACACACAACCACTTAGATGGTACGTTAGTTTGGGAACTTGGTACATATTCTATTAACTATGAAAATGATGTTCCGTTCATTTTTAGTTATATGTCACAAGGATAATGAATATTTTTCCGATCATTCTTTCCCTCACTCAATACATAACACGTGTCCCTTCATTCCACCATTTATAAAACAAAATATACTTGTGACAAAAGTTCCATTTTTTATTATTAAATAAACAAAATATTGTCTTCTTTTCTTACGTGTCAACACCTGATTTCACAAAACTAATACCTCACCATGTATCAAACATTTCTTTTCCCCATCATTTATTAAGAGAAAATTATATATTTTTTTAGCAAAATATCTATGTGCACAATGTAAAGATATATAGAATCAGTGTATATATCATTCCATGACACATGTCATAATCTCAGCGAAAATTTTATCTCCTAAAACATTCCACTTTCTTGATGTACATCATTCCACTCAGAATAAAGTATACACTTATCAATTATTCATTACCTAATATATTATTTAATAACAACATATAATAATGTAATAATAATAACATTTAATCATTTTATAAAATTGTATTTGCATTGGTAATACGAGTAACACGTTCTTAACAATGTGAATGTACGAGTGACATGTATGTTTTAACTATGTGAATGCACGGATAATATGTGTGTTCTTAACAATGCTATTATACGGATAACATATGTGCTTTTAATCATTAAAATGCACGGGTTATTGTTCTTAATAGTATGAATGCATGGGTAACATGTAATATGTATATTTTTAACCATTTGAATGTACAAGTAATATGCGTTCTTAACCATATAAATGTACATGTTATATTTGTTCTGAAACATGCAGCAAAAAAATATTGTGTCGTGCAAATGCATGGGTAACTTGCTAGTTGCTTAATAAAATTAACAATAATGACTAACTTTTATGATTTTAAAATCTATTCAACTTTGGTGTAAAGTTTTTTATACTAACAATATATCATTTATTATTGATTTATTTTACTTTTATTGAATATGTAATGGTAGTTAACATATGAATGATAAATGATTTGCTCACAATGTAAAAACACTTATATTATCAGTGTATACATAGTAAATCCAACTTTCATTATATATGTAAAAAATAAAATTTATGAAATAGGATTAGAGATGCAAAAGTGGACTAGTCCAATCATGCCAGACTCCTAAAGCCCAAAAATTCATAGAGCTTGAGTACCTCTTATGTAATTTTTAGGGTTATTAGCAATGCTATTATACGGATAACATATGTGCTTTTAATCATTAAAATGCACGGGTTATTGTTCTTAACAGTATGAATGCATGGGTAACATGTAATATGTATATTTTTAACCATTTGAATGTACAAGTAATATGCGTTCTTAACCATATAAATGTATATGTTATATTTGTTCTGAAACATGCAACAAAAAAATATTGTCCCGTGCAAATGCATGGGTAACTTGCTAGTTGCTTAATAAAATTAACAATAATGACTAACTTTTATGATTTTGAAATCTATTCACCTTTGGTGTAAAGTTTTTTATACTAACAATATAGAACATACTTTATTCGAATATGTTTACTAATTTTTTATTAAATAGGCTAGTATTGAATCCATATCTCACCTTCAAAGATATGATAAAATTTATGACATGTGTCCAATCCAACACCGGTATAATGGTTTCAAGAACATTCCAGTTACAACTTACTTCTAATAATCATGTGAATAAGTTATTCATTATTTGTCTCATCTCGACTTTGTTAGAATAAATTCTAAACCCGGTACAATGGTATCGAAGCAATCCCCTATTACATAATTATTAAGTACTTTGAATACCATCTCGGTTTTGTGGAATAAATTCTAACACCGGTTTAATGGTATTCTAATGTACAAAAGTGATGAATAGTTAGTTGTTAGAAACAAATAAATAAATAAAGAACAAAAGAATAATAAAGTAAAGTGACATTTATTTATTTACTCCCTTTAGGGTTTCTTTTATTAACAGACCAAACTTCTTTCTTAATGAAGATTGGTATTAAAGAATAAATAAATTGCGGAATGTAAATAACAATAAATAAAAGTTAGTAAGTTAGGTTCATCACTTTTGTATATTAAAAGGTGTTTCAACAAATAAATTTATTGATAACACTTTACTATTTTACAATTTACACTTCTTTCAAGATTCAATATAATATAGGGTTATGTCGAACCACAAGAAATTGCCTAATAGAATGATGCATATGAATATGTCAATGCACAAATAATGAGTAAACATATTTTGGTTTTGATTTGATTTTG
>NC_032010.1:21479466-21520460 GCF_001865875.1 Lupinus angustifolius
GCTTAACTTAGCAAATAAACTAAGTAGTACAACTACTTCTTCGTTTATTTGTTAAGTGTTTGAGACAAGTAATTTTTCATGACTTGAAATCGATTTTTAGGTGATCAATCTAAAAAGAGCATTAAGTACTTCTCAAACAAATAAAATTAACCAAAGCACCAACTTGAATGATTAAAATTCAAGTTTAGAATAAAAGAAGAAGAAGAAATACATGATCAACCTTCAAATGAAATTGTTAAGAGCATGAGCCATCCATCCAATGATTGGATACTTGAAGTTCCAAATGAGATTACAAAATGAATTTTTGCATCTCATTTGCCTTCTCCTTTCTCCTCTTGAATTATATGAAAAACTACTCTAAAACTAGCCTAAAAACTACCTAAAATGAAAGGAAAATATGGAGGAAAGAATAGGAAGAAACTAGGAAGAATTTAGAAAGAATGTACAATTCAGAATGTATGTACCATGTTTTTCAAACGAGAATTGCATGCCTTTATACAGGCCAAGGTTCTGGGCTCTCAAGGCTCTCAGCTGCTTGTTTGCACCGCTCAGCAGCTGACCAAACCCTTCAACATGGGTTTGGTCACTTGGTCAAGTAGCTTGGTCACCTCCTTAAGCTTGACTCACCAAGGCTAGTTGTGAGCTTTGGGACCAGCTATGGTGAGCTACTCCTGAAAAGTCTATGGTGGGCTACTTGAAGTGAGGTCATGCATGACTTCATGGTTTCTTGATGGCTAAGTAAATTCTGGGTGCACATCACTATGCACACATGTGGCACCACTAAGCAGCTTGTTGAGCAGCTTTGACCGTGCTGACTGAGACGTGGCTTGGTGCTTGCTGATCTGGTTAGGTGTTAAGTTCACCGTTGAGCACACATGTGTCAACGCTGAGCTGCTGCTTGAGCAGCTTGGGCGTGTGCCAGACTTGTGTGTGACTGTGCCAATCTTGAGTTCTAACTGTGTCAGGTTCTGTTTGGTGCTAGGCTGAGCGGTCAAGCAGGTCCGCTTAGCTGCTTGCTTGAGCATCTTGGTCTCTACGAGGTTAGTGTCCAGGTTAGACTGGCGTCCAGGTCAGCTCAGCGTGGCTTGGACCCCGCTCAGCTGCCTGCTTGAGCACCTTGAGTTTGACTTCTTTTTCTTCTTGGACCATGAGTCTTTATCTCTTTTCTTTTTCTTTCTATATCCTACAAAACACATTAAAGAGAAATGCAAACACAAATATACAAGATTGTGATATTTTATCTAAAAAGTGTTAATTTAAGTTGGTTTTATACAATTTGCATAGGATAAGTGCCATAAAATGATGGTGAAAAGTGTATACTTTTTGCACTTATCATAGACCTATGACCGAGATTGCAGCAAATAATTTGGCATAGAGAGAGTCTTGAATGTTCATATAGATTGTAAAACAACCCAACATTTCTCCAAAGCTGTCTCTGAAAATACCTCCACCTCCAGCATGACCTGGGGAGCCATGAGCAACCCCATCTGTATTAAGCTTCACCCAACCAGGATTAGGTAGGAGCCACCTCACTTCAATAATAACAGAAGCTAGATTGAATTTTGGATTAACTCTGAAAGCTATAAGCATCGAAAACTCTTCCAAGGAAGGCTTAGCGATAGACTTAGAAAATTTACCAATCATGGCAGTGTCCCTTTTGATCATTGCCAATGCTTGACAAGTGTTAATTGACAAGTTTTCAAACCTACATTGATTTCTACAATGCCAAATTGTTGAGATTGTGCTAATAATATAAGCTGTGACGACCTCACTGAGTTGAGGACTCCAGTTATTGTTAGCAACCTAAAGAAGAGATGTAATAGAGGACCTATCCATAGGGTTGCCAAGGAGGTTATCTAATCAATTCCAAAGAGGAAGAGCATAGGAACAAGTGTTGAGAACACTCTGCTGCAACGTGACAAAGGTTGCAAACTAAGGCCAGAGGGATACCTCTTTTTTGTAAGTTCTCATCAGTAGGCATTTTGTTGTTGACAAGCCTCCAAGTATTAAAAGATTTTGTAGGAGGAATTGATATGGACCAAATCAATTTGCACCAACTCAATTGATTAACTCCAGGCTTGAAGTAGCTATAAGCACTTTTAGTGGAAAGCCTCCCATCACTATAATGCTTCCAAACCAATTCATCACTCTTATCAGGACTAGGAATCTGGATTTTAACCATAGAGTCAATAATTGAAGGAAAATTATAAGCAAGCCAAGAAGGGATAATCTATTTTTGATCATGGATAAAGTCAGCAACTGTAGCTGCTAGAGCTGAGTGAATCTGAGGAGGGACGTACAAAGTGTCCACCAAGGTACCTCCTAGCCAATTATCATACCAGAATCTGATTTTTGAGCCATTTCCCATAAGCCAAATTGAGTTGTCAATAACCACTTGCCAAACTTTTTTAATTCCAGGCCACATAGAAGATTTCACATAACTAGCCTTCAATTCACCAGCTCTATAGAATCTTTGTCTGTAAAAAGAGGCCCATTCCTGATTAGAGGATTTCATAACTCAGGCCAGCTTCAGGATTGTAGCCTGATTTAGATCAGAGGTGGATCTCAAGCCAAGACCACCCTCCTTAAATGGACAACACAATTTATGCCAAGCAAGTGTGACAATTTTCTTCACCTTTGTATCTCCTGACTAGATGAAGTTTCTAATGCTTTGATCCGCAGATTTCAGCAAGGTAGTGGGCCAAGCATAAACATGGAAACTATAAGCGAACATGTTGTGGATTATCATATTCACCAGCTCAACTTTTCCCATAATTGAGAGGGATGATCCCTTCCATTTAGAAAGCTTAGTGATAATCCTGTCGGCTATAGATTCCACTTTTCATTTCTTAATTATGTATTTAACTAGATTTAACTTTTACATCAAAATCATAATAAATAACAATAACTTTTACTACAAAACTAAAAGACAACATAATTGTTTACCATAGAAAAATTTTCACAAAAAAATTTAATGCGTAGTAGTTCAAAATGAAGGTGTTCGTAATGATCATGTAAATGATTTTCATACGAAAATTAAAAAATAATGAAAATATATTACGATGGTGGTTATACTTTGACATATATTGTTCCTTTTGAACTTGATTTACTATAAACAGACATGACATTTTTTTTTATACTCATTAAATGTTTATATATTAAAGTGAGCTCACAAATTATATTGTGCAAGAGTCCCTTAGGAATGAAAGATTTAATAAATAAAAAAAGATGTATACACTAATAGTATGATTTTTGTACACTATAACTGCATTATCCAGCATTCATTTTTAATCATTATTGACTCTTGTAAAAATATAATCCCAATTGATGATGCATGATGTAGCGACAATGTATAAATCTTTACACCAACAATGCATATATTACACGCTTTAATAAATGAGCTATGTTAAAAATCATTTAAGTAGAGTTGATATCACATATGAACTGGATTGATTTCAGCATAAAACTAGTGACTCGGTCGGTCAGACCATTTCGACTCGGTTGATTTAATTAGTTTTAAAAAAACGTCAAAACGACATTGTTGCGTGCGTAAAACAATATAGTTCTTTTAAATCATTTTTAATTATGCTTATCATTATCGTAATTATAGTTATTATCTGTTAGTTTATGATGGAACAAAATCTTTATTGTTTAATTGGGATTAAAACTTACTTGTGAACCATTTTTGCAATTAAATTGTAAAACAAGTGTTGTATGATGATGTTTTCAACTAATTTAAGATATTTTGTTATAGTAAAATTCTCATTGTTGGTTGTTTTATGATCTAATGAAATACTTGTGTAATGATAGATTTTTATATTTGGAATAAATATTTTTTAAATAGTGTTATACTATAAATGTATTAGATTTTTAATATGAACCGAGTCGACTCGTTTGACCAATGGCCCATTGGTCATACCAGTGAGCCATTGATCTAATACATTGACCAAGTTAAAGACCAATCTCTTTTTTTTGTACTACTACCAAGTGTATTTCATCACCTTATAGCAAGGAACTAGTGAGACCTTACTAATTCCTCTTTAACAACATTGAAAATAACATAAAACACTTTTTTTTTATAATAAATTGAATATTTAAAACAATGCTTGAAATACACAATCTTTCTCCTCACTTGCTAACAATGTGTCGGAACAAAATATTAGTTTTTTAATTAAGCTTAAAACTAATTTGTGTTTCATTAACTACGTCAGAATTGGTATTTAAAAACGCTCATTCAACAACGCTTATATGTTGAATGCTGTTAAATATAAGACATAAGAGAATTAATAGAACTTATTTAAGCAAGCAAGCTGCTAAAGGTGTTCTTTAACAACGCTTATTGAAGAAAACGATGTTAAACGTGTTATCTTTAACAATGCTTATTAAAGAAAGCGTTGTTAAACGCCATACTTCATATATTTAACAACACTTCTTCGATAAGCATTGCTAAAAATGTTATCTTTAACAACGCTCATTGAAGTAAGCGCTATTAAAACTTCATATATTTAATATCACTTCTTTAATAAGCGATGTTAAACGCTTGTTTTAATGAGCGAAAATCTTTTCAAATTAAAAAACAAAACCTCACACAATAATACGTATTACTCAGTTTATTATTTCTCTTGCCTTTCTTCTTCTCCATAATTTACATTTTTTCTCTCTTCAAGCATAAGGTAAATCATTATTTTACTTTAACTCATTTATTTTTTCTCTTAACTAATAGTGTGATATTTATTTGTTGTGAAGTTATGTAGCTAATGTGAAGTTATCGATTTTTGGTTTCTCTCTTCAAGCATAAGGTAAATCATTATCTTATTTTAGCTCATTTATTTCTCTCTTTATTAATAGCGTGATCTTTATTTGTTGTGAAGTTATGCAGTTATGATGTTCTAGGTTTTTGGCTATGGTGAACATTGGAGGGGAAATAATGAATAATTTGCATAAGATCTCATTACTCATATGTTACTTTATAATCTTGGAATCTGTTAAGGTTGAGTGTAGTTGAAGTCGTTGGTGATTAAACAAATTTATTGGAAATGTGGTGGAGTTGGACATGCTTGTCATGTATTTGATAGTATCTGGGAGATATATTGTCTTATTTAGAAAGTCGACATTTAACAGCATTTGCTTCAATGAGCGCTGTAAAATATCTACTTTCTACAGTGTTTCACAAAACGCTGTTGAATATAACCTTATGTACTACTGCGCTCACATAGAAAACGTCACAAAAGCGTTGTTAAATGACAATTTTAGGCGATATTGTTGTGCTATTTTGGCGTAGTGATTGTTACAATTAAAGCTTACAATATATATTGTCTCGTGATGTTTTTAACTTATTTATGATATTTTATTATTGTAAAATCATAATTGTTGGTTGTTTAATGATTTAATCAAATACTTGTATATTGATAAAATTTTATATTTGAAATAAAGAATTTTTAAATAGTTTTATACTATAAACTTATTATATATTTTTCAATGAACCGAATCACCTCATCCGACCAATCAACCAGTGATCCAATTAAAGAGTTATTAACTCAGTACCTTAAATGAGTCAATGATCAATGCAAATTTAACAAAATTAAAAATATCATAAAATATATATTAACTATAACTAAAAACAATGCTTGAAATACACAATTTTTTCTCTCTTTTAAATTTTGATAACAGTTAAACTAATTTTTGTAAAAACAATAAACATAATAATGATGGAGGAAAATTTCACTTTGTTTTCTTGGAACATCTTTTTGAGTTTGTGACACATCACTTTTATTTGTTAAGCATTAATTCTCAATAAATCAAAAGACATGACAATAAATAAAAATATTTTAGTAGGGTAAATAATTAATAATCATAATGAAAAATAGTAATGAATATATAAATCTTTCGAATAGTAATAACAATAATATAACAGTAAAAAAAATTATTTAATGATAAATCATCTAGGTTAAATCAATTTTTTTCATAATTAGTTTAAAAAATATAAACATAATAATCATATTATGGATGAAGCAAATATCATGAGTATCAACTTTTTTCCTGAAATCATCATTTGAACAATCGTGATGCACCATTCTTAAAAGTAACTAAAAATACTCAACCAATCAAAATAATTTTCTTCCAAGAACTATGTAAATATTGGTTCCTTATTAAACATATCAATACATAAGAGTAAGAATGACTCTTGCGTGGCATAAAAATAAAAATATATTTATGTCATTTTCAAATAAAAAAACAAACAAATAATTTGGAATTATGGGTGTTACAATTCAATGTAGCTAGGTCTTTTGTATAATTCATGAATTAAATTGAATAAAAAGACATAGTTCCGTTTAGTTCGATTAATATTAAAACTTAGTTCGATTAATGTTAAAAACTATATTAATGAAATGTTCAGTTTGGTTCCATGTTTTGTTTTTTTTAAACTTATAGTACTTCAAATTATATTTCATACAACACTATTTGTCCATTTTAACTATTACTTTAGCTAACAAACTAATATATATATATATATACTCCATAATTAAAACATAATTCATATACATAATTATATAATACTAAACAAACAAGCCATATCCAGAAACTTGACCAAAGGCTATCCTAAAATGATGAAATAATATTAAAATGACAATAATATGTTCTTATATGCTTGATTATCATATTAATATCATCTGATTAGTTTTTAGTTCTTAAATTGTCAAAAATAAAAAAATGACACACCACTTATATACTATATAGCATCTAAAGTTAAGTATCAATGGAAAGCTTTTATGCATATAAATATATGTTTTGAGAAGAAACTAACAAACATTAAAGAATTAATCCAAAATTTGCATGTATCCATAGTCAAAACCTCTTTCTTAACAAAATCGTCAAGATTTTATGTTAATTTTTTTTTAAACAACAGTGTTAAGAGACAAATCTAAAGTTAAGAAGAGTTAAACGATTCCTATTAACTTCATCCAATATAAAGCTAGGAGCATGATTCCACCATTCTATATTTTGGATTGATAGACCAAAGTTGGTAAGTTGATCCGCACAAGTGTTTCCCTCCCTATAAATATGAGTAACTACCCAACTCATTGATGAAAGGAATTTTTTGCAATGATTCCATTTACTTAGAAGCTTCCAAGGAGGTGCTGCTTTGTCATTGAAGATGTCAACCACTATCATTGAGTCACATTCCAACCAAATATTGTACTAACCCTTATGCTGAGCAAATCTTACAGCGAGAATAGCAGCTGATAGCTCCACAAAAAGAGCATCATTTCAGCCATTGAAACAAGTAAAGCAAGCAAGAGTGTGCCCCTCATGGTTTCTGAAAATTCCACCACCTGCTGAGGGACCAAGGCTTCCTCTAGCTGCCCCATCTGTATTAATTTTGACAGTTGCTTGGGCAGGGGGCAACCAAATAACCTCTATTATTTTAGGAGCCTTGGAGTAGTGAGCTTGAATCTGTAGCTGCTTCAGTAAAACCAAGTCAGTAATTGAGTTGTTTGCACAGGTTTTAGAGTTGTTACCAGACAAAGATATTGCCAACTTTATCCTAAGATTTTATGTTAATAAAATGGACCTTTAATTATTAATATATTTGATATACTATTGACTATAATGTACACTAATTATTAATATATTGACTATTATGCTTCATAATATGAGTGTATACCAATTCTAAGCATGCTAAAAAAATTTATTCAAGTTTTTCAATATTTAAATTTTAAATCAAATCCATGACTATTCATGTGTACTTTTTATGAAATAAGCAAACCCATGAACATAATCATTTTAGAAAATTGAAAATTTACAATTTTTGACAAGAAAAAAATCATATAACCAATAAGTAGTAACATGTAATTACAATTGTGAGAACAAATTCAATTTTTAAAAATGCAAAACAACAACAAAACCAAATAGAAATGAATAAAACTTTCATTTAGAGTAAGGGTGACAAATGAATGGATTTAGATGTTAATGGATGGATGGAAATTAACTCATATAAATCCATTTTCTTATATTTTAAGTTATTCAATCCATCTATATCCAATGAATTTCAATCCATCCATGGCTTCATTTTCATGGATTTGGATGGATGAATATCCAATTCATTTGATTTTTATTAGTTGAACTTTAAATACTATTGAAGAAAATTATTATTTTAAAAATTACTATCTCAACTAAACATTTTTTAGAATTACCTTTCAGAAAAAACTTCTAAAATCATTTATATAACACTTTTGGAAATCAATTTTTTTTAAAAATGATTTTTTTAATTTTTATAAAAAAATATTTTTTCATGTGATGTTTAAGGTTCTATGTATAAAGTTTTTAATAAATGCTTATAGAGTATACTATTTATGTATTGTGAGTGTAAAGATATATACATAATCACTATATAATCCACTAATCATTTGAATTATCTTTTTGAAGAGTCAATGATAATTAAATATAAATGATTGATAATGCAGTGATAGTGTATAAAACTCATACATTGTCAATGCATATATTTTTCTCATACTTATATATTTTATGTACTTAAGAATAATTTTTTAATAATAACTATATCCACATGTCATATATTTGATACCAATTTAATAAAATATTAAATGTGAGAGTCAGAATCATGGATAAATTTGCTTGAACTTAATTTTCTTAAATATTAAATAAAATTGCCAAAACAAATAAAATCATTTTTTGAATTTTGGTTTTTTGGATGGATTGGATATCCATCCAAATGGATATATTCATTGGATATAATGGATGGATTTGAATCCATCTATTATCAATACTATCCATTGGATTATATCCATTTAAATCTATTAACTCTAATGAATGGATTTGAATGAATTTAATTTGGATGGATTGTGGATAATTTTGCTACCTCTAATTTAGAGTAAGAACAATGAGATCAATACATTTAAAGGAGTCAAACTCCAAAATATGTTTTAAATATGTGATTCTGGTCGTGGTTCTAGAGATTTAGGAACTACTCGAACCGAACCAATCTTAAATGGTTCCTTTAAAAAGCAATATGAATCACATTTTTCATTTTTGTTTGGTTCAATGTCACTAGTTTTGTGGTTTAAACTAGAACTCCTTATACCCATATTTAGAATATAGGTCAGTTCATGGAAATTCCAATGATATCATTTTAATATGGGTGAACAAGATGCTAATACATTCCTTGAAACGTAATCGACTCTCGAAATTAGAACTTTAATTTAAATACCATCACATTCCAAAACCGGACACATAAAACGTTTTCTACATTTGTGCATAAAAAATGTGGAAACTCCATATCATTTGTAAGAGGATTTCACACCTCTATTTATGGTTACATGATCTTTTGGAGTCGTTACTATGTTTTTTATAGTTAAAATATAGAAAATTCTCTTTATATCCAATTTAGGATAAACTGGTGTTTTGAACAAGTTTTCTGAGCTTGAGGGTTGATTACGAGTTGGAGAACGTATTAGAAAGTCTGTTTGTAATAAAATAATATTCTAGCTTATTACATGAATTAACTATTCTTTGGATTTATTTTAATAGAAATTATATTGTTAAACAAATATTTATTTTTTATTTTTGTGTGCGACAAGAATTAATCTTGCTCTTACATATTTCTATATGCATTAGGGATCAAAACTATGTAGTTTTGGAAAAAAATATTACTTAATTAATTTTATTTGATTTTAATTTATTTTTCAAAAGTGAGTTGAGCAATTTTTATCTATCTTCTTTACTCTTGTGTTCTTATCTCATATCCACTTAAAGGGATATATTCTAATTAATTATTCATTTCAAGTGAACGAGAAAATAATACTTATATCTGCACCACAACTTCACTTGAAGAGATACATTTTTTTTTAAGTGAGTGAGACAACATCACTCTCGTTAGCACCACATCTCACTTTGAATGAATAAGGTTTTATATTAATTACTTGCTTACTCACTTTAAGTGAGTGGGGATGCAATGATTGTCTTCACTACGATTCAACCTAAAGAGATAAGTTTTTCTATTAATTACCTACTTATTACTTTATGTGAGTGAGCCACAGATTTAAGTGATTAGTATTATCAGCACCATAATACTACTTATGTCTACAACACAATCCAACTTAAAATTGGGACAAATAAGATTTGTAGTACTATATCTCAAATATTTATATTTATTATTATTTATTTATTTTTAATAAATTGATCATTAATAAAGATAAAATATTTATTATTAAAAAGCGAAATAAAAAAATAAATGATAAAAATAAAGTGCATACTTGCACATGACATTAGAAAAGATGAGAGAAGCACCACAAATTTCTTCTTTCTACATATAAAGGAGTAGGGAAATAACACAAATTTATCTCTTGTGCTTTTAGTGTTTCTTTGTGCTTGTGTGTTTTTATTGTGATTGTGTCTCCCTTCTATTTATAGGGGCTTGAATACATTTTTTTCTTGAAAGAGAATCCATGCATTAATGACTTGACCCATGTTTTTTTCTTTAAATTTATCTCTCTGAGTCAGTCCCCTCCACCCCCTCCGGTGGGTTACAAAGTGCAATTCAAATTTTTTGTTTAACATTTTCACTGTCATGTCTTGTAGTGCTTTTCAATGGTTAAGCCTTGTAGGCATGATCTGGCTCCAAGCAATAAATGGAACAAACACCGATTTCCCTGCTTATTCTTCCCAACTGAAACAACTTCTTTCCATGTCTCAAGTGCAGCTCAATAACCTTGCTTTTGCTTCTGATGTTGGCAAACTTTTTGGTTTCTTTTTAGGCATAACTTCTGCTTACCTTCCGCTTTGGTTTGTCCATAGGTTCAACTCTTGGGTTAATTGGTTATGATGTGTAATATCTTTTCTTTATGAAGAACTTCATACCTACTATGCGATATGCTAAATTTGATATTAGTGTGTAAGATAAATGAGTGAGCCATGTACTTATTTATTTTCGTCCATTTGAAAACATTACAAATAGAGCCATAATATGAGCATGGATGATACTTCAAAGTAAAAATTATAATGCAAAATTTACCGCTGCAGACAAATGTTTGGTGAAGATTGTACATCAGGTCAGTCTGAACAAAGTGCGTATCAGAATCATTCATTGATCCACTCAAATGTGATGCAATTTCTAGAATGCTCACATTTCAAAGTGCAAAGTATCAAGGATAGCACTAGCATGTCTTAGCTTATGTTTTGATGAAGACAAAGGTTTAACAAAGCTTGAAGATGACTCAACAATCAATAGGCCTTATGCTCATTTGGTCATGTCTAGACTAGGATATAAATTGAGTCTATAATCTAAGTAGTATGGGATGTGTGCCGTAGTAATTGAGTATAGGTTAGGTAAACCTAGATGCTAGTCTCTTAAGACATCTTAATTGAACTATCATATTCATGAGATACATCATCTAGTTAATTATATGGTCATGCATCTATCATACATGTTATATGTGCATATTAGGAATAATATAATTGGTAAAGCATGTATGTCTATTGTGCATAACATGTGAGAAGTTTGCCATTTGAAACATATGCATAAATGTCTCAGTTAATCGATTAACGTGGTAACTTAATCGATTAACCTAACTAATTTTTTGTTGAATATATTTTTTCTGTTTTAACTGATTTCTGTTTCTTTCCGTTGGCCCGTTAATCGATTAAATGGAAGTCTTAATCGATTAACTAATATGTTATGTGTTGTAACTGAAATATGTTTTTGCTGTTGTAACTGCTTAACTGTTTAACTGTTTTTGCAACGGATCAAACCACTTATTCTCCATGCTATAAATACAAGGCTTCACTCAGAAACCCATAGCATTGCATTTTATTGTATAGGGCTGTTTAGAGAGCATTTTTGCATACGTACATTATTATTTTTCTGCAAGAGAGTTGCATGTGTGAGAAGAGAAATTATGTTGTTTCTGCTATAACATACTTTATGTTTTTGCATAGTTTCAAATCCATTCTTATATTGCTCACATGATCATGCATTAGAAAGAACTCATTTGTATACCGATATTGATTAACTCACTTTTATATTGATGGCTTAAGTGATTAGAATAACGGTTAATCTTTGAGTCTTTATCTTGTAATATTTTAAGCATTTATGTGCTTAGTATACCTTGCTTTTTAATGTGTTTTTGTGTAGTCTGGATTTGTCTCTTGGTGTCAGATCACCACAGAGATTGAAGTTCTTCACCAAGGCAGGGATGTCTTGATTTGAGGATAAGATTCTTGGCTGTGGCTAGTTCGCGAGAAAGGTTTTCTCAAGAGGCGAAAGGGTAGAGTCAAACCAGGTTTTAGAGATCCTAGATTTCAAGAAGGGAGCGTCCTTGTGCTTGTAATTGAATTGGTATTTGTATCCTTAATTCAATATTGTGAAGAAAGAAAATCTCCCTAATCCAGAAGGGGAGGTCTGGATGTAGTTTGCAGTGGACCGCAAACGAACCAGGATAAAAATCCTTTTTGCATTGTTCTTTCTCTCTTTATCTTTCTTATGTTTCTTGCCATGATAAATTGAATCTGTAATTGAAAAGTTGTATATTTGTTTACTGCCATATACTTAATATTTGTGCATAAAAATACCTCAAATATATCTGTTCAATTTTGTTTTAATCATTGTGCAATTTTCCTGTTTAGTCATTTTGTTATGTACAATAGTTAATCGATTAAACCCGGTTGTTAATCGATTAATTGAACTGTTTTTCCAGCAATTGGGTTTTTAATCAAGAAACTGTAATTGTTAACCGCTACACCTATTCAACCCTCTTCTAGGTGTTCCTAGACCACTGATACCTAACAACATTTACTCTCTATTTTAAGAGTTAATCATGACATTTGTGTCTCTTTTATTTTCCAAATAAATACGATACACCTAAAGAATGGCAGAAAAAGACATATCATGGTACCAACAAAGCATTAAAAGAATCCATTCTAGACGGGGCATCAACTGCTATA
The DNA here is from genome assembly GCF_001865875.1 of Lupinus angustifolius. NCBI lineage: Eukaryota > Viridiplantae > Streptophyta > Magnoliopsida > Fabales > Fabaceae > Lupinus > Lupinus angustifolius. The sequence goes on from NC_032010.1 coordinate 21,492,424, forward strand.
CTTTCCTTGCCCTTTTTGTATTCAATTGTAAAATCAAATTCCATCAATTTAATCAACTATTTTTGTTGAAAAGCAGTGGGTAATCTCTGATCAAGCATATACTTTAAACTTCTATGATCAATTTTGATTATGAAATGCCTATTTAACTAGTAATATCTCAACTTCTGAAAAGCAAAAATCACTACCATTAGCTCCTTTTTCAAAAGTAGATGCAGATTGTTGTTGAAGATTCAATGCCCTGTTAACATAAGCAATTGGATGGTGATCCTGCATCAACACATCTCCTACCCATACTCCTGAAGTATCAACTTCTACCATAAAGGTTTTTGAAAAATCAGGCAAGGCAAGCACATGTGTTATCACTATCAATTGTTTAAGCTTTAGGAATAAACTTTTAGCTTCATATGTCAGAGGAAAATTTGTCCTTCCTTAACATTTAAGGGCATAACAACACCTCCATGGCCTTTTACAAACCTCCTTGGAATGTTGTTGGTGTATTTGTCAAGCCTAAATTATTCAAAGCAAATATAAATATGAAAACTTGTAGAAGTTGTTGTATCCCACAATTTCATAATATAATTTAGTTTGCAGATTAGTAATTATCTTCCACTTGTATGCAGTACTTGTGGAGATATTGGGCTCAGATAGAACAACAAAGCTATTATGGATATATATCAATAACAGACCTTAAACCCAAAATTGGAGTTATCTTGTAGTGACTAAAACCAGCAGAGAAGATCAATTTTGCCCATTCTTTCTCATTTCTCTCTTTTCCACTTACCAACACCATCATTTCCATGTCAAAGAAAAGTTGTGTTTCAAATGATTTATCATCTCTCTTCTCATTCTCAGATATCACCATTTCTATGATAATCACCCTCCCCTCATGTTTGCCTTTGCTCGTGATTGCCTCTCTGCATTTCTTCAATATGTTCACACATTCCTCATCATTCCAGTCATGTAGTATCCACTGCATTGTTATTCAATGTAAAAGTCATCAGCATATATCAATACAATGAAAACAAAATTAATAAAACATTGATTTTCTATTGGTTCATTCAATTCTTTGTAAAATCATCTTATATCATGTCTAATGTTTTTATGACTTCTATATAAACTACACATATTCAAATATGAAGACATCTATAACCATTGTTTAGAAATGAGTAGAGGCAAGTGTCAAATAATCAAAGCTTACTCCTTACCTGTCAATCATCACCTGAGTTGGTGTGAAAGTCTGGTGAGATAAAACTATGAATTGTGATAATGTTAGTTTATATCAAGCACCTTCACGTATTAGTACGAAACGTATCTGTATCCAATACTCTCAGATATTTCATTGATATGTACACATAGTATATAGAAATTATTCTTTGAAAAATAAATAATTTATAAAAATCCGATATTTTATGGATACTCTTAAAATATTTTTTCGATACTTCATAAACACCCAAATTACCACAAAATAATATTTTACGAGAAAGAAAGATATAACACAATCAATTAAGAAAAGAAATATAATATTTCACCAAGTAAACAAGAGATAAAAACAAAACACGCATATGCATAATACTAATCATCAACTAAACATGATTGATATTGTTCCTATTTATTGCCATTAAACAATGACAATATGAATTTCAATTTGTATAGAGTGATGTTGGAGAAATATATTTCTTTTTAATTCATAGAAATAATTATATATTTATTATGTTTGCACACATTTTATATGTATATCTATTGTATACCACATTTATTATATCCTATATTTTGAAAAGAATGTATATTCACACATTGGTCACATATCTTATCTAAGAATCTATCAATATCGGCGCTTCATATTACCTTCAACAAAATGGCATCGGTTGGAGGAATTGCCTCAAACATGTTTCCTCCAACATATTTAAGGTTATCACTTCCTTGCAAGCCAGTAATAACATGTGGAAGATCAAATACAACACACTCCAACTGTGGGAATGAACTAGCAATTGCTTTTGTCACAGCTCCTGTGCCTCCACCAACATCAACCAATGATTTGAATCCCTGAAATACCTCCTTGTACTTCTCAATCAATACACTAGTAACAAATCGAGCATCACTTGCCATGAAATCATTAAATAAGTGCTTATAATTTGGATCATGACCAGCATAATCCCAAAACGTCATCCCATGTACCTTTTCAAATGGAGTAGGAATATCATCTTTTAACCAAGCAGACAAATGATACCATGGCTTTGTCGAAATTGGATCAAGAATAACATGCAAGAAAGGTATCATACTAAAAGGATTGTCCTTCAGCAGTAGTATTGATGCACCAGTTAGAACATACTCCACTTCTAGCTCATCCTGTTTAGTAACATTTTGTTCTGAAAAGAAGCCAGAATGGATCAATATTCGCATCAAACGGTAGATGAAGCGGGTTTTGGATGGGTGGATTGGTAATGATGCAATGAGTTTTGACAATGGCATGGGTTTGCCATAGCTATGTATGACACCTGGTATGCCTAAGTCAACAGCACATTTAAGGGACATAGAGTTTATAAAACTGAAAATGTGATTCCATATATGGGATTGAGCTCGAAGCAATTTAGCAGAATTATACTCTCCACTCTGAGATTCCATATTTTTGCTGGTTGAACTATGGAATCTGTATTATGCTTAATGAAACTTCACATTATTTGAGTACTTGAAGCACACCTATAAATACGCTATGGCAATTCAACCGGTCCCACATATCGTGAATATAACGTGAGTGGTAGAGTAACTACTGCGATATTAAACTATTAATAACATGATGTGATTGCAAGTAGGTGTAAATCATGGTCTTTATAAAGAAATGTATAATAATTTATTATAGAGTATATTTAAGGAATCATTATTGTAGTATATAATAATAATATAAGAAAAAAATATGTATATATTAACAGTAGTATATAAGTTTTATACATTGTCAATATATCATTCGTCATTGATATTTAATTATTGTTACTTTTCAAAAAAAAATCCAAATGAATAGTAAATGATAGAATACATATATATAAATATTTATACTATCAGTATATATATTTAACACTCATAATATCATATGTATCCCTCTTGAGTCTCGAGAGGGAGCGGACTGTCCCGCAGACCTGAGCATAAATGAGATGATAGAATAGTTGGGATTCAAGTTTATGCTTTCTGCTCACTGTTATTACATCAACAGATAAATGATATTATTCTAGATGTATAATTTGTATAGGATTTTTTTTAAGCAACGGTGCTAAGGCACCAAACATTATATTAAACCATGGAGAGGAACAACAAGAAAGAAACTAAGAAACAAATCTAAAGTTGAGAAGATTTAAACGATTCCTATTAACCTCCTCCAATATAAAACTAGGTGCATGATTCCACCAAACTATGTTTTGGATAGTTAAACCAAAATTAGCAAGTTGATCAACACAAGTGTTTCCTTCCTGATAGATATGAGTAACTATCCAATTCATTGATGAAAGGAGCTTTTTGCATTGATTCCACTTGCTTAAGAGTTTCCAAGGGGGATTGGCTTTGTCATAGAAGATGTCCACCACTATCATTGAGTCACACTCAAGCCAAATGTTATGCCAACCTTTTCCATGAGCAAATCTGACAGCAAGCATAGCAGCGGTGAGCTCTACAAAAAGAGCATCATTGCAGCCATTAAAGCAAGCAAAACAGGCCATAGTTTGTCCCTCATGATTTCTGAAAATGTCACCACCAGCTGAAGGATCAGGGCTGCCTCTAGCAGCACCATCAGTATTGATTTTGACAGTTGCTTGCGTAGGGGGCAACCAAATGACCTCTTTTATTTTAGGAGCCTTAGAGTAGTTTATTTTAACCTGAAGGCGTCTTAGAAGAGCAAAATCAACAATGGAGTTACTAGCACAAGCATTGGATTTGTTGCCAGACAAAGAAATGGCCAACTTTATCCTAGACAAAGCTATAGGGAAACTGATAATAGTATTGTTGAATCTAGCTTGGTTCCTGCAGCACCAGATTGTGCTTATAGCATGAATTATGGAAGCTATGATAACCTGCTTGACTTGATCACTCCACTTCCTTTGACTCAACTTCAACGGGCTTGTGATGGAGGAAATGTCAAGAATAGTAGCTAGAGTGGAACTCAGCCAATTCCACACAGAAATAGAAAAATGGCATTTGAAAAACAAGTGCATAGCAGACTCCTCTTCTTTTCTACAAAGGTTACAAATAGAAGCCATAACACAGCCTCTTCTCTTGAGATTTTAATCAGTAGGCATCTTGTTATTGAGTAATCTCCAAGTTGTGAAAGATTTTGAAGGAGGAATATCAGCAGACCAGATAAGTTTACCTCAATTGTGTTGGACTGAACCATGATTCAAATGGAGATAGGCATCCTTGGCAGATAACACCCCATCATTAGAACTTTTCCAAGCCAGTATCAACTTCTACCGTAAAGGTTTTTGAAAAATCAGGCAAGGCAAGCACATGTGTTGTCACTATCAATTGTTTAAGCTTTAGGAATGAACTTTTAGCTTCATATATCGAGGAAAATTTGTCCTTCCTTAATATTTAAGGGCATAACCACACCTCCATAGCCTTTTACAAACCTCCTGTAGTATCCTGCTAACCCAAAAAAAAACCCTCATTTATTTCAGTGTTTGAGGTAAAGGCCATTCTTTAACAGTAGTCACCTTTGCAGGATCAGTAGAGACACCTTCTTTAGAGATAAAGTGTCCCAAATATTCAACCTTTTCCACCCAAAAAAGCCTTTAGATTTCTTAGCAAACAAACAATTTTCCTCCAAGTGTTCATGCAATGATTTACTATAGATAAGTATATCATAAAAAAACTAACAAAAACTTCTGAAAGAACTTACTAAAAATAACATTTATAAGTCCTTGGAATGTCGTTGGTGTATTTGTCAATCCAAATGGCATTACTAGATATTCATAATGCCCTCCATGAGTTATGAATGATATTTTATGTATATCAGGTGGATCCATTCTAACTTAATGATATCCAGATCTAAGATCAAGCTTAGAGAAAATTGTGGAGCCATGTAACTCATCCATAAGATCTTCTACCAAGGGAATAGGAAATTTGTGCTTGACAGTGCCTTTGTTCAATTTGCTATAATCCATACATAACCTCCAAGAGCCATCTTTTTTACCCACCAAGACCACTGGACTTGCATATGGGCTGCTACTATTTTGAATGATACTAGAATCTAACATCTCTTGAACCAACTTATCAATAATGTCTTTTTGGTGCTTAGCATATCTATACGACCTCTAATTGATTGGATTGCTCCCCTGGATAAGTGGAATTGTGTGGTTGTGTCCCATTCTCATAGGTGGCAATTGAGAAGTTTCTGCAAAAATTCCAGTGAACTTGTCAATTGCTTGAGCAAGTTGTAATGTTATTTGTAGTTGCTTTGCATGAGTAGTAAGAGATTGTAACAATCCTCCTTCCTTGGTGCATTCTTGTAGCATGGACAATTGAACACCATTTGCTAAAACCTTATCTAATTATTGCTTCTTGATTGTTTTAACGTCATTTGTGGTGGAACCTCTAAGCACACGCCTTCTAACATGGATATTAAAATCCATAGTCAATTTGTCAAAATTCCAAGTAATGTCTCCTAATGTCACCAACCACTCAACTCCCAGCACCACATCACAAAACCCTAAGGGAATTAGCATCATATCTGAAGTAAAAGTGGTGTGTTGTATAGTACAAGAAAAATTCCTCACCGCAATTGATATTTGCAACTTATTTCCATCAACAACATTGACCATTAAAGGTTCTAATTGTTCAACCTTACATCTAATTACCTTAGCTTTTTAGATATCCAAAAAATTATGAGTGCTTCCACTATCTATCAAAATGTGCAAGAGTTTTGTGTGATAATGACCAATAACCCTCATAGTTCTAAAACTTGGTATACATATGAGAACATTGACAGAAATATGTGGTTCACCATATTCATGTCTTGCAGACTTAGGTTCCTACTCAACATAGTCATCTCTATCATTGTCCTCCACTTCCATTAGATGTAGTTGAAGCTTTTTATGAGACAAACTATGCTCTGGTGTGCTTGGAGTATCACAAAAATAACATAACCATTTTCCCATTCTCTCATTCATATAGGCTGGAGTCAAACTTTTATTAAGTCTGTTCTTAAGCTTCACAGATTCTCTTTTTGCTTCAACACCCCGTAGCAGACTTTGGAAGAAGACTATGTTTTGTAATAGAAACAAGCCTATTAATCTTAGCGGGATATTGCAGCATGGGTGTTTGATTGTTAGCAGACTCATGGAGCTTAGCTAAGGTGAGAGCCTTCCTAACATATTGAGGTTGAAACATCATCACCATCATTTGAACATCTTGTTTCAGCCCTCCCAAGAAACAACTTAGAACATACTCTTCAGGCATCTCTGGTCTTGTGATTATTGCATCGAATTCTTCATGATACTCAACCACATTAGCTTTTTGTCTTAGATTCATGAGTTCAACTATAGGATCATCATATACCTCCCCAAATCTTTCGATCAAGATTTTTACATACTAACTCCAATTTGGCCAATTTCACCTTGAATTCATCAAGTGTGGCATCAATCAAAAAGTACGTTTCACATTGATAAACCCACTTATTCACCTTATCTCCATTAAAACGAGGAAAGTCTATTCTTGACAACCTAGTTCCACAAGAATAGTGCGAATTGCTATGTTGCTCACCTTGAGGACCAAACCTAGAGCTTGCAGAATCTTCCATGCCATCATTGTTACGCTTCAGCAATTCTTCCATCGTCAATTTTAATGATTCACTTAGAGATTTCTGAATAGAACCAGCAAGCTCCATCATCTTGGAGTCAATCTTGGCAGACATTCTACTTTCCAACCTTTCTTCCACTTCTCTTATAGAAGCTTGACTCCTAGTAGATTCTGCCATTGAAGTGTGTTTGTGGCCAAGGAAAAACCAAATATGATACCTATAGAAAGGATTTCGAGATGTGTTATTGAATTTAGAGATTAAGAGATTATAAGAAGAATGTTAATTCCATGAAAAATGGAATGAATTCCCTAAAATAGTTGCATTTGTTATTTATAGCTATTTGAACAACTATCAACTGCCAAAACTGTTAAAACTGTCAAAAAAAAGAAAAATACAGAATATGTAAATTGTAAGTTGAGTATTCTTAGAAGAATACTTTATATCATAGTATACTTAGTTTTAATAGTTGTATGTTTGGTCAACATATCATTCATGATAATTCAATTAATCAAGTATACAAGTGGATGAATACTAAGGCTGATACTATCTTTGATACTAAGTTGTTGCATGGTCTCCATAACAAATTTTTTTCCATTTGGGTCGCTGAATTCAACATGATTAGAATTATGATTGTCTACATAATATTTTTTCTTGGTAATAGTTTTGTGTGAATTTTAGTTGGGGAACAAAAACAGAAAGAAAGAAAGGGTTTTTCCTTTCTCTCTCTCAAAATACAATTTTGTAAATGATCCCCCCATTATTCCTAAGATTTACCTCCGTATAGAATCAACCTTAACATTGGGGTTTGAAATGTGGTTATCTCTCCACCACCATTTATGCTTGATGATGCTAAGATTTGGCAAGAAGTTTGTTAGGGTTGAAACCCTAGCAAACTAAGAAATTAGTAAAGAAAATAACAAACTATAAAAAAACTTCAGTATTTTCAATAATTCAAACAAGGTATCAATTATACCACATAAATAGTACTTGACTTATTTGGGACTCAAGCTAAGCAAATTATTCAAAGCAAATAAAAATATGAAAACTATTAAAGGTTTCGCTTCCCACGATTAAATAATATAACTTAATGAGAAGATTAGTAATTCTCTCTTGCACTTGTATGTGGTACTTGTTGAGATATTGGGTTCAGATGACATAACAAAGCAACTATGGATATATATCAATAATAGATCTTAAACCCAAAACTGGAGTTATCTTGTAGTGACTAAAACCAGCAGAGAAGATCAATTTTGCCCATTCTTTCTCATTTCTCTCTTTTCCACTAGCCACCACCATCATTAGCATGTCAAAGAAAAGTTGTGTTTCAATTGATTCATCATCTTTCTTCTCATTCTCCGATATCACCATTTCTATGATAATCACCCTCCCCTCATATTTGTTTTCTTTTTAATTCATAGAAATAATTATATATTTATTATGTTTGCACACATTTTATATGTATATCTATTGTATACCACATTTATTATATCCTATATTTTGAAAAGAATGTATATTCACACATTGGTCACATATCTTATCTAAGAATCTATCAATATCGGCGCTTCATATTACCTTCAACAAAATGGCATCGGTTGGAGGAATTGCCTCAAACATGTTTCCTCCAACATATTTAAGGTTATCACTTCCTTGCAAGCCAGTAATAACATGTGGAAGATCAAATACAACACACTCCAACTGTGGGAATGAACTAGCAATTGCTTTTGTCACAGCTCCTGTGCCTCCACCAACATCAACCAATGATTTGAATCCCTGAAATACCTCCTTGTACTTCTCAATCAATACACTAGTAACAAATCGAGCATCACTTGCCATGAAATCATTAAATAAGTGCTTATAATTTGGATCATGACCAGCATAATCCCAAAACGTCATCCCATGTACCTTTTCAAATGGAGTAGGAATATCATCTTTTAACCAAGCAGACAAATGATACCATGGCTTTGTCGAAATTGGATCAAGAATAACATGCAAGAAAGGTATCATACTAAAAGGATTGTCCTTCAGCAGTAGTATTGATGCACCAGTTAGAACATACTCCACTTCTAGCTCATCCTGTTTAGTAACATTTTGTTCTGAAAAGAAGCCAGAATGGATCAATATTCGCATCAAACGGTAGATGAAGCGGGTTTTGGATGGGTGGATTGGTAATGATGCAATGAGTTTTGACAATGGCATGGGTTTGCCATAGCTATGTATGACACCTGGTATGCCTAAGTCAACAGCACATTTAAGGGACATAGAGTTTATAAAACTGAAAATGTGATTCCATATATGGGATTGAGCTCGAAGCAATTTAGCAGAATTATACTCTCCACTCTGAGATTCCATATTTTTGCTGGTTGAACTATGGAATTTGTATTATGCTTAATGAAACTTCACATTATTTAAGTACTTGAAGCACAGCTATAAATACACAACGGCAGTTCCTCTTCTCAATTATATTCTAGCGTTGGATTCTTCGCTACTTGACTAATGTATGGCATTATATAGAACCAAAGTCTTTTATCCAAATTAAAAGTCAGTCACGTACTGCTTCACATTAAAGACCACAATGCAATCAACTACAGTGAATCCGTATTCCTTTTGCACATGTCACTTGAGTGTTGATGAGATAACAGTATTCATTATCAGTTGGTTTACGTCAGAAAATTACAACCATTTTGGTTTTGAAAGTCAAGAAAAAAGCGACATTCAGTCTAAAAAGGAGGTATTTAAAGTCATAAATAGGAGGCAATTGAAGATGACAAGTAGAAATGATAACATGTATAATAAAGTGAGTGAAAATATATTTAATTCATTGTTTGTTCGAAGTCTCTATAAATATAGATGTTTCATTCTTCATTGATATTATAAGTCATGGTGTGAAAGTTGCTTGGAGTATAGGGTTTAAGAAGGTTATTCTAGAAATTAATTGTTTTGAGGCAATCTAAATTATTTTTTATGATGTTTGTTAAAATGTGGTCAGAGCCATGGAAAAGAAAGCTTTTCGATGAATCAAGAAGTGTATAAAAGAAAGCTTAAAGAAAGAATAATGAGAAATAAAAATTGATAATATTCTCATTGAATGATTCAATTCTCATTACAAAATTGAATGAGTTGAATTGATTGAATAAGAAGTTAGCCAATATAGCTTATTTATACAAGAGAAAAGAATGAAAAGAAAGCTTGCAAGTAACTAATATAAACCTAACTTGCTAATTCCTTACTTTCTAATCAACTATCATCTTCTAAAATAACCTATCATATATCTTTAATACCCCCTCAAGCTTATGAGTGAAAATTTTTACTCTCCAGCTTGGAATTGATTTGAAGCTTGATTTGAAGTAATAACAACATTTAACCACCCATGGAAGAAGCTATATCATCAAACGCTTACCGATCCGTAGCAGAAGCTATATCTTTGTTTAACCACTATGGAGAGAAGCTACCCATCCACTACTTAATCATTCATGACAGAAGTTATATCTGAGCTTAACCATCATGGACAGAAGCGAACCAACTATTGATGATGAAAGAGAGAGAACGGATCAGAATCTTGATCCTAATGAGATATTTCTATGATGAATAAGAAAGAGGGATAAATGATGAAGAATAAGAAAATAATGTAATCTTGTATAGGATAAATTGGTCATGGTACTATATTCTTGAAGAGATTGAGGATATCAAGAAGCTAGTTTATGCTCTTGAAAAAAATTCTTGACCAAAAACAAACTCCTTTGATCTGAATTTGAAGGTCGATGAAGAAAGTGATAATGAATTCCAATTTGGAGCAATCAAAGAAATCAAGATAGTCTTGCCATATGCAACATTGTCACCTATTGGAAGCAAGATAACACTAATGAAGGCCATTAAGATGAAAAAGAAAGCACCACCATGTTCATGATTGTTGAAGTTTTGGGGATAATCCTTCATGGAAACATAAGCAGAATCTATCAAAAGATTGTGCTCTGATACCATGTTAAAATGTGGTAAGAGCCATGGAAAAGAAAGTTTCTTGATGAATCAAGAAGTGTATAAAAGAAAGCTTAAAAAGCTTAAAGAAAGAAGAATGGGAAACAAAGATTGACAATATTTTCATTGAATGGTTGAATTCTCATTACAAAATTGAATGAGTTGAATTGATTGAATAATAAGTGAGTCAATATGGCTTATTTATACAAGAGAAAAGAATGAAAAGAAGGCTTGTAAAGCAAGTAACTAACATAAACCTAACTTGTTAATTCCTCACTTTCTAATCAACTATCATCTTCTAAATAACCTATCATATATCTTTAATAATGTTCAATTTCGTTTTCACCAAATTTTGGGAGTAGTCATCTATTTGTGCTTGATTCTTTTAAGATTGGATCTTTTAGATTAAATATATAATTAGGGAGGCTAACTAAGTGGTTGACTTCATGGTAAGACTTGAATGGTACTCTACAAAGGAGCTAAGGATTTGACTTCATGGGTCATGGTCATTTTGGACCTGCCAGTTTTGATTTGGCTACTTTAGTTTAGTTTTCTTTTTTCCTTTTTGTTGTTTGATTTTTCAATGTACCAAAAAATATAGTAAATACTTATTTCAGTCTCTCGTGTTTTTTTTATCTTATCGCTTTAGTCTCTCAAAAATTAAAACAAATTTCAAAATAATTCCCAAAAAATATTAAATAGTGATCAAATTAGTCATTTTTAATGTCAAATTAGTCATTTTTAATGTCAAATTAGTCTCTACTATGTTGTAAAACATGCTAAAAAGAATAATTTGACCACCATTTAAAAATTTAAGGGACCATTTTGGGATTTCCAAATTTTGAAGGACCGGTAAGGTCGAAAAACATAAGAGACTGAAATGGGTATTTACTCAAAAAAAAAATATATATCATCACAAGCTTAAGTTCATCTACTAGTATTTGTAGTGTTTCTCCTACTTTATAATAGAGAATTGTATTATGTTATTTTAAGAGAGTGTGATTGTCTTGAGAAGTGGTAACATTTTTAAACTTAGTGAAATCTTTTATTCTTATTCGTGATTGTTTCTCCCATTGTAATTATTACTAACTGTTTTATTCTGGAATTTATTGGTGGTTTCATATTTTTAAATTGAAAATAATTATTTGTTAGTTTTAGTTTTGGAAAATTAGTTGGCGGTTTTTGACAAAAAATAATAATAATTGGTTATTTTTTATTTTAATTTTCAGATTTAATAGGTCTTTCAGGTTTTTTCCTATAAATAATGGGCTAGAAACATCCTAAACACACAAAAATTACAATCTGAAGTAGCAAAATATTCTCATCCACATGCCTGGTTCTGTTTATTTCTATAGCATTATCATTTTGAGCTAACGATATCCATTATCTTGGCATCCATTTCCATACACCTCAATGGAGTATATATATCAATTTGAGTGCCACTTTTCTTATTGATATTTAACGAGGAACAATTAATTAAGTTCCCTTTTGTACCTTTTGTACCTTTTGTGTAACCCTTTATTGCATCTTCTTTTTACTTTCAATTTTTTAAACAATAATAACACCTGACAAAAAAATTATGCATACATAAAATTCTAGATAACGACATTCCCAATAATAAGGTAGATACTAATGTCATAATTTTGAAAATATGTCATTACAAAAATACTTGAATCTTATTCACCATAAGTATTCCATACATGTACTTTTTTTATTTATTATTTCCCTAATAATTAGTGAATAATAAAATCTTTAATAACTTCGTTATCTATTTTATCACATTTTCATTTGTTTCAGTTTAATACAATTTAATAACAATATATTATAAAGATTAATACGGTGGTAATAATTTAAAAACCATTTGTCACTATTTAAAGTTGAGATGCAGTATCCAATTTTGGGTTGTACTTTATTCTTTAAAAAAGTGAGCAAATAATAAAAAAAAACAAACTTACTACTTTTAGTGGGGTACATTGCTTAAAAGGAGTAAGAGGTAATTTAATAAAATCTCCTTTTTAGTCGAGTTATGATATAGACACAAATGTTGTTGCCGGTGTCACTTTAAAGGAGTAAGTGGAAACGTTAATAAAATTTATCTCTTTTAATCAAGTTATAGTGCAAACATAAGTGTTGCAGTCATGATTGCAATAAAATATATTTCTTTAAATCGAGTTGTGATATAGACTTGAGTGCTATTGTCATTGTTAAATAAAGTGGTCAAGCGAGTAATTAATAAATTCCAATTCTTCAAGTTGAGCACTAGTGCTAACACGAGTGTAACTACTATAATCTCTTAAAGTAGATAGATATAATATAATCGTTAAATACTTAAATCATCTAAAAAATAACTAAAATCAAATCAAACTAATGCATCATTTTCAAACCCAAATAATGTTGATTTCACTATTTCATTCATAGATACATAGGAGCAAGATGAACTTTTGTTAGACTAAAAATAAAAAAATAAAATATTTTGTTTCAACAAGTAAATTAACAATGGTATTGTTTTATAACGGACGGAAGGGTGCTAATATTTTTCATGATTCGTAATCGACCACGAACTCAGAACTCGGATTTAAATTGATCTTTTCCAACAAGGCTATGAGTTATGTGCATATTTTGGATTTAATCCAAGCTAGATCTTGGTCGTGGTTTCTCTCTAAAGTTGCTCCAACTTCTCTTGTGTTTGCTAATTGGTGTAACGATCCGAAAACTTGTATTATATTAACTTCTAAAAAGATCAATATTTGATCTTTGTCTTGTATTGGGTTAGCACCCCTTATGCTGCTTTGAATACAATTTGCTTAACGAAAAAAAAAAAAGATCATTTTATCTAAAAGGGCATATTACTGAATAAAATAAATAATTGCTAACGTTTATTATTTATGTAAAAAGTAATCATATTTATACAATTAATGTCATCTATCAAAGTGAACATTGTCTTTGGAATAGGATGCTTATCCATATAAGATGGAAATATGTTAGAAGAGAGTTAGCCTTAAACATGTAAATAGTATGTAGGAGCCCAAGTCTCATGTGTTTATCTATTTAAGAAAAATTAAAACATAGGTTTAACATGTTTAAAAATTTAGTTTGACATATTAGCATATTAATTAAAAAGACATGTTAGGCTATTAGGCCTTTAAATAGGTTAACATATTTGCCTTTGAATAAGAAATTTATAAATAGGTTCATGTAACACTAACAATTAAATTATTGTTACATATCTCCTAGAAATATTATAGTTGTGAAATATTTTTTATATTAAAATTTCATATATAATATTTAGTTATACTGTAATAAGATAATATAATATTATTCAGTTTAACACATTATATTTTAGGCTATCTAAAATATAATAGTATTAGTTATAATATAAATTTTATTATTTAATATAATATTATTTTATAACTAATAGGTTTAGATGTGATATATTAAACTAAATATTCTTTTTAAAAGTATATTCGGAGAGAGTGTTTATGAAAAAAAAGTCTGGCCCTTAACTAACATGTTATAGGCAAGTAAAAAAACCTGAGCTGAGCAAGTAATATAACTGGGCACCATCAAGATGTTACACATTATATTTCTTCATTATGAAGAAGTAATATTTTTTCCTCCTCACAGTGTCTCCTAAATCTTTTCTGGTTCTACACAAAACTCACCTCTTTCATGTTCTTTTCCTCTCACCCTAAAATCATCTTCCACCCCTTTCATCAAAACCTCTATCAATTATGGATTTGGTTCTTTCATTTTAACGAACTAGTTGGCATCCCACTATAAAATGGGATTGTAATGTTCCGCTAATTAAACCGGAGGAACGAACCAGATCGTGGTTCAAAGCCAAAATCACCGAATCAGGCAACTATGTTCTCAACTATAGTCGATCTGCAATGGAAATCAGTTGTATTTCGATGTTGTCATAGAGAAAATTTAGAATGAATTTTTCTATACAGAGATATAATTGGAGTGATATGTGCATTATGTTAGAACTCTTAAAAAGAACAATTCTCATGTGGTGTTACTTCTTTACCTAATCATGAAATGTAAATGTGAGTCCCTTGTTCATGCATGTCTTTTTTTAATGGAACGTGTACTTATGCATGTCTAACCTAGGAGCAACGAAACCCTGTTTAAAAGTGTTTGAAGTAGCAAAATGCAAATTTAATTTAACAGAGTCAGGAAACTAACCCAACAAAAGGAGAGCAACAATGTAGTTTTATTACTGTGTGAGATAAAGAGATCAAAACATTTGATTTAAACGTCACATACCAAAAGGAGAGCAACATTTGATTTAATCATTGTAGATTTGGGATAAAGAATGTTTAATAAATTAATATAAAATTGCCAAAACGTACCATGTCAACTCTTACCACACATTAGGTAATTATAGATTGATCTCCATAAATATTGACTAATATGAATATCTAATTTTTTTTGGTCAATTATTTTCACATACTTTAAGAATAAAAAATGACAGGGGCTGAAAAAAAATGAAAACATGATTTGATTGATATTAAAGACATTAAATAATTGATAATTACATATTTAATTTTTATATATAAATATTTATTACAAGAAATAAACTATGGACCACAATTTGACAGTAAATGAATCATATCAAATAAATTTAACATCAATTTAATTGGGTGATATAATTATAATGAGACAATAATGATTATCATTTGCAATCATAATTAATTTGACGGTAACAAATAATCCATAAATTCATGATTTCTCCCCATTTTCAATTTTAAATGAAAGTAAAAATAAAAAGCATTTAAATTGGTTTTATGTGTAATTGTTGGTGCATTAAAGGGTATACTCTCTATTTTTTAACATGAGTCAATTTTTCCTTATAAATAGAGGGGAAAATCACAATACAATACTCAAAGGAAAAATAAAAGAAATATACTTTAAGCCTCTATTTGGTTGGAGAGAATTAGTAACGAAAGAGAAAGGAATAAGAGAGTTGAAGGAGAATGAGCATATTTCTTTCATTTGGTAGGAGAGAGTATGGAGAGAAATAAAATAAAGTGGTGAGATTCGATAACTTTTAGTTTCTTCTCTCATGTGTGAGAAGAAATGGTAAAGGAGAAGAGTTTTTTATTTACAATAATGCCCTTACCTTTATCAAATCCTCATTAATATTTAATGTGTAAAATTGTAACACCACAGTTCTAACATGCGACTTCCCAGACGCATGAATATACTGGGCGTGCCACCCAATAAGCTTAAATACTCCCTGTAGTATTTATTCTCCTCCCAGGGGAGCCTTCCGTGACTCGAACTCGTGACCTCAGGGATAAATAATCACTATATCACTGAGTTGCTACCATTAAGCAGCTTAATGGTGTCGTCTCCGTGGTATAGTGATTATTTATCTCTGATGTCACGGGTTCGAGTCGCGGAAGGCTCCCCTAGGAAAGGAATAAAATAATGTAGGGAGTATCTAAGCTTAATGGGTGGCACACCCCAGTATATTCATGAGTCTGAGGTCGTATATCACAATTAGAGATATTACAATTAAAAGTGACATTTAATTATTAATATAGTTGGTCCACTATTAATTATAATGTACACTAATTATTAATACTAGTATGAAAAAAAGGTCCTTTAGTTTATTTTATTCAAAATGATATGGATGTAGTAAGTTTTGGAGTCTGATTCCAGAAGAACCCATTTTCATTATTATTTTTTCTTTCTTTTAGACTATGCCTTTTGGAGTAAGTTTAATTATTATTTTTGAGTAATATAATGAGATTGAGATATATGATGACACATAAATAAAATTAAAAGTAATTATATATGTTCAATTATCTGAATATCCCTTAGATATATTTTGCATTTATATAGTAGTAAGGGCATAATAGAAATATAGAAATTACACTAATTCAATTACCTAAATACCCCTTAGGCATATTTTACCTTTATATATAGTACTATATATATTGGTTATTATGCTTCATAATATGGGTGTATATGAATTATAAGCATGCTAAACACATTTATTCAATTTTAAAAATGTTATAATTTCAAATCAAATAAGTAGTTATATATGAAAGGCAAAGAAAAATGACTTTTCTTGTGTTTTCTTGTGTTATAGGAAAAATATTATGTAACATATTAAATATATCATCAATGCTTCTCTATAAAGTAAGCAAACTTGTGAACATATTTGTTCTAGAAAAATGAAAATTCTCAACTTTCCACCAGAACAAAAGCACAACCAAGAAATCACATGTCATTAAAATTGGAAAACAAATTCAATTTTTAAAAATGCCAAACAACAATAAAACTAACTAGAAATAAATAAAATTTTCATATATAATATCAATAATAAGATCAATACATTTTAAAGAGTCAAACTTCAAAATATTATTTTAAATATGTGGTTTGATTTGTAGTTCTATAGATTCAAGAATCGCTTGAACTAAACCAATCTTAAATGGTTCCATAAAAAAAGAAGCATACATGAACACACTTTTTGGTTATGTTTGGTTTGATGTCACTAATTGTGTTTTAAACTAGAACCACTACACACATATTTAGAATATTAGTTAGTTCATGCAATTTGTGATGATATTGTTTAACATGAACAAATAATGTACTAATATATGTAATCGACTTTCGAGTTTAGAATTCTAGTTTAAAGGCCAACACATTCCAAAATTGGTGCATAAAGCATTTTCGATGTGTTGTGCATAAAAAACATAGTGATGACAATTACATATCATTTGAAAGAGGATTGTTTCGACCCGATTTTTGGTTATGTGATATTTTGGAATCGTTACTATATTTTTTGCAATTAAAACATGGAAAGCTTTTTTTGTGCCCAATTTAGGATAAAATCATATTTTGAATAAGATTTATGAACTTAAGAGTCAATTATGGATCAAGAAAGGTATTAGTACCTTATTTTCCATAATAAATTGATATCCTTGCTAATTGTTTGAATTAAATACACACTTGATTTCTTTTATTAAAAATTAAAATTTTAAAACAAATATTTATTTTTTATTTTTGTATGTCTCACAATAATTAATTATGTTCACATGTATCCTTATATGTATTAGGGAATCAAGACTACGAATTTCTACAAAAATATTAGTTAATTAATTTGATTTTTATTTATTTTTCATGACAAGATTTAGCAATTTTTTGTCTATCTGCTTCAAGAGAATGAGATAACAGTTTTCATCTCCACACCATGTATTGGCTTAAAGAAATATGTTTTAATTAATTACTCATTTCAAGTGAATGAGGCATTAAAACTCTTGTTTACACCACAACTCGACTTAAAGGGATTTATTTTTAAATTAATTACTCATTTAAGTGAGTGGGACATCAACGCTTGTGTTTACATCACATCTCACCTCGAAGGAAGAGGTTTTTAATTTTATTATTAATTTACCCATTTTAAGTGAATGAGGCAACAAGACTCGTGTCTGCATCATAATTCGACGTAAAGGATTAAATTTTTTATTAATTGCGCACTTATCACTTTAAGTGGGTTAGGTAACAACACTTGTGTCTATATCACAATTTGACTTAAAATTGGGGAAAATATCATTTCTAGTACTACATCTCAAATATTTACATTTTCTATTTTATTGAGAAGAAAAATATTTGTTTAATTGCATGGCCATTATTTCATAAAGAAAATGATTGTTTACTATTATTTAAAAATGAAAATTAATAAAATTAATAAATTAATCATCAATAAATTATATAATGATAAAAATAATAATTATAATTAAAAAACTAAATTAAATGAAAAATAAAGAATATAATATGAAAAGAAAGTGCATACTTATATCTAGCATTAGAAAGAAGTAATACAAATTTCTCTTTTACATCTAACATCAAAAGGAGGAGAAGAGAACACAAATTTCTCTCTTATGTTATTTTGTGTTTCTATTGTAGTGTGTCTCCCTTCTATTTATAGCGGGACCTTGACCAAGTACTTTTTCTGGAGAGAAATCTAGCATCAGAAAGAAGTAATACAAATTTCTCTTTTACATCTAACATCAAAAGGAGGAGAAGAGAACACAAATTTCTCTCTTATGTTATTTTGTGTTTCTATTATAGTGTGTCTCCCTTCTATTTATAGCGGGACCTTGACCAAGTACTTTTTCTAGAAATTATATGTTTAACTATGAAATTTCCTTTTCCCTTGTTTAGGGATGGCAATGGGTTTCATTGGATCCGGTAGTACATTACCCGGATCCGCCCCATTGTTTCATTTTTAGACCCAGACCCGTCCTAGACCCAGACCCGTCCTAGACCCATGCTCATACCTACTGGGTTTGCTACCCATGGCTCCTTGGGTACCCATCAAATCTGTGGGTACCTACAAATTAAAAAACATTAAAAATAATTTTCAGTAACTTATGTAATTTTATATTTGTTTACTATAATCTTATATGTTATTTAGGTAATCAACAAGAGAAAAAATTATAAAAACTAATTTAAAGTTTTAAACACATTTTAAATTAACTATTTCAACATTATGACGTAAAATTGATTTAATAAGAATTGTTCAATAAATATAATATTATATTACACATATATCAATTAAAACATAATATCACATCACTACTCAACAATGTAACATATTGTTTAACAACATATCAATTATATTTACAAATTAACAATATAACATTATGGATTACCAATACATATAGGGATCCACATATTCCACATCTTAGGCTTAGCCATCAATTTTAGGGAAATCTGATGATATAGATCTACTCACTAATTCAAACAATTGGATTTTCCTAGAATTGATGGCTGAGATATAGAGAAAGTTGTTTAAACTTACTCTTGGAGTAAGTGGATCTCCTCCCATATATATGAAGGAATAGCGGGTCCGGGTACCCATGTGTCTAGGTACCTCATTACCCGGACCCATACTCATCCAATAGTGGGTCTTAAAATCTCGGGTCTCATTACCCACGGGTCCAAAAATACGAATCCAGACCCAACCTGTTGCGAGTATTTTTGGCGGGTACACACAGATCTAGGTACCCATTGCCATCCCTACCCTTGCCCTAAGTCATTCTGTAGGAAAAATCTCTAATAGAGACTTTAAAAGGTGAAAGACTTTATACTTCAAACATACATAATATATACTAAAGATGATGAACAATACTATCATTATACAATCACGATCTTTCATGTCAAATCATCAAAAACAAATATATAAAATTAAAACTTGAGCGAAATCGTATCTTAAACATATTCATATAGAATATAGAGGATGAACTTTATATCATCCTTCACCATTATCCATCAACTTCGTGTCATTTGTCCTTGTATGCAAAAGCATGCTCATAGTAAAATATGTACGTTCTTTAGCCTTCCAATTATAGACTATCACTAGCCTTAGTTTCTCCTCTAATAGGATGAAGACAATGTTTTTGTGTCTTATGTTCTATGTCTCATAAGGTAGTCTACAATTGGGGACCATGATCCCTTATTTATAAGAAATGCATAACTTAACATGAAGGGTGAAGTTACTTCATATTCTTATTCCAATATTGTCCACCATAAAATAGAAATAAGATTTTTGCTATCTATACAATAATTTCTATGATAATTATGTCTATAGTTATACATTTTACTTGAATTAGATCAATTTAATTTGGCTACTTAAAAATAATAACTCTAAATACATTTAAACATTACATACGTGACCCAAAATTTCTTCAATGTCAAACTTGTTTTAAACTATCAAAATTAAATAATTATCACAATCCAAACTCTTCTCTTGATCATACCATTAACAATATCGTATACAATTTTCCTAAACATAACATGCCCAAACAGAGCATAACTAGAAGCAATGATGCCTTGCGAGCCAACACAAATGATGTACTCACCCTCAATTATGATGTTGCAGCCAGGCCTAAGGAGGGATTGTCCATAATTAGGGACAATAACCACACTGCCAAGAAAGTTGATGCACCATTCATGGTCTCCACCTTGATCCTGACCGAGCCAAATCAGATGCATCAACACTAGGCCAGCGTGCATCAGGCGCACCAGCACTAGGCCAAGACGCATCAGGTGCACCAACACCATGCCAGGGTGCATCAGGTGCACCAGCACCAGGCCAGGGTGCATCAGGTGCACCAACACTAGACCAAGGCGCATAAGCACCATGTTAGATCTGCCTCAACCGCACATCAGACCACTCAAGCCTCCCATAAAGGCAAGGTCACACAGGGCACTCATCAAACCAAAGTTCAGGTGAGGCATCACATCCCAAGCAGAATTAAGGTCTTAGGATTAATGGGTTTTTCATTACTTGTTGTCCAAACTATCATTGTTTTAGTGTATTTTATCATATTTAACATATGTAACATGTGCTAATTAGTTAGTTGATTAGTTAGACAAGTTTGTTAACAAGTTGTGATGAGTTCTCTTGCCTATAAGTTTAGCATTTCATTTTTGTATTCTCATTAAGTTCAATTCTAATAAAAGTAAAAGCATTCTATTTATTCTTCATTTCTTTTTTTTTTCTCTCTCAAGAACTTCTCAATCAATAAGAAGTTCTGATTTTCATTCATTCATTCATCTTTTCTTTGATGGTATCAGAGCTCTTTCAAGAGCTCTACTACTATCACTACATGGATTCCCAACTAACTTTGGTAAGAATGACCAAGTTCTCTCAGTTGTAAGTTCTAGGATGGAAGACCAGGGATTAGGACAACAAACAGACCAAAATGGCCATGTTTATGGATTGAACAAAGAACAATATCAAAGGTTGATAAACATGCTGAATCAACCTAATGAGAATGCTAATAAATCAGGTTAGAATGATCCTACTACTATCACTACCAGTGTTCTATCAGCCATATCTACCAGCCATAATAATAAAATAACATGTAATCTTGATCATATGAATTCTTTTGTCAATTGAATACTGGACAGTGGTGTCACAGACCACATAAGTTCCAATTTAACCAACTTTTCTGCTTATAAAGAGATAAAACCTATTAGGGTAAGGTTGCCTAATGGAAATCAAGTAAAAGCCAACATCTCTGGAACAGTTTCACTTCTCCCTGAACTTCTGATTCACAATGTCTTATACTTGCCAAAATTTTCATATAATTTGATATCTGTATCTAAACTGGCTTTAAAGTGCAAATATGTGTTATCCTTTGATGCTAACTGTTGTGAAATCCAGGAAAAGATACTACAACAGATTTTGTATTTAGTGGAGGTTTTTTTTGCGATTAGCGGAGGTTTTTAACCTCCACAATATAATTAGCGGAGGTTTCAAAAACCTCCACAGTTATGACCGCTAGAAGCATTTTGCAGAGGTTTTAAAAAACCTCCGGTATCTATACATTTGTAGAGGTTTATTAGTGGAGGTTTTTAACCTCTACTAATTGTGGAGGTTTTTAACCTCCACTATTTAATGAGGTTTTTGTAATGTTTACTATGGAGGCTTTAAACCTCCACTATTTGAGAATGTTAATTGTGGAGCATTTTGACCTCCACAACTCGAAATAATATATAGAGACCTGCTGAAAGAGATAACTATTATATGTTTCTAGAGGATTTCAACCTTAATTTAATTTCACAATTTTCACAACTTTAATCTCATTAATTTATAAATATTATTTAAATATAAAATACTAAATACAAACGTTCTTAACAATAATAAAATTGTATTGCAAATAACCAAGGTAACATAACATAGTTGAAAGAGTTATAATCCATCATTCATTATAAATCCAAATACACCATAAAATCTCAAAAAACTAAAAGTAGTCTCATACGACACTTTAAAAACAAAATGCATAACATAAATCCTAAATATTGCTGGCTCTAGATGATCCTCTTGCACCCAAAGGTGTATCAGACATACTTGCATCATCATTTTCCAGAAATAATAAAATGAAAACATTTAGTTGGAACGATAAAAAATATTAATAATTACGGCATCATTATATACACTTGGTTCATATAATATTGCATATCCTATGATTATGCACACTTGAGTAAAACATTTCTATAGATGGTATTCACACCTTACAATTGTAGTAGTACACAACCCTGAATTTACTTTGATTTTATCAATTTTTTATGAACTAATTACTGCAATATTATATAGACCAAACACTACAAATCAAACATTGTCTAATTGTTATATAAATAGGAAACAAACAAACAAACATACAAAATACTGAATATAGTAATGATACTTGCACATACATGTGTAAAGAAGTTAGCCAACCCTTTAGGGATCCCTCCTTCTTTCATTATGATGTAGGACTTAAATGCTGATTCCAAATTATTGCATCTCTCTCGCCAATTGATAGAAGATGAAGATGCAGCAACAAATGATGAAGAGTGACTCAAATCAGAAACTCGAAGTCTAGTATTCCTATATGTATTTGTAGGAACTGCTCCCATGCCCATGGTTAGCACTCTCCCAGAGTGATCTGGTCCCATCACTCTACCAACTGAATCATGAGGAGAAGCTTCAGATTCATCAACATTGGTTTGAGTCAAAGCCTCTTGAATTTGTTCCTACATGCATGCAAAAATGTTATCAATTGTAAAAAATTGAAGATCAAAATTCATTGCATGCAAACAAGATTACTTAATTAGATTGAACATACCGCTACATTCATTGCCGCTTCATTTACAAATGTTCCATCCTTCCTTTTATGAGTGACAACATATAAGTTTCCACGACGTGGTGGCTTCCCATTCACCATCTAAAATATAGAAAAGTTAATTCAAAATTGAGCTTTTCTAAATAAATAAAAAGTAATAAGTGCAAAGTCTAAATAAATAAATAAAAAGTAACATCATAATGTCACTACCATCTCACGCCTTCTTCTTGAATTAGGCTTAGAACCACCAGTATGTGGAATTACTTGCTTCTTTCGAATTTCTTTGTTTTTCTTACAAAGTTCCTATGAAAAAACAATTACAAATTCACACAGTAATCAAATAAATAGCTATAGCAAAATTCAAATAACCAAAGGAATGTCAATTTATATACCATAGTTGATGGTCTCAGATGATAGTGAACAAAACGATTCCACTGATCTTTGTCTTTGCCAATTGGAACATTTCTTACGATTTCATCTCTAGTCTTGGCTGGATCAGAGAACTCATTCCATAATCTTTGTCTACTTGCACACCATTTTCTCCCAAGACTAAGTTTGCAATATCGTCTTGAAATGCGTTCAGTAGTCCTAAAACAGAAGCGAGGCTAACAAAAAGGGACATGAATTTGTCAATATCAATTTTACATATAAACACAAATAATATTAGAGATAGAAATTTATACATGCATAACTGTTATACCTTTATGATTGTATCAAAGCACTCTGTAAAATAAGTAGACGGTATACAACTACGTCCACCTGACCACTTATCATAATCTATTGGAAACAACTTGCAATCAGATGTCAATGTTCCTAAAAATCCAACAAGAAGGCCTTGCGCATCACCATAGGCTGCACCTTGCTCATCAAATTCCACAATGATGCGTAGCCCAATAGGTAAGTTATTGACTTCTCTAACTTTGACCTTAATCTGCTTGACAACTCTTTCTGAGTCTATAACAATAAAATAGAAATCAGGTGAGATATCTTTCATTTTCTTTGGTCACATCCTCTATTGTGGACCAATTATTATTGTAAATACGAAGTAAACATAACACTTGTACCTATTGCCTCGACAACCCAATAATGTGTACACTCGCGTCCAACATGATCTCTCAATGTTTCAACTTCTTCTGGGACTTCCGGAGTTGACATATCAGGAGCTTGTAAGGAATGTACTGATGGTGCAGTGTCATGTGTCGCTTGTGAAGGGGCTTGAACTGATAGTGAAGGATCTGTATGATTTATTGTTGCTGAATAATGAGTTAAATCTTCTATTGGAGATGCACCACATTGTGATTGAGGTGCTGATTTTAATGGATTCTGATAACGCTACACTTTTGGCATATGTTTATATTCATGTGAATAAATAGAAAATGAGATAAAAACAATTAGATGATAATATGACATAATAAGTAACTTCATAAAGGAAAGGAAATAACATTAATTATGTAAAACAATTACCTCTGACAAAGTATGATAGTAACTATATAGTGTATTCAAGAAAGAGTGAAGTTTTCTAAACTATATCATCAATTACATGGTTTGTTGCCAATTGCACATATTCATCATTTAAAGTAAAAAATTGGTCAAGGTTTTGCTCTTGGTATGACTCATTTTCATATGCATCATGTTGTTCTTCTTCTCCCATGTCGTATAAGTCTCTTGCCTTTAGGTGCACAGCAACATTCCATCCTTTATTGACCACATCATCTACATAATACACCATTTGTGCTTGAGATGCTTCTATGTAAGGTTCATGTTCTTCACGATCACCATTATGAATTAATCTATCAAAGTTAACACAATTAAAATTCCAACTGTCCTTTTTATACCCTCTATCTCGTGTAGTATCTGCCCATCTACATTTGAAAAGAATAACCCTGAAATAACCATAATAGTTAATCTCAATGATATCTTCCAACTTTCCATAATATGGTAAGTCTGCTTGTCTTATGTTCCCATCGACACTACTTGATATACAAGATGTGTTAGAGGTTAAGAAAACGCCACTATTTTGCATTCTCATTCCCTCTTCTCGAGCCAAGGTTCGAAATTTGAATCCATTGATATTATAAGTAGTAAATCTTCTTGCAATGTCTAATGGTCCACGTGCTAGAAACTTTAGACCAGTAGACATTGAATTTATTGTGTCCGGATTCATAATCTAAGTATAAAAAAATATGTAAGTTAGAATTGAAAGTTAGTATGTATGGCAAATAAAAATATAACAACAAGTTGGTCACTCACCCTCCTTTGAAACCAATCAACAAATTCTCTGTTGACTCTCTTCTCTATATCTATAGTTGAAGGTCTCCTTCCCCTTTAACTCCTTTTTATGAATTCTCTAAACTCGCTATTTAAAAAATTATGTTATAATCAATGAAATAACTATTATATTTCAAGTAGTGAATCACTTCGATTTTATCTCATTTACTTACTCCACAAATGGTGTGACAATTGCACAATTTAGAAGCACATATCATGAGCTTGAAGTTTTTGCATCTGAGTTAAAGTGAACATTGAGGAAGCTCCTATTGATTTACCAACTTGTGGGAAGATAGAGGACACGAACAAAGGCTCTTTATCACTTGGATCGTCACAAACACGTCTAGGTCTATTGAACCTTGTCTCTATATCTTCAATGTATCGCGAGCAAAAATTAAGAGACTCTTCTGCTAAGTAACTCTCAGCTATGGAACCTTCTGGTTGGGCCATGTTTCGGACAAAGGATTTTAAATGACCCAACTCTCTATAAGAATAATGAATAATTAGAGTACAAAAAATGATATTTATAAAATATGAACATAACGTAGAAATATTTTACCTCTCCACAGGATACATATATCGATATTGCACTGGACCCTCAAGTCTTGCTTCCTCTATGATATGAACAGTTAAATGAACCATAACAGCGAAGAATGATGGTGGGAATAACATCTCCAAGTGACAAAGTGTAACCACAATTCATTCTTGGAGCGTATGAAGTTCCGAAAGATTTAAGCTCTTACCACAAAGGACTCTAAAAAACGAACTGAACTCCACTAAGATTGCAGTAACATGGTTTGGCAACAAGTTACGAATTGCTAGAGGTAGCAATTGTTCCATAATAATGTGGCAATCATGACTTTTCAACCCATATATTTTTTGTTTTTCCTCATCAACACATCTACTGATGTTACTTGCGTAACCATCTGGTACCGTAACACTCTTCAAGATTTTGAGGAATAACTTCTTGTTGTCACGGGTTAGTGAAAACAAAGCAAGGTTATATCTATCATTATCATCCGACCAAAGATCAGACCTTATGCCCATTTCTCTCAAATCCTTTCGGGCTTTAAGATTGTCTTTTGATTTAGACCTATCATGGAGCAAAGTATATATGATATTGTCAAAAATATTTTTTTCAATATGCATAAAATCTAGACAATGTCGCAACAAATTAAACTCCCAATATGGAAGTTCAAAGAATATGCTTCTTTTATTCCATTGTTTAGGTTCTTCTCTAGACCTTTTTCCAGTACCATTCAGCTTAGCTCCTTTCCCAAATGTAACATTAATATTTTCCACCTGCCTAAAAATATCAGATCCTGATAATTTTGATGGTGGATTTCGTTCCTCGGTGCTTCCATCAAAGCGAGCACGAATCAATCTAAGTTTGTGATTTCTACTTAGAAAGCGACGATGACCCATAAAACACCACTTACTACTATGAGGAAGACGACAAGGTTCCGCATCAAAGTTACAAGTAGGACAAGCTAATCCTGTATGCGTGTTCCAACCAGATAAAATGCCTAAACTAGGAAAGTCACTAATTGTCCACATAAGAGCTGCCCGCATTCTAAAAGTTTCGTTTGATGAAGAATCAAAAGTTTCCACACCATCATTCCATAGCTCTTTCAACTCCTCTACAAGGGAACGTAAGTACACATCTATATTGTTTCCAGGTGTGTGCTTGCCCAGAATAGTCATTGATAGAATGAAAGAAGTATGCTTCATACACATCCAAGGAGGAAGATTATATGGAGTTAAAAATACCAGCCAAACGCTATAGGTAGAACTAAGAGTTCTGAAGGGATTAAATCCATCTGTAGCAAGGCCTAAGCGAACATTTCGAGGATCTGAAGCAAAATCGGGATGCATTAAATCAAAAGTCTTCCACGCCTCACCATATCTTGGATGCCTTATCAATCCATCTTTATTGCTTTCCAAAGCATGCCATCCCATATGCTTTCTAGTCTTACAACACATGAACAATCGTTTCAATCTTGGTTTGAGTGGGAAGTAGCGCAAAACCTATGAAAAGTAGCGCAAAACCTTTGTTGCAACCTTGTTTTTCTTATTGGGTTTCCATATAGATTTACCACAATGTTTGCATGCATCCAAGTCTTTTTCACCATCTCCCAAATATAACATACAGTCATTTGGACATGCATCTATCTTGGTGTAGTTAAGACCAAGTTTATTAATGATTTTCTTTGACTCATAAACAGAAGGATGCAACTTCACTTCTTCAAATGCACCTGTCAACAAATCTAATATCAAAGTCATCGCCTTGTCACTTAATCCACACAAAACCTTTATATGATATAATTTGATTATAAACTCCAGTTTTGTGTAATTGCTCCCTTCATACAATTTCTGATTTCCGTCTT
>NC_032010.1:21520560-21525997 GCF_001865875.1 Lupinus angustifolius
ACTTGTTGCTTATAATGCCCAAATGCATCATTCATCATTGTCTCCATTGGATTTTCATAATGACAAGCTTCTTTCATTACATCTTGAGTTGTAGTAGACTCAAATACTTGTTTTTCACCATGAAGATTCCATATAACATAATTTAGGGGAAATGGTTTCTTAAGCAAGTGGTCATAAGCTATGTCTCTAGTTTGCCATTTCAGAAACCCACATTTGGGACATGAACATCGAATTGTATCTCCAACAGCTCCATTCTCAAAAGCAAGATCTAAGAATTGACTTAAACCAATTAAGTAGTCAAGTGTATTGCGTGGCTTAGAAATCCAAGTTTTATCCATTTTAACATATACCTAAACATTTTGAATATTAAATCATTAGGATGAGACAAAAATTAAAGTATATTCATAATACTTAGTTCAAAAATAAGACATACAAACACAATTTCTTATATAATATGTTCCTTTTATATGGTACTAACATACTGAATCTTTTCCCAATAAACTAACGCCTCCAAACTATTATATCATTGAAATCAATAGCTTCAGATAAATGGGAGGTAAGAAAGTAAGAGAAATTCCAAAAAGAAAAAACCTTTAGAGGAAAAGCTCAAAATGTGAGAAGTGCCCAATACTCCCTTAAAGCCCTGCAAATGAAAACAAACATGTACTAGATAATGCACATATTCATGGATAATTCACAGGCATTTATTTCTACCTGGAGTCCTAGATTTGTTTCCATGTACTAGTTATTAACATACATTAAGAAGAAAAAATGAGTTGGACAGTGACACACACTTTCAAAATGCATATTGATGGAGATTTGTTTATAATGCTTCCAATGTCCTTTATACGAAGAAAGTTTGGAGTAAAAACAGTGGTACATTACAGCTGCCTTAGGTTCCTAACTTCCTATAAGACCAACTTGAAATCTTAAGTATATAATGCAACATGAAGTTCCAAACGTTCGTGTGATACCTGGACTAAAAGCATGTCTTTGTATTTTAGTTATGAAGAAGGCCAAGAGAATAAAGTGGTAAGAGTTGTTAATAAAGAATAGCTCCCAGTGTATTTTTAAGAATATATCAGTTCAAAAGCACAAAAGCAAGGGCATAAACACTGATTTTATTTTCTTTCCTATATCAGCTCCATTGGTTATTTGGTGATGAAGCAAAGCTATATGATATATACATGGTAAAGATATGATGTTCATCTAGAAAATGGGAACAAAAACAGGACATACAAATAAAAGTAGGCAATTTTTTATAGAAATATCATTGGAGATTTGTTTATAATGCTTTCAATTTGATAATAGTTAGTAAGTTCAAAAAATTCAAAAGTATGTAATCGTCTATTTTGCATGTTCGCTAACATACTCAATCTTTTCCCAATAAACTAATGTCTTCAAACTATTATATCATTGAAATCAATAGCTTCAGATAAAGGAGAGGTAATAAAGCAAGAAAAAACCTTTAGAGGAAAAGCTCAAAATGTGAGAAGTGCCCAATACTTCCTTAAAGCCCTGCAAATGAAAACAAGCATGTACTAGATAATGCACATATTCATGGATAATTCACAGGCATTTATTTCTACCTGGAGTCCTAGATTTGTTTCCATGTACTAGTTATTAACATACATTAAGAAGAAAAAATGAGTTGGACAGTGACACACACTTTCAAAATGCATATTGATGGAGATTTGTTTATAATGCTTCCAATGTCCTTTATACGAAGAAAGTTTGGAGTAAAAACAGTGGTACATTACAGCTGCCTTAGGTTCCTAACTTCCTATAAGACCAACTTGAAATCTTAAGTATATAATGCAACATGAAGTTCCAAACGTTCGTGCTATACCTAGACTAAAAGCATGTCTTTGTATTTTAGTTATGAAGAAGGCCAAGAGAATAAAGTGGTAAGAGTTGTTAATAAAGAATAGCTCCCAGTGTATTTTTAAGAATATATCAGTTCAAAAGCACAAAAGCAAGGGCATAAACACTGGTTTTATTTTCTTTCATATATCAGCTCCATTGGTTATTTGGTGATGAAGCAAAGCTATATGATATATACATGGTAAAGATATGATGTTCATCTAGAAAATGGGAACAAAAACAGGACATACAAATAAAAGTAGGCAATTTTTTATAGAAATATCATTGGAGATTTGTTTATAATGCTTTCAATTTGATAATAGTTAGTAAGTTCAAAAAATTCAAAAGTATGTAATCGTCTATTTTGCATGTTCGCTAACATACTCAATCTTTTCCCAATAAACTAATGTCTTCAAACTATTATATCATTGAAATCAATAGCTTCAGATAAAGGAGAGGTAATAAAGCAAGAAAAAACCTTTAGAGGAAAAGCTCAAAATGTGAGAAGTGCCCAATTCTCCCTTAAAGCCCTACAAATTGAAACAAGCAAAGGGTAAATGAAAAACCCATCAATGGATTGTTACAGTATATAAAATAGGGTAACAAAATTCAAAATTGGAGGAAAAGAGAACGTTTGAGAAGGAAAAGAGAAGCAACGAAGAGAAACAAAAACTGAACCTAGTGTGTTGGGGGAAGAGAAACAAACCAGCGAGAAGGGTTTGTGGCGTCTTTGCAAGGTTTGATGCGTCTTTGGAGGTTTGCTGCGTGTTTGGAGAAGCTAGTGTGTTGGGGGTTTGCTGATTAGGTTTTGTAATGGGAAATTGATAGTGGAGGTTGAAAACCTCCACTAATTAAATAAAAACCTCTACTGTCCATTTAGTTAACTGTCTGGCCCACCTGTTTGATTTATTTGTGGAGGTTTCAATAACCTCCACACAAAAACCTCCACAAAATACAAAATTTGTTGTAGTGAGAAGCCCTAGAGGATGATTGGTTCAACTAAGTCAATTAATGGCCTATATATCTTAAAAGTCTCTAAATACTTACACCATGTAAACCTCTCTGCTTCTATAACTGATTCAAATGTATGGCATTTTAGACTAGGACATGCATCACACAATTGTATGGATAAAGTAAAGAACATTTTTCCTTCTGTAAACTACAATAAAGATTACATATGTGACGTTTGGCATCAAGCCAAACAAAGAAAATTACCTTTTCCTTTAAGTAACACTCACTCTTCACATGGTTTAGAATTGATACAAGTTGATATATGTGGCCCTTTTTCTATGGCCTCTGTCCAAGGACACAAATATTATTTGACAATTGTTGATGATTTTAGCAGATATGTGCAGGTATATCTGATGAGGTCCAAGGCTGAGACCTCCAAAAGCTTACAAGATTTTGTTTTAATGATGGAAAACCAGCTTGGCCTTAGGGTTAAGATTGTTAGGAGTGACAATGGTCCTGAATTTAACATGAAACTCTTATATACTAGTAAAGGAATTTTGCGTCAAACCTCATGCATCTATACTCCCCAATAGAATGGAATATATGAGAGAAAACATCAACACCTTTTGAATGTAGCTAGAGCTCTGTTGTTACAAAGTAAACTCCCTAAGATCTATTGGTCATTTGCTTTAAAACATTTTGCTCATATAATCAATGTTTTGCCTACCTCTGTTATTGAAAATAAAACTCCTCATGAAGTTTTATTTAAAACTCAGCCTAACATACACCTTCTCAAGGTATTTGGATGCATATGCTATGTTGGCACACATAACCATTCTAGGAACAAATTTGGTCCCAGATCAAACAAGTCTCTATTTTTTAGGCCATAAGGAAGGAGTAAAGGGATATATTATGCTCAACATATCTACTAAAGCCAAAGAAGTCAATAGAAATGCTATCTTTTATGAAAGAGTATTCCCTTTATGTTCCTCAAGATTTATCCAGCTCAAAAATAAACAAAGAATCATATGAGGATTCCTTGATCAATCCTCTCATCTTTGATGACAATGTCCCTCATCCCCTTGAAAACAGATGCAACATAGAGAGTAATAGTGAGGAGATAGATAACCAATCCCCTAGGAACTATGAAGACCATAATCTTAGAAGGAGTAGCAGGGTAAGTAAGACACTCACCTATCTCCAGGATTATCAATGTGCTTTGCTTAATAAAACCAACATTCCTACCTCCCTCACTAAATACCCTTTAT
Source organism: Lupinus angustifolius (assembly GCF_001865875.1). Lineage (NCBI taxonomy): Eukaryota > Viridiplantae > Streptophyta > Magnoliopsida > Fabales > Fabaceae > Lupinus > Lupinus angustifolius. Next base: position 21,524,643 of record NC_032010.1, read on the forward strand.
CCTCTTATCTAAGCTATGATAAGCTCTCACACAATTATAAGGCTAGAATCCTTTCTTTGACCACAAGCATAGAACCAAAGACCTACTCTCAGGCTATTAAGTTTCCTCAATGGCAGGATGCTATTGATAAGGAGTTATCTGTCTTACAACAAAACAACACCTAGATTGTAACTAACCTACCCAATGATAAGTCTGCCATAGAATGTAAGTGGGTTTTTAAGATTAAGTATAAGGCTGATGAAAATATTGAGAGACATAAAGCTAGATTAGTTTCTAAGGGATATAATCAAACTGAGGGAGTGGATTACCTCGAAACTTTTTCACATGTTGCCAAAATTTCTACTATTAGGCTTGTGTTGGATTTAGCATCCATACATGATTGGCACATCAAGCAATTAGATGTGAACAATGCCTTTTTACATGGAGACTTGCATGAACAAGTCTATATGACCATACCCCTTGGATTGAGCAACACTCAAACCAATAAAGTCTGCAAACTTCAAAAATCTATATATGGGCTTAAGCAAGCCAACATGCAATGGTTTGTCAAGCTCTCTAACTTTCTAATTGAACATGGCTACTACAAGTCTAGGGGTGATCACTCATTGTTCATAAAATGATCTTCCAAAAATTTAATCACTGTTGTTTTAGTCTATGTGAATGATATCATCCTAACTGGAAATAACATTGATGAGACAAATAAACTCAAACAGATCCTAGATAAAACCTTCAAGTCCAAAGATCTAGGTGACTTAAAATACTTCCTAGGTGTCGCGACCCGATTTTCGGTTGGAAGACCGGCTCTACGACTTGGGAGGAGGCGAACTCGATTTCTACCTCTCCCGATTGATTTGGAGTCGCCACTACGTTTTTTGCGGTTAAAACGTAGAAAACTCTATAGTAAGCCCAATTAGGATAATATGGTCTTTAAGCAGAGATTCTGAGCTCGGGAGTCGATTAAGGAAAGGTATTAGCACCCCGTCCGCCCGTATTAAAACGGTACCCTCGCTAATATCATGGACTTTTATACCCTTAACAATTATTTATTTAGAATTAGTTATTTTTTATTATTGAGCCTCACAATATTGACTTTGGTCCTACGTACCCCTATTAAGGGGATCAAGGCTTACGTAGTTCTAGTTCAAAAAATGTTTAGCTACTTTGATTAGTTATTATTGATTTGGAAAATACCGATAGGTTTTAGAAGTATTACTTTATTGAATTGGTTAATTTGAATTGTTTTCAAAATATGTAATTGTTTCGATTCAATGAGACCAATAGTTTTAGAGACGGTATTGGTCGTAGACCTTCTTCCCATTTTCAGAGGAGTTAGAGACGACTCGAACCATGACCTC
>NC_032010.1:21526097-21554523 GCF_001865875.1 Lupinus angustifolius
CGTTCATTTCAATTCAACTTGCCAAGATAAATAATTAATTGATATAATAGAATAAATAAATAACTTTACTTGAGTAAATAAAACAATACAACCTACTTGATTAACGTTCATTTCAATTCAACTTGCCAAGATAAATAATTAATTAATGTAATAGAATAAATAAATAAATTTACTTGAGTAAATAAAACAAAAATAAAAAAAAAGAAATGAAAGAGGTTAATTTGGAGGGGTTTCACGGCACCCCCTCCATTTAATAAAAAAACAAGGAAGAGAAAAGGGGATTAATCCCAGGAGGTGAAAAACCCTCATCTTCATCTTCTCTCACGCGGTGGCCCAAGAGGTGGAATCCGTCTTCTTCCTCGGTGCCGACGGTCCAGACGCGGGAATGGAGGGAGCCACGGTGATAGCCGAAGGTTCTGATGGTGGCGGTTTATGGTGGTTCACGGTGGTCCAATAGCGGTGGTGGTTTGCGATGGCTTTCTGATTCGAGGCTTCCCTTCTCACGATGCAACAAGATGAGTCTCTGTCCAAGAGGGCACACGATGCCCCTGAGACCCATTACATCACTTCACATGCTTGATTAGGTTTTGGGACCTATCCCTCAATCATGGAATCACAGATCCGCGGGAAATCGGTAAGGGACCAAATCCCTCATATTGATATTTACGTTTCTTTTATAGCATGTTATTCTTGATTGATGAGATGCATATAAAAAACGTATGCGGGTTGATGTTAATCTGGAAATGAATTGTATTATTTTGGTTTAAGGTCACTGCGATGCATTGCTTCCATTATTATCGCTTTAACGATCTACCTCATTTTTTGTTTAATCGCATTCTGATTTAATTACACAAACCTATGTGCATTATTAAAATGATGATGTACAGTCTTGTTTGATTACTATTTTAGTTTCGAACTATTGATAATTAGCTGTAACATGTCAGACAAACGTAACCCAGGAGGCAGGGACAAATGGTTAGACAAGAGGTTCCGTAAGGACACATGGGCAGGTCACTTTAATATTTGGGTGTGCCAATAGTGTCGCATAAGGCTATTACAACCAAGAGGAGACATTATACCATAAAATATATGTTGTATGCTGATTTTTTAAGTGCAGGAACAGTAAAAAATAATGACATTAACACACCAATCCATGAAAATTATGAAGTCCGAATATGGATTTTAATACTAACCTTAGGTAGCAATTCGATTTGGCTGAATCGTTTTACCGTATTATCTCTGAACTATCCCTCTGATTCTGCTGAGCAACGTCTCCGTGTGTATCTATTCCTGAATTTGTGTGATGCATGTGTTATATGATTTCTGCCTACTTCAGCATATTACGTATTCTCTGAGTTGTTATGTGTATATGCAGGGATTGCTCTCTAGTTGTTATATGGTGTGTATGGTTGTGGTATGCTGATTTCACAATATATGTGTGATATGTATGTGTTCTCCTCTCTGACTGTGTATGATAGCTTGTTCTCGTTGATTGTTCCTCTTTTTTTTGGCCCCCGTTGCAATGTATGTTTTTCTGGTTCTCTTGTCTTCTCTCTGATTTTCTTATGGCTGTGTTGTTACCTCTGATTACTTCTGTGTTGTGGTGTGTGGTATGTTAATATGAATACTCAAGTATTTTCTCCGTTCTTTATTTTTCTTCTTATGTGTGTTTATGGTAGATAGCTTATGAATATTTTTGGTAGGACCTCTGTGTGTTCTGCTTATGACATAGTATGCCTTTTATAGCCAACCTTCTGGGTCTCCTGGGTTGCCTATTGAGAGTCAGGACTAATACTGACTTTTGTGTTTAGAAACTGACTCATTCATGCGGATTAAATGCACACGTAACTGATGACATATTCCTGGGTCTGCTGAGTTGGTCTCAGGCAGCTTACCACTGTTTCAATTGCTCAATAATTGCCTTATTTATGGCTGTTTGTAACTGAATATTCCATTCTTTGATGTCTCTGCTATTTACCATGTGTTTTTGCTGCCAATGACACTTTAATTGTGCCTCTTTGAATTTCTTCCTGATTGTTCTCTTCATTCATTGATTTAGCATTTCTTATTCTTTGTACGTTTTACTAGTCATTTTATTGATGAATAAGGTCCCATAACGTGTGCAGATTCTGGAGCAGTGAGTTTATTCAGTTATTCAGGTGATCCTCATCATTCCTGTATCAGCATAAAGATGACAAAGTTATAAGTGCTTGCTGTAGGTATGCACTTACGACCCTTAACCGTATTTGGAATTATTGGATAGCTGGATCAGATTGTGTATTTGTTTCATCCTCAACATAATTTAATTGCTTTGAGCATGTTAGTGTTGTTCTATTGTTTTGTGCATATGCTTTTCTTTTTCCCCCTTTTTTTTTGCAGTTGGAAGTTGGCCATAGAAGATAACTTGTACGTCCAGTATTGATCAATTGTTCGTGATTCGCTTATGGTTGCGTGGCTGAAGTGACTCCCCTTCATTAGAATCTGGATGCGGTTTCCTTCAACCTTAAGTTTGCATTTGTAGCCTTATGGTAGGAAAAGAACAAAATGATGTAATATTCATGCGTTGAACCTTTTGAAGTTTCTTAGTATTATTTATTCTTGCTCATAGAGAAATATTTAGAAAATGTAACCCAGTATGTGATGGGAACTCTTGTCCATGTTTTAGCATTTTAATGTGGCATCCTCTTTTGATATAAACAATATTATTTCCATCCTCTTTTTTAGCTGCGAGAATCAGGTGCTGGAATTGTTTAATAGCCATAGCAATAGCGTCAATGCTCTATATCGAAGTGGCTTAGGTTCCTTGTGTTGTTAGACTTATGAATGTACTAATCATCCTAGAGTGGATAACCACTGTGAGGGTACTGGTTGTATGTAAATTACTTTAGAAGACATAATTGATTTTTTTTAGCATTACCCGCCTATGACTCATATATCAATAATATTAATCTGCAACTTGATTATCCCAATGCTCTGGTGGGTATAGAAATGGTGTTATATTTTTTATGCTAAAAATAAAAAGTAAATGTAGGACAAATTTGGGTGTTCACACTAGGCTTTGAGATTGCTAAGAGTAAGGCTGGCATTTCTATGAACCAAAGAAGGTATGCCTTAGAAATAATCTCTGGTGCAGGAATGATTGGATGCAAGCCATCAACTACCCCTATGATTCCTAGAGCCCACATTCATCAAGATAACAATAACCCCTTTGATGATCCTCCTGCTTACAGGAGATTAATTGGAAGGTTAATATACTTAACCAACATTATACCTGATATAGCCTTTTGTGTCAATCAATTAGCTCAGTTTATGGCTTGTCGTACAACTTTACATCACATTGCTGCCATGAAAATTCTTAGATATCTGAAAGGAACTCCTGCCTTTGGGTTATTCTTTCCTACTAACTCTATTGTGCAGCTAAAGGCATACAGTGATAGTGACTAAGCCTCCTGCCCAGACACTAGGAGATCAGTTAGTGGATACTGCATATACCTAGGTGACTCCCTGGTTTCTTGGAAATCAAAGAAACAAAGGACAATTTCTAGAAGTTCTTCTGAAGCTGAGTACAGGGCTTTAGCCTTAACCACTTGTGAGATTACTTGGCTCAATTGTATCCTTGAAGATTTACAATACAATTACTCTATGCCTACTTTACTTTATTGTGACAATCAACCTGCCATTTATCTTGCTTCTAATCCCGTTTTTTATGAAAGGACTAAACATATTGAGATAGATTGTCATACAATTAGAGAAAAATGCAGCCAAGGTTTGATTAAACTTCTCCTTGTTCCTACTCATTTACAATTTTCTGATGCTTTAACAAAAGCTTTGGGACCAACAATATATAAAAATATACACACCAAGTTGGGTCTCCTAAGCATATGTGTCCCAACTTGTGGGGGTGGGGGGGGGTATCAAAATTAAATAATGATCACAATCCAAATTCTTCTCTTGATCATACCATTAACAATATTGTATGCAATTTGCCTAAACATAACATGACCAAACAGAGCATAACTAAAAGCAATGATGCATTGCTAGCCAAGAAAGATTATGTGCTCAGCCTCAACTATGATGTTGCAGCCATGCCTAAGCAGGGATTGTCCATAATCAGGGACAATAACCACACTGCCAAGAAAGTTGATACACCATTCTTGGCCTCCACCTTGATCCTGACCGAGCCAGATCAAATGCATCAACACCAGGCCATGGCGCATTAGGCGCCCCAACCCGAGGCCAAGACGCATTAAGTGCACCAGCACCAGGCCAGAGCGCATCAGGTGCACCAGCACCAGGCCAGGGCGCATCAGGTGCACCAACACCAGACTAAGGCACATCAGCACCAGGTCAGATCTGCCTCAGGCACACATCAGGCCACTCAAGCCTCCCATAAAGGCAAGGTCACTCAAGGCACTCGTCAAACCAAAGTTCAGGCTAGGCATGACATCCCAGACATAATTAAGGGCTTAGGATTAATGGGCTTTTCATTACTTGAGCCCAAGCTATCATTGTTTTAGTGTATTTCATCATATTTAACATATGTAACATGTGCTAATTAGTTAGTTGATGAGTTAGGCAAGTTTGTTAACAAGTTGTCATGAGTTCTCTTGCCTATAAGTTTAGCATTTCATTTTTGTATTCTCATTAAGTTTAATTCTAATAAAAGTAAAAGCATTCCATTTATTCTTCATTTCTTTTGTTCTCAAGAACTTCTAAATCAAGAAGTTCTGATTTTCATTCCTTCATTCATCTTTTCTTTGATAAACCAAAAATAGGGTAGGCACAATTAACTTCTCATCTGATCCCCAAGTTGCTATAGGATTAACTACAAGTTACCAAGGACTAAGTGCCAAGATTTATATCAACATTGTTGATGTTATTACTAGACACAACCAAGCTAGAACTTTTCTCTTTCTAAACTCTATCTTACCTGTTATAGTTTGCCTAATAACATCTTTTCTAGTCAGAGATATAGGAGTCACGAGGCCAAAATATATAGACGTTGGGTTTGTTGTTATGTTTGTTATTACAATTGCTACTGGAATATATGCTGTGATTAGTAGCTTGCAAATTATGACAAGTAATATATCTCCATTGAATAACCTGATTGCTATTCTAGTAACCCTTTTCTTAACTCTATTATTTTCAATGACATTGAAGATCAAGGGACTAGTGGAGTATTGGCAAACCCAAATAGAAAGAATAAGGGTGTATCATTCTACTGCAGAAGAGAGTACTAGAGAAAAGAGAACTGATAATGAGTTGAAAGAGGGTGAAGATAACATAGAAATTAAGAGTTGGGTATCAAAGAAGATATTGGAGTAAAGTTGATGGTAAGAAGAATAGATTTCTGGTTATATTTCTTTGTCTATCTTTTTGGTGCAACACTTGGATTAGTATTTCTTAATAATTTAGGACAAATTGCTGAATCCCGGGGTTGTTCTACTACTTCATCATTGGTGTCTTTGTTTTCCTCTTTTGGATTCTTTGGCCGTCTCATACCAGCTATATATATTATGGACTACTTTTCAAGGTAAACTTGCACACTCTCTAACTTCTTCTTCATATCTAACACCAACCTCTACCAAGTGCATTTACGTTGTTACGTAATTCAAATAGTTAATATGAATGTGTTAGTTGATCTACATTAATGATGACAATCAAATTGTCAAATCACGTCTCTGCTCTCTTATTCACATCATATATGTTGCATGATGCTAACGATATGTAATTAGTTTTTGTTTTTACTTTGACATGGTTCCAACTACTTCGAATCTGTGGTAGAATTATGATGAATACCTTACTTAATTTAAGTTTATTATAGTTTGATTGTATTTTATTATAATTTTATTTCTCAGATGCAAAGTGATTACACTTTTACCCATAAATGCAAAAGTTCATGCCCATTGAGTAGTAATGATTTAAATAGACTAATTATTACTTTATTCCTTAATTGTTCTCTAACATTAAGAACCATCTTATATCACACTTAAGGATGATAAAGAGGTTGTAGTGCACTCATATTTATTTATAGATACTCGAATTTTCAAATTTAATTATGTATTTATAATAATCAAAATATATAATTATTACATAAATAATAATATAATGATTATTTTGTCATTATAGTATAATAACTAAAATTTATTATGAAATAATAATAAAATTAATTATATATAATCACAAATTGATATATATATATATATATATAATATACTTTAAACTAAATCTATAAATAATATTGGGTACCCATGTGTAAATATTATTGTCAATTCCTAATGATAATAACATGCAAATGATAATATATTTGACTTTAACTTTCTTTCAAATCCTCATTCATTTATACTTAAAGTTTTTCTATATTTCCAGCAGCAGGAGCAAGAGCAAGTATGCAATATCAAAACCAGCTTCTAGGGCGGCATTGATGGCTCCAACAGCAGGTGCATTCTTCTTACTTCTGAATAAAACTCACACTGCCCTCTATACCAGCACTACCATAATTGGAGTGTGTACTGGAGCAATCACATCCATTTCTGTTTCCACCACCACCGAGCTATTTGGATCAAAGAATTTCGCAGTGAACCATAATGTAGTGGTGGCAAATATTCCAATAGGTTCCTTTCTTTTAGGCTACTTGGCTGCCCTTGTTTACCATAAGGAAGGGCTTGGACATGGTAAATGCATGGGCATGGATTGCTACAGAAAAACTTTGGCATTTTCTTGGCTTTGACTCTACATGCTAAGACTCGCAAGGTTCACTCCTTAAAACTATAGGATACACATTTTATTTTACTAATTTTACAATATCAAAGCACGTTAGTGAATACCTTTTAGATAGAATTAGTCGACAAGTCCATTTCTCTTGATTACTTGCCATGCGTGCTCAAATGAACACCTATTACCTTATTCTCCAGGTTAACTTTGTTAACCAATTCCAAAAAGTGCTATAAAAACCCCACTAGGAATTATTAGATCCGCTCATTCGGTTGGCTTTCGTCAATACCTGGATGATCCAATTCGATTCGTTGAGTTTAAGCCTAAAATTGTTAACTCAATATCAATCTTACCCACCGAACTAATCAATTTTTTTATAGTTATGTTTTAACAAAATCTTAGTTATTTAATTAGATTTTAAATATATTTCTGCATTTTGTTGTCATTAAAACATAAAACTTGTTAAATAAATTTTTTTAAATTCTTTATGGCTTTCTATTATAGTAAAAGCTTCATTCTTAGTTATTTAACTAGATGTATGATTTGAAATATAAAAATATTAAATAATGTTATTCAATATGATTTTTAATATAAATTCTATCCAAATGACTACCAATTCCATGAGTAACCTTTTAACCTACTATCCTGCCAATTTGTTGATAACACAGATTAATAAGACGAATAATAACTAATAAACCATGAGTTATGATCCTTTCAAATACTCTATAAGGAAGTACATCAAAAAAAAAGAAGGAAAAAGTAGCATGATATAATATTTTTACAATTTACATGTAATATAATGATACTTTTATCTTAAAATGCAAAAACAAAAGCAATAAGTTGTGTATTGGAGATGATTCAATGTGCAACCTCCATTGCAAAATCGTACTAGGATTGCTCCCAGCCTAATCAATTAACCATCTGTTTATTATGTGTACGTTTTCAATGAGTGTGTGGGAAGGTGTTTATAAGTGCATTTGGTTTGGATGTGGTGTTGCCAAATAATTGTTGTGAGTATTTTAATCTTGACATTCAGCTATGCAGTAACAAGAAAGGTATGCAATTGTGGTGCATCTTATGGTTAGCTACCGATTGGTCTTTATGGTTGATGAGAAATGATGCAGCTTTTAAGGATAAGGAATGTAGTTTTATTGGTATCATAGATCTCATGCAGGTAAGATCTTGGAGTTGGTTTTGTTTTACTATTGGTAGTACTAATTTTGTGTTTGCAAATTGGTGTTTAAATCCTGGCTTTTGTATTTTATCTTCTTTTTAACTTTTCCTTTAGTTATATTGGGTTAGTACTTATTGTGCTGTCTTAATATAATATTTTTCTTTTGCTGTTTAAAATAAAAGTTTCTCATCGTCTTCATCTTCTTATGGTGACATTTTTAATCAGCCTAATCAGATTTGTAGTTGTACGTCCTCGTGCTGCAAGAAAGAGACTCAAGCTCTTTACTATTGTGTACTAACATTATAATAGAAAGGATTTAATGGTTGTGTAACATTAAATGTGTAGTCATCTAACTATGTTTGTTATCACTATTTTCTACTTCAAACACTACATGTTAATGCCATAAATAGAGATACACTTTTCATATAATTTCATATCCATCACTTTGTTGCGGGGCACAAACATGTTGTGAGTTAAGATATGGATAGACAAATACTTTAAAAAAATAAAAGGAAGTTGTTAATAATATATTTATCATTTTAATTAAAATGAAATTACATTTTTATTATTAAAACAAAGAAAGAAATAAGTATTTGTCTCTCCCTTAATGGTGATGATCATGATTCATATGTTCTATATCATTAAAAATATATAATAGATATGAGTGCATGAGATGTTCAATCTTTAATTACCCATGTAAATCATATAAAAAACCTTTATGATACTATTATTGTATCCCAATGACACTTTTCACCAACACTAACTTTTAATTTATTGACACAATTATATTAATAAGTTACTAGAGTAATTTAATAAACCAAAATTGAGTTAGAGTTTAATTTTCAATTATCTTTTCTAAAAAAAATCCAAAAGAACTTGATGTTACTTAATTAGTTATTTTAGGTATAACTCTTTACTCATAAGACTTAATCTCTTTCCGAGGTTTGTGATCGTCCTCTCCTAATAAGTATCATTTGAGAATCAAACATTTGATCTTTAATGATATCATTCCTATGAATTTAATAAAGCCTTATACCACTAGATTAATATTCTATTGGTACTCCATTTATGTATGCAAGTTAATAGTTTGTGTAACTAGTTGTCAAATTGGATTTTAGTTAGAAGGTAAAAGTACTTTATAGGTAGGGGTGTAACACTTTGGTGTGGTTCTTTTTTGTGCAATTTATGAATCGAACCAAATAGAATGATAGGGTTTGGTTTGGTCTAGCTAATGTTGAAATTCTGTGTAGAAACAGAACCAAATCAACCATAAATGAATTAATTCGGTTCCATGATTTGTTGCATTTTATTAAAAAAATTGCAATACGTCAAATTATATTCCATAAGGTAGCATACCACCATTTGTCCATTTCAATTACCATCTTAGCTAACAAACTCATAAATATACTCCAAAATTTAAAACACAGTTCATATGTATAATTGCATAGTACAAATTAAAACAAGACATGTCTAGAAAATTTGGTAAAAGACCAGTACACTTAAAATGATGAAATAGTGTTAAAATCACAACATGATATTCTTATATTATTGATTATCATAATAATACCATTTGATTAGTAATATATTCTTACTCCTTAAATTGTCTAAAAAATGACTGAATACTTATATTTGAGGAAACCTTTTTTGAAGATAAATATCTATTTTCGGATGAAACTAGCAAATATTAAAAAATTAGTACAAATTTACAAGTATGCATAGTTGAAACCGTATTTAAGCAAAATCGTCAACATTTCATGCTATAAATTGGAACAATTTCATTGGTTGATGATATATTCAATTTTGTAATATACAGAATACAAATAATTTTGCAATAATTGGATACAAAATGGCTCAAGAGATTGTATATGATTACTTTATGTTACTTTTTAAACGAAAAACATATTATGTTTTTTGAAACCTTCAAAAACTAAACAAGTTAACCTCTTTATGCCCTATTTTCCATATTCGAATATTATCTCATATTCATCTTTGATTAAACTTTTTCATATAAGGAAGATCACAATTTGAATAAGTATCAAAGTACAATCAAATCAAATATTAAAGAATTATTATTTCTTAGAAGATATTTCTTTTGTAATAACTTATAATATATAAAGACTCTACACCCACTCCCAAACTATAGCCAAAATTATAATATAATGTATAATTAAATATTCAAACAAACTTATAATGTCATGTATACTCAAATAGAAGAAAAAAAAATGATATAATTCTCTAAAATGAAATATATAAAAATTAAATATTCAATAATATAAAATAAGAAGGTAGATCCTATCAATACACTAGTCAATAATAAGATCAATACATTTAGCCTTCCTTTTGTATAGAGGAAATGAAGGAAAAAGAGAATGAGAGAAGATAAATTGAAGAGAAGTGTTATTTTTCTCTCCTTTGGTTGATGAGAGAGTTTGAGAAGAGAGAATAAAAATTAAGCGGACTCACCAAATTTTCTTTTTCTCACATGTGAAGAGAAAGTGAGGGAAGAAGAGTGGAGGAGTTTAGACAAGGATCACTTGTTCCAAAATATTATTGTCTTTATGTTCTAAGCTAATCACATTCCACCAAATAGTATAAAAAAAATATTTTCTGCTTTATGATTTTTCTTTTTACTTAGGTGTCACTTTTTTATTCGATTGATACACAAATATGATACCAAAAATGTGACATATGATCTCCATTCTCGAAGTTTAATCACTCATTTATCTTATTTTTATATATAACCAAACAACATAAAATTCTATTCTATTTCTCACATCTTTCTCCCCTATTTCTTTCTTTTCACTCTTTTTCTCACATATTTCTCTCTTCTTATTTTCTTCTCTCAACCAAATGGAGCATTAAAACAATTAAGTTTCAATTTTGAAATATGCTTTATGTAATATGACATTTTATTTACTCATTTACCTTATATGATCTAATCTTTTTGAATATATGGTTCACTTGAATGGTTTTTGAATCTCTAAAATAGTGAACCAAACCAGTCTTAACCGGTTCCTTCAAAAAAGAAAAATTGAATACTTTATTCAGTCGGTTCCTCATTTTCACAATTTAAACTGAAACTATTTACACATCTCCCTATGAGAAGAGAACATACAAATTGTTTATGTTCCTCTAACACATTCAATTATAATAATAAAATGAGTAAATTACACATGCCCGATGAGTTTTAATGAAATTATATATATTATCTCTTTCTTTTTTATACTTACACCTCTTGACACATGTCTCATTTTGATAGTGTCACCAAATTTCAAAAGACAAAAAGAATATACTTATTAACGGTGTAAGAATTTTATATATTATCATTGTATAACTCATCATTCATATTTAATTATTATTGACCCTTCAAAAAAATAATACAAATGATTAATAAACGATACTTACTAAATATAAATATTTACACTAATATTATCCTAATTTGAAAAGATCTTTGAGTGAAATTTAATTAGAACATTTTGGTATAGATACTTTAACCCCTTGACCATACTTTTCCAATGATTTAAGATGTATAAACATCTCCAAGGCCTCAATCAAGCTATAATGAATACTAATCGAACCAGACATGATCTATTATGGATGAAGTATACCCCAAAAAGTTATTCCTACTTTTTTTGTTTTCTTTTTTCTCTTTAACGTGACCAGAAGAACAAAATTCTGAAATTGCAAATAAAAATTCTGCCGAGGCAACGTTCCAGGTATGAAGTAAGTAGATTAGAAATGCAATTCTATCCAGACTCAAAACTGACCTCAATTTAGTCAAGAATTAATGAACCAAAAATGTAAAGGCTACAATTGCTAAGAAGAAGAGAAAGACAAAAAGTCACTAAATCTTAAAAAGAGAATAATGTATCTCCTCATATCAGGAGATAACTTATCTCATCTAGCCAGTAAAAATGTGACATGTGTGCTATTTTGTTTATTTTTAAAAATATTTTTATAGAAAATGATGAAACATGACACATGTCATGATTTCACTGGCAGGAGGAGATAACTTATCTCCTTATACCAGAAGATACTCCATTCTCTTAATTCAATCAAGAAATAGTGAGTGAAATGATACTTTTATCATAATATTTTATTAAATGATATGGGATATGCATAACCGTCCACTAATGACAGAATAGCTAAGGTAATGTGTGTTTATGAATTATTGGAATTAAATTTTTTGTATTACTGAGAGTATTTATTATTCTTTTGGATAAAGAACTAATCCTTTTAGGTTCATGACTATACCTCCCAATAAGTATCATTTTTAGGAATTGAGCCATTAACATTTTGATCTTAGAGATCTAACGAAGCTTACACTACTAAACACTAAACTAACAACTTATTAGCTTGTTGGTATTAGACTAACAACTTGTTAGCTTGTTGGTATTGGGAGTGATTTAGGTAGGTGTTGAAAAGGAGAATTGATATAATTTTACTTATAGGAGTGTAATTTATTATGATGAAAATGGCAACAAATTTTTCAATATTCAATTAGCACCCAGTCAAGCCATCATAATAAGTTAATAACCCCAAGCCTACTACTTTATCATCATTCCCATTCATCTCCTTTCCCCATTCATTTCGTTAAACCCTATAAAACCAAATCTCTCCGACGACGTCGTTTTGGAGCGAACAATGAACACTTTCACCCTCACCCCTCCTTCTTCTTCTTCCCACACCCACCGTCCCTTTCTTCTTCCCTCTCCCTTACTCAACCCTACCCTCACTCAGCGACGTCGTTTTAGGGTCCCTTACCCTCGTTGTTCCTCTTCCTCCGATGAAGACCGCGCTGTCTCTTTGCCGCCACCGCGAGCTCCGAAGGAGCTCAAGGGAATTGAAATTCTAGTCGATAAGCTTTCGCCACCGGCGAGGCTAGCTACCTCTGCCGTCGTCCTTGCTGGCGCCGTGGCTGCTGGCTATGGCCTTGGATCACGGTTTGGCGGTAGCCGTAACGCAGCAATTGGAGGTGCTGTAGCTCTTGGCGTGGCCAGCGGCGCAGCGGCTTATGCTTTAAATGCGGCTGCTCCGCAAGTGGCAGCTGTGAATTTGCACAACTATGTTGCCGGGTTCGATGACCCGGCTAAGTTAAAGAAGGAAGATATTGAATCCATTGCCAACAAGTTAGTCTCAATTGTCATTATAACTTGTTTTTGTAGGGCTTTTATATGCTCCAAATGATTGATTTTGAATTTGTTTGATTTTTCAGGTATGGTGTGAACAAGCAAGACGATGCATTTAAAGCTGAGATTTCTGATATATATGCTGAGTGAGTGACAATTGACCAATTATTTTTTGTATTGAGTTGTTAGCATGTGTGATAATGTGTTATGATTTGGCTATTTAGCTTCTGCGTTGAAATTGAATGATGATTTGGTTATTTTGTATTGAGTTGTTCAGGTTTGTGTCTTCTGTGCTTCCTCCTGGTGGGGAGGAACTTAGAGGGGACGAGGTTGATAAGATCACCAATTTCAAAAATTCTTTAGGAATTGATGACCCTGATGCAGCTGCTATGCATATGGAGGTATTCTTGTGTTAATTGTGCAGATTCATATAGAATTTGAATGAAATTATTGTCAATACTGTAAGATTGAAAGAAGTTATGTATCATACTGGTTTGGTGCTTGTTGATCCTCAGATTGGTAGGAGATTTTTTAGGCAAAGGCTGGAAGTTGGGGATCGTGAGGCCGATATTGAGCAACGCCGGGTAAGTCAGTGTACTATTGCCTTAATTGATGTATGGTAAGGTAATACCTTTGGGCCTCTAAATGAATACTTGGAGCTTGACCATTGTTAGTGAGTCTCCAGTGCAGGCATTTCAAAAGTTGATATATGTGTCAAATCTTGTATTTGGAGAAGCATCATCTTTTCTTCTTCCCTGGAAGCGTGTTTTCAAGGTTACTGATTCCCAGGTATTTATTTAGGTTTCATTTTTTTCAATTGGTATGCCTGGTCTATCTCTGTGTAATGTGAGTTGTATTTGTAATAAGCAATTAGGCTAGGACTCTGGGAGCATAGTTATATGACCATGTATAGGTATTTGCCTGAAAGGAAGTAAGACATTGCTGCATCAGTTGCACTTTGCCATGTTTGTCATTAGTAACATACTGAGCGGATATGGTCTAATTTCTTATATTTTTCATCATTGTTATTTTATTTAGTTGTCTTAGTATTTTTGCTTTGACTATTTGGAAATAATCTATTTACCAGGTTGAAGTAGCTATACGTGACAATGCCCAACGGTTGTATGCTTCCAAGCTGAAATCAGTTGGCAGAGGTAATTATGTAATGCACCTAGAGCCCTAGGTCCTTATTTAGGTTTCATTTGTTAGTAAGAAGATAGTTTGGCACATGTTTAATTGGCATCAACCCTATGTATAATAGTGACAAGAATTGATTGTAGATGATACTCTTCTTTTGTTAATTGTCATGCACTTTTAAAAATAAAGCCTTACAAGTTCTGGTTGTATTCATCTGACTTGCTAGTCTTTATTATACAATTCTCTAAAATTCCTGTCATCCAAGCAAATAAATTCATCATATAGCAAATTTTAGAAACTGTGAACTGGGTTTGCTAAAGTGCTAACCAATAATTTATTGGCAGATATTGATGAGGGACAACTTGTTAGACTTAGAGAAGCACAACACTTCTGTCGCCTTTCTGATGAGGTTGATTTTCTTGATTTCTTTCATAATTTCTATGGGGGTAAACCCCTTTCTCTTTCCATGAAAGAGTTGATCAGGGTATTTTAATTTATTCATTAATTAAAAGGAAATTTTCCTTTGAAGCTTGCTGAGAACTTGTTTAAAGAGCATGCAAGGAAACTGGCCGAGCAAAATATTTCAGCGGCGCTTGTTATGCTTAAATCTCGCACAAGAGCTGTGTAAGTTTCCTTGTCCTCAAAAAAGTATTGTACCCATGTTCTTGAGTGCCCAATTTAATCATATTTATGGTTTTCCTGACTTCAAATATTTTATTATTTGATGGATTTGGTCATAGGGGGTTTTCATCAATGATTGAGGCTGCGTAGCATTTTAATGTCCCAAAAAACACTACTGTTAGTTTTTTTGAATTGTGGACATGATTTTTCTTGGCGCTTGTTAACTTAGTGTTACTGTTTATTTCTTAAATTTTGTGAATGAAAGCAATTTGGAATTTTACATTTGGGGGAATGACCTTTTTTTCTTCCTATGCTAGATACCAATGAGTTGTCAAGCATTTCATTGGCTATATTGTTAAACATTTATTATGAAATCAGCATTTAGTGAATGCTTGACAACTAACCTTGGGTACCATAGAAATTTCTTCAGATTTGGTGCCTTCTAACCAACTTAAGTTTTCAGTCCTGGAGTTAACCAAGCAGTTGAAGAGCTGGATAGCTTATTGGCATTCAATAATTCACTCATCTCATTTAAGAACCACCCAGATGTGGATCGGTTTGCCCATGGTATTGGTCCAATTTCTTTAGGGGGTAAGCTTCCTGACAGAGAATCTGTTTCTATATTTATTTTTATTCTGCTATAGTTTTGAATCTAAATTCTGGAAGTTGATTTTAATTCATCTCTGGCATAGGTGGCGAGTATGATGGCGACAGAAAGATAGAGGACTTGAAACTCCTTTACAGGGCATATGTTTCAGATAGTTTGTCTGGTGGTCGCATGGAAGACCATAAGGTAAATGGCCATAACAGTCAATATAAACTACAGACTCCTTCATATGTTTCTCTAGAAACTAAGAAATTTTGAAGTTGAGTTTGGGTTAGTGTTTTTCTGAGGTATGATTTGATTGAATACTTATTTTCTGCAAAAAATGTATGGGAGTATGCACGGACTATTTACATTTGGACAAGATGAATGGAATTTATCTTTTGCTATATCACTCTTTATGCTTTCTTATAATGATATCTTCCAACATGGCTTATGATAGGCTGCCAATCCGTGTTTGCTGTAGAAGGAAGGAAAGGAGGGTTAGGTAGGGGGCAGAGGGATATGAGGATTCTGTGAGGAGGGAAAGAGATCTAACTTACTGGACCCATGGCACGTGGGGATTGTTAATGAATATGCTGGAGTCATGCAAGGAAGTGTCATGACGGATAGAGAGGGGTGTGAAGGGAATCATCTGTTTAATGTGGGGTTGGCTGAGGCGATTTCTAGCAGAGATAGTTCCATGCTTCTTTGACTTTTATGTCTTTTTACCCATACCGTTTTCTGCATTTTTAGTTTCTATTTTCTGTAACCAGAGCTTGCTCCTTGTCATTTTCCACTATTTTCTCTTGTTAATACCAGAACTTATCAGTTTGGTATCAGACTATCTGAGTTCTTGATCCCGGTGAGCCTCTTGATGTTATTAACACAGGTTGAAGGCCTATCAATTCTGCTACTTTCCCTTGATCCCTTATCAATACCAGAACCTTTCAGTTTCCAACACTTTCCTTATGTGCAACTGTGGGTTCAAGTATTAATATAGTCTGAAGTCATCCTGTTTAACCTTCCTACTCATTCTTCCTGGTCTATAATGCTATCTTTCCGTTTAACTTAGTACCAAAGCCTGATGTTAGTCGTTGTTTAGTACATGCTGCCAAATTGTTGTTTGTCTTTATCTCATAATAATTTCAATTTAAGGCTGTATTTACTGAGTACATGGTAGTTATTTTGAGTATTTATTTATTTTCACTTAGGCAGCATTTTAGTGTTATAGAAGAATTGTTGGCCAATTGCTGAACACATTAACTGAAGCTTTTGGGTCTGGTACTCTCTTGACTATTAAGATGTACGGACATAAGATTTCCTCTTTGAACATGGTTACATATTCTCTTAAGCTTTCATGAATCAGCAGTCAGGTAAACAAAGACCCAACTACATTCTGAAAACCATGATTCCACCAGTATAAAAAGTAAAACTTGTTACTGATATAAGTTATGAAACTTGACCTCTATAAACACATTTTCTAATATAAATTTATTTTGAAAAATCTATTTATATTTCATTTCAGCTTGCTGCACTAAATCAGTTAAGAAATATATTTGGGCTGGGTAAACGTGAAGCTGAAGTCGTTTCACTGGATGTTACATCCAAGATATATCGGAAACGACTTGGACAGGCTGTTTCTGGCGGTGAGTTAGAATTGGCAGATAGCAAAGCAAAATTCCTGCAAAATCTATGTGATGAATTGCATTTCGATCCACAAAAGGCCAGCGAACTTCATGAAGGTAAACCTTGTTATGCGACATCTTTTGTTATGTTTACAGTTAGTTGGAATTTTACCATATAAAGCTTGGATTATTCAACATTTATTTGTGTGATTCTAAACAATAATATTCAGTTATTGATCTGTTTCTTATTTGTTCTAATAGTTAACTTTTTGTATTATGTGTCTGCTGTCTTTCTTTACATTGTATTTAATTCACTAAAAGTTTAAACCACACTCTAACGTTAGTTTGTTTTAAAGAAATTTACCGGCAAAAGCTTCAGCAATGTGTAGCTGACGGGGAACTCAGTGAGGAGGATGTTGCTGCTTTGTTGAGGCTGCGTGTAATGTTATGTATACCTCAACAGACTGTGGAAGCTGTTCACTCAGACATCTGTGGCAGTTTGTTTGAAAAGGTAATAGTGTTACTTTTTTCCTATCTAATTTGTTTGTAACTCAAACTGATAGTGTCTTCATCTCATTTATGGATCCACAGTGGTTGTTGACATGTCAAGTAGATTTGTTTGTTTTTTGTGGAAGGCATAAAAGGCCTTCTTCAGGGTTTTGTTGTTTGACTTGTTTCTGGCCACCCGTTTCTTGTTTGAGGATGTGTTTAAGAGAAAATGTAACCATATTCAAAGAGGAAATCTTATGGTTACATTTTCTGTACAAAAACTCTTCAACACTTAATTTATCAATAGTTCAATATCATCAACTAACTATAAAGTAAGTGTTGAAGACTTTTTGTACAGAAAATGTAACCATATACAAAAAGTCTCCAACACTTAATTTATAGTTAGTTGATGATATTGAATTGTTGGTATGTTAAGTGATGGAGTCATTCTTTTTTATTTTGCCGTGTCATGAGGTATGTTTCAGTCTCTGTCAGACATAACAAAGTTTATTGAGTTACTACTAATTCGTGCATCTTCTTTAATAGGTTGTCAGGGAAGCAATTGCATCGGGAGTTGATGGATACGATGCTGATATCAAGGAATCTGTAAGAAAATCAGCACATGGCTTGCGACTTACCCGGAAGACTGCTATGTCTATTGCCAGCAAGGCAGTGAGTATCCATTTGTCAGGAATTTTGGTGCTCTTATATGAGGATTTGAATAGGCCTAACTTTTTCTATGCTTGTTTTGATGGCATTACAGGTAAGGAAGATATATATTAATTACATAAAACGTGCACGAGCAGCTGGAAGTCGTACAGAGTCTGCAAAAGAACTGAAGAAGATGATAGCTTTTAACACGTTGGTTGTGACTGAGTTGGTGGAGGACATTAAAGGGGAGTCAACTGATGTTTCAACTGAAGACCCTGTGAAGGAGGAGGACTTTGCACAAACTGCAGATGAAGATTGGGATTCAATTCAGACACTTAAAAAAATAAGACCCGACAAAGAACTTGTAGCAAAGCTGGGAAAGACTGGTCAGACAGAAATTAATCTTAAAGATGACCTTCCGGAAAGGGATAGAACTGATCTTTACAAGACATACTTGCTTTTCTGTCTAACTGGTGAAGTGAAACGGGTTCCTTTTGGTGCTCAGATTACTACAAAGAAGGATGATTCGGAGTATGTTCTTCTAAACCAGCTTGGTGGGATCCTGGGATTGAGTGGTAAAGAAATAGTGGAAGTACATAGGAGTCTAGCTGAGCAAGCTTTTAGGCAACAAGCTGAGGTAATTTTAGCTGATGGACAGTTGACAAAGGCCAGGGTGGAGCAGCTTAATAATCTGCAGAAGCAAGTAGGCTTACCTCAAGAATATGCTCAGAAAATAATCAAGAGTATAACTACTACAAAAATGGCAGCTGCCATTGAAACTGCTGTAACTCAAGGGAGGCTTAATATTAAGCAGATAAGGGAACTTAAGGAATCCAATGTAGATTTAGACAGTATAATATCTGGGAGCTTGAGAGAAATGCTCTTCAAAAAAACAGTTGATAATATATTTTCATCCGGTACTGGAGAGTTTGATGAAGAAGAAGTGTATGAAAAAATCCCAGCAGATCTCAACATTAACAAAGAGAAAGCAAGAAGTGTTGTCAGTGAGCTTGCGAAAAGTAAACTATCTAATGCTCTCATTCAGGCAGTGGCACTATTAAGAGTGAGAAATCATCAGGGTGTGGTAAGTAATTTCTTAAAGCTTTATCGTAAGGCTTTAAATTATGGTTGTGGTCACAGTTGGCCAATTGCAGTTACAGCCGCACGATTGTGGGCGTTACTGTCATTGCGATACAGATGGTTGTCGTTGCAGTGTGAAATTTTGTAATTGGATATTTGGTTTTGAATCTAATGTTGCTCTGGTGCGGTCCAATGTGGCTGCATTATTATGACTCAGAACCACATTACACTTATGACGGTCACCACAACCGCAATAATTTATAACCATTCATGCTTGCTTATTCTGATAGATTTTAGATTTGGTTGTTGTGGATAGCCAGTGTGTGATTGCTTTCACATTTTTTACAGGTTTCCTCCCTCAATGATTTGTTGGCTTGTGACAAAGCAGTACCCTCACAACAACTTTCATGGGAAGTGTCAGAGGAGCTTGCTGATCTATACACTATATATTTGAAGAGTGATCCAACACTGGAAAAATTGTCTCGTTTGCAGTATCTGTTGGGCATAAATGATTCTACAGCTTCTGCTCTTCGGGAGAGGGGTGATAGATTACTTAATAATACTGCAGAGGAAGAGGAGTTTGTATTTTAATGTGTTGCATTAAGATGTTTGGCATTAGGCTTATTGGGGAGGCCATTAGCCCCCACCATAAGCCATTTTTAATCTGCCATTTTGTTTAACGGTGAAATAGAAAAAGGAATATGTTTCTTGTAATAGATATGAGTGCATTTTTAGACGTTGATATCTCAGATAGCCATTATATTGGGAGTTGTGACAGTTGATTTAATCAGTTGCTGTTTTCTATGATGAAAATAGTACTCCGTTGCTCATAGATAAGTTTCTTCACATTGTCAGCACCATCTGTTTTATTCTTATTTGGACAGTGGACACTTAACAAGTATAAGTCTTTAAACTGTCTCCAAAATTTCCTTTGCTTTTTCAGTGTACAATTGTTTTCTAAAAGGGTTTGGATTCTGCCCCAAATGGAAAAGGATAAAAAGGAATAGCGTAGCCAAATTTATGGTACATGGGTCAAAATGCTCCACTAACTCGTCTCCTCAATTGATACAAGTTTTGGTTATTGATAGCTACCTGGCCCTGAAAATACCAAAGTGCCACAATTGATTTAATAATGTATTTATGTAAGTAGCATTCATTCTTAACTATTACTTTCTACTTTGCCTTCTTTAGTATTGTTTGAAAATGGCAATTCCAAGCTCCTCATAGTTGCACTGTTTTATTCTGGCCGAGGATTCTATATACACTTTGTACCCCAATTTACACTTAACACAGATCTATTTCATTTGTATGGGATAGCGTGTAAGACAATATATTTTTGTTTAATTTATACTTATCCTTTTTCTCATTCACTTCCCTCACACGTCCAAATGGTCACTACCATCACTCCACCATTGTCACCATGATTTGTGGCAACACACCATTGTCATCACAAGCTTTTGAAGACTATATTATGTTATTGGTTAAAAATTGGAAGTTGAAATGGCAACTAAACCTGATGTTAAAAATGAGAGATCATAGTCTCTGCCATTGTGATACATCCTTTATATCATGAGATTGCAGAAATAAATACATATTTGATAATAAGAATATTCCTTTATCTCAAGCTCTAGATCATAATAGTTAAGATCCCGATTTAACTCGTAGAATCAGTAGATCTTACGAGTTTTTAAGAGCTAGTGAGTCATTAGCTCACTCTGAATGTGATGTTACCACTGTTACTAAGATCGTCAGGGAAGATCCTATGATCATAAAATCCCTGTCTTATTGTGATTTTCTATTTTTATGGCAAAAACCCTAAATTCCAAAATCTTCATCTTTTAAACCCATATAGAATGTGAAATTCATGACTAAAAATCATTTGACCCGCCCAAAATTCTTCTAACCCGTACATTGTAAAATAACAACAAATCATTACCAAAATAAAAGTAGAAGTTATAGCACAACTAGAAGTTCCCAACTACTTCATTTTCAAGATCTTTCCTTATTATCATCTTTATCTTCAACATATTTGTTTTCTTTATTCTTTCTAAAGTGATGTTTTTTCTCTCTTATATTATAATGTGTGATGGGAGAAAAATGGTGTTCACTTTGTTGTCATTGTTATATTTTCTCTCCTTTTTTATACGTGTCAATGTTAGCACTTAGATTGACTTTTGTTCCACTTTCCACGTACATACTATTATAATATAAGTATAGGTTACATAAAACATGAAGTTTCCACCCAAAACACCATATAGCTACATTATATTTCCCCATACATATTATATATATACAATATGTATGTAACATAATATTAGCCTCTAATACTTCTTGGTGTTTTTTATTATCAAACACTTTAGTTGATTATCTTGACATGTTAGTTTTGCAAGTATGTGAGATTTAATACTTTTGTATGTATATATTTCGATGTTGGAAGTTTAACTTTATCAAGTGCTACTTGTTAATTTTGTTATTTATAAAAATGAAGAATCTTGAAGATTTTATTTTTCTGTATACATGTATGTCTAAAAAAATCCATATTTGGTAGGATCTTACAATCTATGATACAATCACACGTTTTATATGTTTATTTACCCCTTCTCATTTTACGTACGATCTTGATCTTGTCAGCTTTACGATATCACTTTCCCTCGTAATCCTTCTAATTATGCTAACTCATCATTACATAAGTTTGCCTTGCATGAAGCAGTTTGAGGTTAATATTAACTTGAGAGGTTACGTGGTGGCCCCCCTAGCGGGCTGGATAAAAACTAGTATTGAGAGTGCTGCCATGGTGCTCTTGGACATGCAAGATGTGGTGGTTTATTCAGGGAAGATCGAGTGCTTCGTTGGCTTGTTTTGCCGTTTACATTAGTATTCAGGATTCTCTCTTTACTGAGCTTATGCGAGCGATAGTGGCTATTGAAATAGCTCATAAACACTGATGGAATGGGATTTGGCTGTAGTATGACTCTGCCTTGGCAGTTATTTCAAAGGCAAGCTTTTGATCCCTTGGAAGCTATTAAATAGATGGAACAATTGCCTGAGTATCATCCAAGGTTTGAATTTTAAAGTGTCGCACAAATTCAGAAAGGGAAACTCTTGCACCGATAAGTTAAGTTTCTTTTGGAGTTGCATCAAAAACTCATTCTTAGTGAGACACAATTTCAGATTTCATGATTCAGGAATTTTATAGGAGTAGATTTGCTTTACCAAACTATCAAACTTTAAATCCCTAATTTTTCAATACGCTTGGCACAAGCATTAATACAGCATCTATATATAGAAAGAATATAATTTCAACTCAGCAACATTTAACAAACTCCTTGACAATCCATGGTTCATTATAAGAACCCACACTTCTTATTAATAACAACAAAACGAATTTTTTTAATAAAAAAATATAGAGAATATAAAAACTGGCATTAGTTTGAATTGTAACGTTTCTCACCACTCAATCTTCACCCTTCTTCATAAAAATGCATTTTTAGGAGTTGTTCACTTTCCTGCAACTAGATCTGATCTCTCCGTTAATTCCAGTAAGAGGCTTGATGTTACCCATCTTGATCACGGAAGGTCCAAAATCTGCAGCAAAAGCATTAGAGTTTCTGCTGTATAGTTGCACCAATTTGTCACTGGCACTGCCATTACCCTTGAAGAGTTCTTGATCAGAATGAAGAAGACCCTTTTTATACAACAAAGAAGTATAGAATACAGTGTCAAATCTATTAGGAGTTGAATCCAATGGTGCTAAATTGGTGTCATCACCTCCAGTTTGAGGGCATATGCTACGCAAATTGGATGCAAATGTTGGGTCAATGTTGGTGTCATTGTAGATCCTATCTCTGAAAACAGCGCATTGGGTAGCACCAATGGTGTGGGCTCCAGAGAGGACTACAAGGTCTTTAAGGTTCAGCCCATGACCTTGGAAAAGACCAAGAAGCTGTGTGAAGTTGAAAAATGGAGGAGGAAGATTGTTATTTGCAGCATCCCATGATGCATTTCTTGCATCTCTTCTGCCTAATAACACTTGGTACCAGTATTTCTGTCCTCCCAACTGTTAAAATAGAAGCACATTTTGTTAGTTTTTCAGTGTATGATAACAATGTTATTCTACACATAAATTACCCTTTACATTTTCATAATACACCTTTACTCTATTCTTAAAAAAGAGTTGAATTTACTTTTACTAAATCAACATGCCTCGATGACTCTTGTAAAACTGAGTTTTAAAATACAAAATATCAATTCATTGTGTATAAAATGAGAAAGTTGTCACAACGTTACAAATGACATTTTTTTGAAAAAGAAGAGTATATTTTTACATTCTTTATCTTACCTGTTTCATAACAATTAATCAAAACTCTTTTGCTTTGAAACAACAATAGCTAAATGATCAATAAGTACTAAAGAGGAATGGTAATATGTGTACAGGATAAAGAATATTGTGAGGATATCATTGCTGTTCACTTCTTTTCTCTTCACCCTTTTCCAAGTGCAAAAAGTTATTGCACTGTCCAAAATTAATGACCCCAACTATATTAAAATTGTAGATGGTAGATTAATGAGTTAAAACTAAATGATTTTATTCAAAATCAATGATTTGAACGTAGATAGAATCATTAGTGTTTTGAAGCATGTAATACTTTCTCACAGTTTAATATATTTGCTCAACTTATCAGATGACATAAAACAAAAGCAGATTGAAAGACTGGAATGAGACTCACTATGGCTACAGAATCACGAGCTGCAACAGCTAAGATATCAGCACATGATACCACAGGGCGTTTGCAAGCTTTGTCAACAGCTGCTTTAATCTCATCAACCACATCAAACCCTCTCAGTGAATTATTATTTGGGAATGAAGTCTTCTCTCCCACAAATGAAGGAGTGTCATCAAGAAGAACTGATGCATCACAACCCTGTATATATATAGTTTTCACATGCAAATTTTAGTGCATGCATGCAGCATATATTTAAAATATCAATCCAAAAATAAATATAGATAGTTTATGGTTTGGGATGATGTTCATTAAACTTGGAAACTAGACACGTGATAATTGTATGTGACTAGCACTGAGGACACAGCATCTGTATATGTATTAACTCACATTAACAAAGCAGTCATGGAAATGAAGACGCAGCAAAGATGCTCCAATACGGCGCTCACGAGCAATTGCTCTCTGAACAACAGACTTTATGGTTGTTAATGCTTTAGGGCAAACTTTGTTATAGTAAGTAGGACTTAACTTGGCATGTGTAGTAGGGATCACAATTAATGTTGCCAAGGTGACCAAAACAAGAAAAAGGAAAAATTGGAAATGAGAAGCAGCCATTGTGTTATGTTTGTATGTGGATTTCAGCTAAGATATTGTTTAGTGAGTAACGCCAAGTTACATCGTGGATTTATATATAGAAGGAATGGGTAGCATCTTAACTAGTTTACTTGTTTGAGTTATGAACATGTATAATATTTTATTTCATAATGTGCACCAAACTAATGGCTAAGTTAAATTAATATCGTTGACCCTAATCCTTCAAGAATTTGTACAACAAATGTTACTGCCCTACCAAGTCTTGATTAGACTAAGTCGTGACAAACTGTCGTATGGGACATATGACACATATTTTCATGTTTTTTGTTGTTATAGAAATGTATGACTTTTAATTATATTTGGGCATAATCATATTTAGTTTAACTATATTAGTTATTTATTTAAAAGGTTATGATATAAATGATCTAATCTTCATAAATTATATGACTTTTAGTAATTGATATAAATTTAATAAGTGGATAGTATGTTAGTTGAATTCGTGACAATTCTCCTGTGTTCATCCCTGCGCACTAGTAGGAGCCATTTTAACACCATTTATGTACAGTTTCCTTAGTTTCTTCTTTCTACAAAGTAGAATGAAGTCATCTTCAAGGGAAAAATGTAGTTATATTCAGTTGTTGGACTTGACGTGCACAACTCCATTATTTTGATTTCCACTCATTTTATGAAGTGAAAATTAATTAGTATTAAAATCAAAGGTTTATATTTTAATAAAATTAAATAAAATTAAATTAAATCATTTACAATATTTAAATAGTATGTGCACGAAGAATAAAAAAGGTACTCTTTTGTGTATTGACTAACCAACCAGTTTTGAGTTTTTCACAAGTTTCCATTACCAGACTAATACTACCCATATTAATTATTGACTGAGCAAATGTGTGGAAGAACACTATTAGTTTGATAAACTTGGACTGTGCAACAATGATATCAATGAAAAAGGAACAAGATTGAAGGTAGTGATAGGTGAATGTTTTAGGAAAAAATAGGTTTATAACTTTGTTTGTGTTCTTATTAGAACCGTACCGTACTGGACGATCCGACCAGTTTGACCGTTGACTGGACTTGAAAACGGCTCTGGTTTACCGTCTTAACTGAGTGAGGCTTGAACCGCTTTGAACCGGAGAAATTACAGTCCGACCGTGCTAAACGCATTTAAACCGGATTAACCCGGGAAATAAACCGGACGGTTCACTTAAAATTAAAATAATTAAATTCTACTCTTTTGTTTCACTTTAGTCTAAAAAAAGATAAAGAGACATTACTTCAATGTAATTATACATGATTATTAATTATATAAAATTTTACATTTATATATAATTATATATCTATAAATAAAAATTATTAATTATATATAAATTTCTCCGGTCAGACCAAACGGTAACCAATTAAACCTAATACAAGATTTCTTTCAGTTTGACACCCGACTCGAGTTTCACAATATTGGTTCACATTTCAGGGAAAGAAAGAAAGATAGAGATAGAGAAAGAAGAAACAAAGGTAATGGTAACCAAATGGTGTTAAAATGACGTGTCAATTTTTTTATTAGTTGCCTGGCTCCTACTGGTGGTACATGGATGAACATAGTGAAATTGACACAGAAGATTTGGGTTCATGTTAGCTCATATAGGACAATTCAAAGTGAGTTAATAATTTCAGAATGACTAATGGTCCTTTGTGTATCCAAGGAAGAGAGAATGCTCAAAGATAATATTGAAAGTACTTGTTTGATTATGAAATTTTTGAATAAGAAAAGAAAGAATAATATAGTTACTATGAATGAGCCTTTTAAGAAAAAGAAATGAAAGAGTAATGAGAAATTACCCACTACTTTTATAAGAAGTATTGATACATGAAGAAAGAATGTTTTAAGTATGCTGCATCTATGGCCTTAAACAAGGTTCATATTACACATGTCATTAAGTCATTACATCATATGATTTTGAGGCAAATAGTGTTAATGATTATTTGTGTCACAAGTTTACTAGAAGCAAATTTATATTTTTGGAATTATATGTCGATGACATATTGTTTGATAGCAATGGTTTGGGACTATTTCATGAAATCAAAATATTTCTAGCGAATTTTTTTGAAATTAAAGATCTTTGGGAAACTTCTTTCGTGTTAGGTAATTAGATACAAAGAGATTGATCTTGTGGTATCCTAAGTCTGTCACAAGAGAGCTATATTGATAAAGTCCTCGATAGATTATTCGACATAAAAGATAATAAGGTAGTAGGTACCCGGTAACTAAGGAAGATAAGTTTAATCTCGAACATTGCCTCAAAAATTACCTTGAAAGAATGATATGCAAAAGATTCTATACGCATTTGGAGCAAGAAGTCTAATGTACATTCAAGTTTGTACATGTCCTAACATAACATTGGTCATAAGAGTTTTAGGCAAATTTGAGGAACTTTGGAATGTATCATTTAAAGGCTTACAATTGTGTGATGCATGACTCGAATAGAACAACATTATACGTATACTCACTTATTGAAAACCTAATAGTTTAGAGATCATTGGATATTCTAACTCCTATTGTACTGAATGTCAAGACAACAAAAGCTTCATATATAGGTATATTTTTATGTTCGTTGGAGGTGTTGTCTCTTGAAAGTCTGCTAATACTTATAGCTCTCTTGAAATTAAACCATGAATGTGGAGTTTATAGCTTGTTTTAAGACATTAGAATGGAATGTGGTTATCGAAATCTGTCATTGACTTATATATGTTCAATAGCATTGAAAGGCCAATGAAAAATTCACAATGATAATAACTCTATAGTTCTTTACTCCAAAAGATAAGTTCTAAAAGGTCAAAATTTATTAACATCAAGATTAGGATTCTTAAAGGAAATGTTCAAATAAAGTGATTTCAATAGCTAAGAGTTTAATACCTAAGGAATTTCTTGAGCATGTTGATTAGTTGGGTATTGTTCCTTCAGATACTTTAGTTGGGTATTGTTCCTTCAGATACCTTAGTTTAGTTGAGAATTTCTAACTCAAAAATAGACATGGTGCAATTGTAGACTGAGATTGCAACTAAGAGGGGGGGGTGAATTAGTTGACTAGAAATTATGACCATTTTTCTGCAAAATGAAGAGTTAAAATGCAGCGGATAATATTGCATAAAATAAACAAGAATAAATCAAAGAGGTAAGGAAGAAGAGAATACACAAGGATTTTGATACTGGTGCACCTTCTTGTCCACCGAATGTTACATCCAGTACTCTTGCAGCACAAGAGATTTTCCACTAAATATTATGAGTTGTAATTACAATATCTCACCTCGAGATCTCTATGTACCTTAGACACTCACTAATACTTATCACCTTGGAAAACACATTTCCAAGTAACTTTATCCCCTTTCTATTCACACCCTGTGAAAGAAAGTAATTACACTGATATGAAGAATTTGAATGATGGCTTGGATTGCTTTTACAAGTATGAAATATAATAACACTTGCAATCCAATCAACTCTTTTGTATACTTAGTAAATAATGCTCTTTAAGTTTTACAAAATTTTAAAACATTTTACTTCAAGGAACTCAGAAAAATAGCTTTGAAAGTTTGAGTTCAAGTTGCTAGAAGTGCATAGAACTATTTCAGAAAAGTGTAGGAAAGTTGTGAGAAAAGTGTGAAAGAGTTGTGAAAGAGTTGTTTTCATTGTGAGTTCTAAGGCCTTTAAACAAGTTTTCCAATCAGTCATTGTGCCTTTATGAAAGAGTAGGAATTGTTTGGAGGGAAGGCATTTCGTTTGGGATGAAAACTCTTGAGTTTCAAATCTGAAAAACTGATGTAACAACTCTCAGTAACCGATTATAGCAAGTGGGTAATCGGTTATCCAAACGTGACATTTTGAAAAATTACATTGAGTAATC
>NC_032010.1:21554623-21556241 GCF_001865875.1 Lupinus angustifolius
AGAGTATTTTGAAAAATGTTTTTATTTAAAACTTGAAGTGTTTCAATTTCTTTTAAAATATTTTGAGCATTACTACTTTAGTATATTAAAGAGTATATGATAGAAGTACCTATTTAGACTTAGACTAATTTTCTTGAAGCTTTAATCTTCTTGGTCTTCATAAATCATATTCTTTTTCTTATTTTTGGTGATGTTGGTGTCTTCATCAAAACCTTGCCAAGGTCAGGAGTAAAGATCTTCTTCACAATCTCCCCTTTTTTGATGATGACAAACCAAGATTTTCTTGACAGCGTAGTTTTCTTGAGAGCAACATACTTTGAGATATGTTGAAGTTTGACTTGAATATGCTCCCCCTATTTTGTATGCTCCCCTTTCTTTTGGAGTAATGTCCCTGAAATAATTTTACAGAAAATACATGTTCCCCAATTTTTCTCCTCATTTTGATGTCATCAAAAAGTAGAAAAGCAAAGAGATTCCATCACACATATATATAGCATGCATATACTTTTATAATCAAGATATATCAATATGATATCATATACTCATGTATGGATCAAGATATAAATAAGCAAGTATTGCAATGCATAAATAAGATGTTTCAAACATGTATCTAGGAATGGAACAATAAAACACAAAACATCATAAAGTAACTTGTCTAGGAATATGCAAAAATAACTTAAAAATAATAAATAAGTAGAATTAAAAATTTGTCTGAATTTTGAAAATAATACAACCAGAAAAATCCCAACAACAGATATTCTAAGACTCAGACTCTGAATTGTCTTCATTAATATCCATGCTATCCATCCTAGAGGAGAGACAATAAAGTTCATATTGGATTTGTTGATTCTGAGAGTCGAGAGCATCCATCCGGTTAGTGATGTAGCCTCGGAGAGAAAACAACTCATCCATAACCATTTGGTTTGTAGGCATGGCAACAAATGAGGACGATTGAGCATGAAACTCAGACGGTTGTGGTTCAGAAGGGTTAGGAGGTTCAGGTTTAGATGGTTCAGCAACAGTAGTCAATTTATCGGTTCTATGTTTATAGGTGCGGGTTCGAGGTGAAACCCATTTTGTGGATCACTTCCACATCAATTTGGCTTTCTCGAAGATTCAGAGGCACATTTGTTTCACCATTTGTAGAAACACCAAAATACTGAAGAATGTTGGTTATGAAGATTGCATATGGCAAAGGACTTTGAGTACCTCTAACATACCACATTTGTCTCATTATCATTAGAGCCCAATTGAGCTTGATGTTAAACTTTAAAGCATACATCAATTGGTGTTCTATGTCACTTATTTGAGAATGATTTGAAAATTTTGGTAAGATGACATAGCTCAAAAAATAATGAAGCAAACGGTCCTCAAGCTTGAGATATCGCCAAAGCCCCGTTGCTTGCATATTTCTATTTCCCTTTTTGAAAGTCTACATAAAGTATGATAAAAATTCTTCCGATCATAATTATCCCATTCACACACAAGGTCATAACACTTTATGCTACCTTGAGAGGGTATGTTACATAACAATGAACTGAAAGTTTTAAGATCCAAAACAATGTCTTTTCCTTTGACATAGGAAGTAAGACGATTTTTCCGAAAATTCAAGTTATAG
>NC_032010.1:21556341-21556871 GCF_001865875.1 Lupinus angustifolius
ATGCGTCCATGGAAGTGTTCTTCAAACACTTTGCGTTGTTCCTCATTAGCTAGAAGCCTTGCCAAATCCAGAGGGTTGGACTCCATAGAAGTAGTTCCTTGCCTCTTTTGAGTCGTGGAGGTGCGTTGCTTCTTGATTTTTGAAGAGGAAGCCATGAATTTTCGGTTTTGAAGGTTTTGGAAATTTGATGATTTTTTATTTATGTTACTAAAGACGAAAATGAAGGTTTAGAAGTGTTTAGGAGTGAAAATGTGATTAGAATTGACACAAAAATCCCTTAAAACGGATCAAAAATGAAGATTTCAGGGTTTGAGAGGGTTGAGTAAGAGAGAGCACGAGTTGAGTGAGGAAGATGAGTTTGAAAAAATGCAAAAAAAAAAAATACATATATAATAGCACAGAGTAATCGGTTACTCAAATTAAAAAATTTAAAATTTTCAAACAACAACTTAGAGTAATCGATTACTCACTTTGGGTAATCGGTTACTGAAACACGCTGTTCAACCCTGTAATCGGTTACTCTCCAGTGT
>NC_032010.1:21556971-21573272 GCF_001865875.1 Lupinus angustifolius
TTATTTTTAGGTAAAATTAAGCTATGAAAATGATTTTTAACCCAAAAATTGAAATTTTTAAATATTAATAAACACATTTAAGTTCAAGTAGGCATGAAATATATATAATGAAGCATACATATAAACATATATATGCATTTAAGTTAAATATGCTTCATCAAGAATGACTAATTCTCGTCTAATTTTATAGAAATGTTCTTTTTCCAAATATTTAGTGAATATATCTGGTAGTTGGTTATGAGTATCAACAAATTATACAAACACATCCTTCTTTTGGACATGGTCCCTAAGGAAGTGATGCTTTATATCAATGTGTTTGGTTCTTGAATGGATAACTGGATTCTTTGTGAGATTTATTGCACTAGTATTGTCAAATTTTAGAGGAGTGCAGCCCAAGTCTAAACCATAATCTCATAATTGTTGCTTAAGCCACAACACTTGGGTACAACAACTACTTGTTGCAATATATTCAGCTTCAACAATGCTTAGGGATACACATGCTTGTTTCTTACATGACCAAGAAACTAAAGCATTCCCTAAAATATGACAAAACTTGTACTTTTCCTCTCAGTTTTGTATCATGCAAAATCTGAATCTAAATATCCAACCAAGTCACATATACTTTCTTTTGGATACCACAGTCCAACATTAGTTGTGCCTTTAAGATATTTCATGATTCTCTTAACAACAACTAAGTGTGATTCTTTTGGTTTGGATTGATAGCAAGCACACAGACACACACTAAACATGATATTAGGTCTACTAGCAGTTGAGTATAAAAGAGATCCAATCATACCTCGATACTTTGATATCTCGATGGATTTTCCTGCTTCATCCTTATCAATGTAAGTTCCAGATCCCATAGGAGTAACTATTTGCTTGCATCGATCCATGTAAAATCTTTTTAGCAAATCTTTGCAGTATTTGGATTGACTTACAAGAATACCATTGTCGCTGTTTGATTTATAATCCAAGGAATTAATTTAACTTCTTCATCATAGACATTTTAAACTCTCATTGCATCATATTTCCAAAATCACTACATAACAACTCATTAGTAGAACCGAAAATAATATCATCTACATAAATTTGAACAAGTAGAGTATGATGATTTATTTTCTTTATGAAGAGAGTAGTGTCGACCTTTCCTTTGTTGAAACCTTTTTCAAGTAGAAATTTAGTTAGACGATCATACCATGCACGAGGAGCTTGCTTTAAGCCATAGAGAGCTTTCTTTAATTTGTAGACATAAGAAGGATGTTTGTAATCTTCAAAACCAGGAGGTTGTTCAACAAACACATCTTCTTGAATGTAGCCATTGAGGAAAACACTATTTACATCCATTTGATATAACTGAAAATTCAAAGAGCAAGCATATGCAAGTAATAGCCTAATAGCTTCAAGTCTAGCAACCAGAGCAAAAGTTTCATCGAAATCGATACCTTCTTCCTGGTTGTATCCTTGGGCTACTAGTGTAGCTTTATTTCTAATTATAATACCATTTTCATCAGATTTATTTCTAAATACCCACCGAGTTCCAATAACATGCCTATTTTTAGGTCTAGGAAAATTACATTTAGTAATCGGTTACTCAAACTCTCTGTCCAATAGTGAATTTAAAATTCACGTAAAGTAATCGATTACTCAAATTTGAGTAATCGGTTACTCCAATTAAAATTTTGTTGGATAACTGATTCTTACTCATGTAACCTGTTAGTCAAATTTCAGTAACCTGTTACACAATATTTTGAAAAATGTTTTCATTTAAAACTTGAAGTGTTTCAATTCCTTTTAAAATATTTTGATCATTATTACTTTAGTATATTAAAGAGTATAGGATAGAAGTATCTATTTAGACTTAGACTAATTTTCTTGAAACTTTAATCTTCTTGGTCTTTATAAGTAATCTTACTTTTCTTCTTTTTGGTGATGTTGGTGTCTTCATCAAAACCTTGCCAATGTCAGGAGCAAAGATTTTCTTCACATTGATGTTTAATGGTCACTTTGGACATCGAGGATATTTTTATACATAATAAAGATAATGATTTATGTATATTTTGTATGGAACTATTATGTTTCAATTAAATGTTCTAGATTGATCTCACTAAGGACTAAAGAATGTCATGTTGGAAATAGCGAGTTTGGGATCATTGTATTGTATTTAATTTCCATATCACTAATCCATATTTAATATATGTCACTGAGTATATTAATATGATGATGATCATAGTCGATTCATACTTAATTGTGATGAAGATCACGATGGTTTCATAGTCGATATATAAGATGGACCATATGATATTATGAGATATCTAAATATAAATAATACATAGATGCATACCAAAAGAATATGTGAAGGGGTTATAATATAAATGGTATTAGGACCATATGGGATTAGGAGATATCTAAATATTGGATTTTTAATTATTTTTGGGCATTATATATTTAGTAAATTTATATTAGCTATTTATTTAAGGGGTTATAATATAAGTGGTTTAATCTTGATAAACCATATGACTTCCAATAACTGATATAAACTTAATAAATGAATACATATGTTGGGCCATATGAAATAATGAGAACTATATTTGTTAATACACTTAGAGGGTTATATTCCTCAATACACCAAACAATATTTTAGAACAGCATGATTTAGTGGAAGAAAATATATAGTCCCATGAGGAATCTCATGATTTAGTGGAAGAAAATTATCATACCAGAATACTTTTAAGGGATACAAAAGAGAAATATATGAACATGGATTTAAATATGCATGTACGTTCTCATTTTATTATAATTCACCGATAATAAGGATAAAATGTAACAATTTTAATTTTATTAAATATATTTAGAACAGCTAAAAAGAGTATCTATATAAATAGGTAATTAAATTTATAGGTTGCTTTCAACCCTCTCAAGTAATTAGTTATGACCAATTACCAAGATCAAATAACACAAGACTATTTTAGCTTAGCGAAAAATATTGAACTTGAGTGTATAAGAGTAGAAGCCGGGTAATAAACAAACTTTGTTGATGAAAGAAACACTAACTTCAATGATTTTTACGTTTTAAAAAAGAAAATCAGTCTTATCATCAAGTGTGAACATCCTTAGTGCATACCACAAATAGAGGTACCAATGTATTATTTTGGTTCTTAAATTTTTGTATTCTAAAAACAAAACAAAATGGTTAAAGCCACTTTTTCTACATTCAATCATGTAATTATACACTCATTTACATTCACTTTAAGTGGGTCATATTTTGTATGAGTAATATATATGTATTATCAATGTAAAAATTTATATATAATTAATATATCATCTACTATTCATTTATATTATTTATATTTAAAAGTCAATTTGATAATAATTAAACATAGATATAGAGATGATTTGTGGATAAATTAATAAAAATATATAATTTTTTATTTTCATTGAAAAATTAATTTTAAATAAAAACCGGTCAACATGACTAATACGGTTCAATTGAAAATCAATCGGTATAACTGGTTTTGACCGATTTTAACTGATATGATTGTATAACTGATATAACTATTGTATCATATCAGTATTAGGATTGGCTCACTAGTTTACTAGTTGAATCAGCCGGCATGAACTGGTTTTCACAACACTACTAATATGTACACAAAAAGGTATTTCCTTCTATATCATGAAAGGACACCCCTTGCATTAAGAATGTCAGCGCAAGCATATTTTAATTTGTTTCTTCTAACTACATGGGCGCAACTTAATGTACATGGGTGCAACTTAATGTTTAACGTCTATCTATTCACCAAGCCTCTAATAATTTAATAATATTATCTGCTCATTATTTTTTATAAAGTTGCACATTCTTTATTATTCTTATAATATAAAATAAAATAGCAACCTTTGAAGACAAACTATTTTTAATTTTTTCTATAATAATGTATACGACTTCTTAACAATCTAACTCTTAGTCACTTACTCTATGTTATTATTATTCATATATGCCAAAAAGCTTTAGATCGATGTCAACTGATCTCTCATCAAATATGCGAAGATTACTGCAGAAGTAATATACTTATTTACAAACTACGTAGATAATGCGGCGTTAACCATTTTGTTTAGTTTTTGAAAAAAAACTTTCACCAACAAAAATAATACATTCATACTACTATTTGTGGTATGCACTAAGATGTTCTCAGTTGATGATAATACTATTTCTTTTGAAACATAACAACCATACATCAACAATTTTTTTATATATACATGGTTTTTACTCTTATATACTCAAATTTAAGACTTTGTTTAAGGTAGAATAATATGGTGTTAGTTGATCTTAAATACTTATTGTTTATATATATTCTTTCTAGCTGTAAACGCGTGGCTAACTCTTTTAACCGGCTAAATATATTTGATAAAATATATTTGTATCATACCCATATGACAGTTAGTCAGGACTATGTCTAATCAAGAGTTGGTAGGGCATTAACATTTGTGTAATTCTTGAGGGATTTGGGTCAACTGTATTTTTTTCATAAGGAAATCTTTATTAAATAAGAGATAAAATAATTAGGAGAATAAGTGGTACTCATATTTACATAATTCCTATAATTAGCAAAGAGATAGAAAATTTGAAGGGTGTCTCACCCAATCGATAAAAGAATAAGAGAACAAAGAAAAACGAGAGCGTTGAGAAGGCTCCAAGAATTCAAAAAAAAAAAGCTCCATCACATCATCTAAGTTGAACCTCATATTATCAAAGATGACTTTGTTCCTTATGTGCCAAATGGTCCAAATAGCGGCAAACCAGAGAGCCTTCCACCAATGTTGTTTCTTATTATCTAACCTTATGGCATTTCATGGAGTGAGAAAAAAGTCTTGACATCATTATGGATAATAGAAATTAACCCAAAGCACGAATAAAGTTTTTGTCAAACAAAATAGGATATAGAACATGAGAAGAACAAGTGACTAATAGATTCCTCCAACTCACCACAAAGAGAACAAAGAGTGATATATTGAGGAATGGGGATCAGCTGTCCCAAAATGAGTATGTTCTCATGTCCCTAGCCAATGAGATTTCTCCAAGTAATACAAATATGTTATTTTATGTTTTTAGAATTTTTCTTTTTAATGAAGTGTCACTTTTTCATTGGTCTGGTACAGGAAAATGGGACAGGAATTGGGACAGGTGATCTCTGTCCATATGTTGAGGGATTGTTATCCCCAACCATGTACCTGACCAATTACAATGAAGCAAAATTAATAAAGTAATGAATATTTAATTTTTTTAACTGACGTGACATAATATGATTGGTCTGGGACATGGTTTGGGACAAGATTTGGGACAACAAATCCTTGTCCATATGTTAAGCACCTAATCCACCTGTAAGAGCAAAGTTTACTTTAGTTGGGACCACATCCAAACAATTTTCCAAACTAAGCACTTCATTTTAGTTGGAACGTTACAATCCCAATGTCTTTTGAAAAAAATAAGTTTGTCACATCATTCCACCTTTTGTAGAGTTTGATAAGCATTCATAACCCTGTATTGCTCACTCTTATCATGAATCCAAACCCAAGTATAAACAAATGTTGATTAGGCATAGAACCATTGATTGAGTCAATTGTATTAATTTAACTTAACCATTATTTTATTGCACATTATGAAATAAAATATTATACATGTTCATAACTTAAACAAGTAAAATAATTAAGATTATATCCGTTCCATCTATATATAAATCCTCGATGCAACTTGGCCTTACTCACAAAATAATATATTAGCTGAAAGCCATATAGAAGCATAACACAATGACTGCTTCTCATTTCCAATATTTCCTTTTCATTGTTTTGGTCACCTTAGCAACATTAGTCGTGATCCCTACTACACATGCCAAGTTGAGTCCTAACTACTATAACAAAGTTTGCCCTAAAGCATTAACAACCATAAGGTCTGTTGTTAAGAAAGCAATTGCTCGTGAGCGCCGTATTGGAGCATCTTTGCTGCGTCTTCATTTCCATGACTGCTTTGTTAATGTGAGTTAATACATATCCATTATCATATACACATGTTGTGTCCTCAGTGCTAGTCACATACAATTATCACGTG
Organism: Lupinus angustifolius; assembly: GCF_001865875.1. NCBI lineage: Eukaryota > Viridiplantae > Streptophyta > Magnoliopsida > Fabales > Fabaceae > Lupinus > Lupinus angustifolius. The sequence continues at coordinate 21,563,069 of NC_032010.1, forward strand.
TCTAGTTTCCAAGTTTAATGAACATCATCCCAAAGTCATAAACTATCTATATTTATTTTGGATTGATATTTTAAATATATGCTGCATGCATGCCCTAAAATTTGCTTGTGAAAACTATATATATACAGGGTTGTGATGCATCAGTTCTTCTAGATGACACTCCTTCATTTGCGGGTGAGAAGACTTCATTCCCAAATAATAATTCACTGAGAGGGTTTGATGTGGTTGATGAGATTAAAGCAGCTGTTGACAAAGCTTGCAAACGCCCTGTGGTATCATGTGCTGATATCTTAGCTGTTGCAGCTCGTGATTCTGTAGCCATAGTGAGTCTCATTCTAGCCTCTGCTTTTGTTTTATGTCATCTGATAACCTGAGCAAAATGTCATTTGTACTGTTGTGACAACCTTTCATTTTATACATTATACACAATGTATTGATATTTTGTATTTTAAAACTCAGTTTTACAAGAGTCATCGTGTTGATTTTGTAAAAGTAAATTCAACTCTTTTTAAAAAAATAGAGTGAAGGTGTATTATGAAAATGTAAAGGGTAATTTATGTGTAGAATAACATTGTTATCATACACTGAAAAACTAACAAAATGTGCTTCTATTTTAACAGTTGGGAGGACAGAAATACTGGTACCAAGTGTTATTAGGCAGAAGAGATGCAAGAAATGCATCATGGGATGCTGCAAATAAAAATCTTCCTCCTCCATTTTTCAACTTCACACAGCTTCTTGGCCTTTTCCAGGGTCATGGGCTGAACCTTAAAGACCTTGTAGTCCTCTCTGGAGCCCACACCATTGGTGCTAGCCAATGCGGTGTTTTCAGAGACAGGATCTACAATGACACCAACATTGACCCAACATTTGCTGCGAATTTGCGTAACATATGCCCTCAAACTGGAAGTGACACCAATTTAGCACCATTGGATTCAACTCCTAAGAAATTTGACACCGTATTCTATACTTCTTTGTTGTATAAAAAGGGTCTTCTTCATTCTGATCAAGAACTCTTCAAGGGTGATGGCAGTGTCAGTGATAATTTGGTGCAACTATACAGCAAAAACTCTCACGCTTTTGCTGCAGACTTTGGACCTTCCGTGATCAAGATGGGTAACATCAAGCCTCTTACTGGAAATAATGGAGAGATCAGATGTCATTGCAGGAAAGTCAACGACTTCTAAAACTGTATTTTTATGAAGAAAGGGTGAAGATTGAGAAATGAGAAACTTTACAATTCAAAGTCATGCCAATTTTTATATTTTCTATGTTTTTTTATTAAGAAAAGTTCGTTTTTGTTGTTATTAATAAGAAGTGTTGGTTCATATAATGAATTATGAATTGTCAAGGAGTCTGTTAAATGTCGCTGAGCCGAAATTACATTCTTAAATTTTTATATAAATGTTGTATTAATGCTTGTGCCAAAAGTTAAATTTCCTAATGAAAAATTAAAGTTTGATAGATGACCCAAATTTCTTAGTAAAGATTGTGATTCATAAATTTTATTGTATCAAATTAATAAGGATTTAAATATTTTTCAATGTTCCATATATATATATATATATATATATTCTTATATTACTATCTCCATTACTAACTTTCTGAGTATACCTTATGCATTAATTAATAACTACTTTTATTTTAAGAGATAGTTAGTGAAGTAATTTTAATAATAATTAATGATGAGATAAAAGGTAAATATCTAGGAAAACAATTACTTGTGATGGCTATATTATAATAATAAACTATTCCCGATTTTCTTACTCATGAATTCTATAGGAATCTGTTGGGTTTACCTAATTATAAATTTCATCAGTTGTTTACCCGTCTTGGTGTGGTTGAGTTTGATTTTTGTTGTTTTAGTTTTTATAATTATAACACAATTATCTTGATAGAAAATCACAAATTAGTTCTTGCTTATTAATTTGTGGTTCTTTTGTAAGTTGGTTCTTTATAATTAAGAAAGCAGATTTTCACTAAGTGTAATCTATAATATGCACTTGCCTAAATTAATGAATATAACAAACAAAAAATAATTTTATGCTAGAGTATTTATAGTTTGTTAAAGCCAAAGTTAATCCAAACCAACAAAAAGTGACATTAGAAATGGTTAGGTAGAAAACTATAAAAACTCTACTAAGTATACCCTAACGTACTGATATTTGATAGGAGTAACATATCGTGTACTATGTACCTCGTAGCCATTCAAAAAAGAACCGTATATTAGGTCACTATGGTTTTTACTCTTGAGAGATGTTGGTTTTGTTTTGTGGCTGCTCTACTGTATTTTCTATGCAGGTTAGGTTTTGTGGCTGTTGTTTCTGGTTGGGCAGTTTTAGTGGTGGAGTAAAGCTTTGGGGCTCTACTGTTTTGTTGCGGTTTGTGTTGTTGCCATTGTTGATGCTATTGGGTTTTCGTGCTATGAGGGTTGCAGGTTCTGGGTGACTTTTGAATTCTTGGTTCTGCTGGTTTTGTCTCTTGTTATCTTTGGGGGCTGTTTTTTACCTTCGGATTTGGCTCTCTGGTTTTTTCTCTGGTTCCTATTGGCTGTTAGGTGGTCTCTATTGTGTGCTTTGGTACTACATTGGGGTGAATTGCTACTCTTTGGTTTGTGGCTCTCGGGTTACTAGAGTCAATTCTTTAGTCCTTTGTTTTCGGGGTCTTTTGGAGTTGTCAATTTCAACTTTTTGTTGGTGATCTATGTAGTTACCGTAGCTTGCAATAATTATAAATGACACGAAATATTACTTACTAGCTGAGTCACGATCAGGTCGCTCTCTTTAAGACGTTTCGTGACCACTGCCCAAAATGTGCAAGCAGACTATCAATCACGTCGTCCCCAGGATAAAACAGTACAGATCTCTATTATCATGATGCTCTTACTGCACTGTAAGACCGATCTCGAATATACCCACAATACTAACTACCAGTGTCACTTCTCGAAATCTCATAATCTGGCTACCTGTGCCAATTCTTTACCCACAATATTGACTACCAGTATCAGTTCTTCAAAGTTGATCGGAAATGCGTCGGCGGAGTATTAGGGGATAAAGAAAAGTTGAGAGGAAATGCCTTCAACTTGGTGCAAGTTATAATAAGGGAGAAAACCTCTATTTATAACATGAGATTTTTCTATGTTCCTCATTTCTCCGATGTGGGTCTTGGGAGATGTTGTTTCAAAACTCTTCTATGTGAGACTTGGGAGATGTTTTTTCAAAACTCTTCTATGTGGGACTTGGGAGATGTTTTTTCAAAACTCTTCTATGTGGGACTTGAGTGTTTTTTTAATATTTCACACCATCATGTTCCAACATTCCCCCACTTGAAATAAAAAAACGATTTCCGAGAGTATTTGTGGTCTCAATAAGATTGTGCATAAACAAAGGTGTCATGCGACTTGAACCTTTGCATAGTGAATAAGATCCAGATTTTACTAGAGTAACTCTATCTCCAGCATCAAACCACACACAACTTTTTCAAATGTGTATTCTGTAAAGCTCGTGCGTTAAAGGTCATGCACGTCTATCCCAGCATAGTGAATGCTCCAGAAATTTATGCCCCAAAATTTCATACGAAACGACCCCCACTTCCACATTCACATATGTGAGTCTATCAAGAGTACTCTTGTAGCCTAGGTACTCCACTCCAATTGGAGTATATACCTCATTAAGAGTTTAACTCATCCTTACATATGTTGCAGGAATCATGCTTCTCATAATTTTATAGCATGTTCATTTTCATATCACTTCACAACTTGTTATTACCCATTAAACCTATTTCTTGGGATATCCAGTCAATTAGGTCGGATTACCATCATGAGTGATCCTCGTTCTAAGGACAATAGTCTCATACTCTTAGAAGTATTATGGACTTTCTCTCTATCTAGTCCTTTCGTTAAAGGATCTGTTAAGTTATTCTCAGTGCGTGCATGATCCACTCTAACAGCTCCTTTAGAGAGTAACCCTCTAATGGTACTGTGCTTACAACAGATTTGTCGTTTCTTATCGTTATAAAAGCGGTTCTCAATTTTTTTTGCAATAGCTGCGGTACTATCACAATGGATCAACACAACTGATATATGTTTTTCCCATATGGGAATCTCTGCAAGCAAACTTCTCACCTAACTTGCTTCTTCATTAGTTGTTACTAATGCTATCATTTCAACTTCCATAGTAGATTGAGCTAACATAGTTTGTTTTTCTTAGATTCTAGATAATCCATCTCATCATTTATGGCTTCTCGCCACAAATCAACATCCAAAGAAGGCAAAACTTCTTGGAGAGTTGATGGATTATCCTCCAATATAGACCATATAATCAGGTCTATACTCTCTAACAATTATTGCTCTCTTGCTTCTTCTAGGTTCTATTTCAAACGTTTCATTTTCTATTATTATCTCTATTCACAAGTATGTGACTAGTTGATGTGTCCCACTATTCCTCAATTTAAAAAGGAATTTCTTCTCATTAAAGTCAACATCGTTAGATTCAATGATCATTTTGTGTTAAGGTCGTAATACTTATACACAATACTGTTTATATCATACCTAATGAATAGACATTCATAGGCTCTACTTGCGAGTTTAAAACTCTAGGGCCATACCATCAGAAATGATTTCATGAGCAATTCTATGTATCTACTCTACTGATTTATTATGAGTCGTTTGATACTTAAGGTAGTGGTAACATCATATATAATTTTTATCTTAACTTCTTCTCAAGTGCATGCCAAATTAATTTGACAGACATATATGAGTTGTAGTAATTATAGAGATCATCTAACAACCCCTTCAAAATGAAGTTCTTACATAAGTAATCACTTTCATTCCAGAGAGCTATTTCAATAGTCACTTTATTCCCTTCCTCTTTTTCATCCTCATCCGACACCACTGGGATGTCAGTTTTCAGAACGTGGACACCATTTCTCATAGTGAGGAAAAATTCCATCTTATGTTGTCGACGTTTGAAATTTGTTCCGTCAAACCGAAAGGCTTGTTCAGGTCATAGTTTTTTGGTCTAGTAATATTATTTACGAGTGTCATTGTAGTCGAAACGTCTTAAAATTTTTGTTACCGTAGCTTGCAACAATTATAAATGGCATGAAATAATACTTACTTGCTAAGTCACGACTAGGTCGCTCTCTTTAAGACGTTTTGTCCACTGCCCAAAATGTGCAAGCAGACTATCAACCACACCATCCCCAGGATAAAACAACTTAGATCTATGTTATCGAATTCTTACTGCACTGTAAGAACCAATCTCGAATACACCCACAATACTAACTACCAATGTCAGTTCTCGAAATCCCACAATATGACTACCTGTGCCAATTCTTTACCCACAATACTAATTACCAGTGTCAGTTCTCGAAATCTCACTTTGACTGTCAGTGTCAATTCTTAAGTGTCACGGAAAGAAAGGGGGAGAAGGTTACCAGAAATGCGTCAGTGGAGTATTAGGGGGGAAAGAAAAGTTGAGTGGAATTGCCTTCAACTTGGTGCAAGTTATAATGTGGGGAGAAATCCTCTATTTATAACATGAGATTTTTTTCCATGTTCCTCATTTCTCCAATGTGGGATTTGGGAGATATTTTTTTCAAAACTCTTCTATGTGGGACTTGAGAGATGTTTTTTTAAAACTCTTCTATGTGAGACTCGAGTATTTTTTTAGTATTTCACACCACCATGTTCCCACAATCTCTTATAGTTTGTGCCGGTGTGTTATTGGTTTGGTGTATCCTAAGCTTTGGCCTTTATTTTCCAGGCTACTCCTTTTGTTTTTGCGGAGTTAGCAGCCATGTGCAAATTTACTTGATTGGTGTACTTTGATTTAAATATTATAGTCTTACTGTACCTTTTAACTTTATTACCAAAGTTGTGTATTTTTTAAAGACTCAGCAATAGAGTAGTAAGTTTCATTTTTTCTCTGACACGCACAAGATTCGGCAACTCCAATGGAGTTTTAATTGTATACACATATTTTAATAAAGTCATCCACCTGATTGGATTTTTTTTTCTTTTATTTTTGACAAAGCAAAGTTGGCACTCCAATTGAAGTTTTATTTTTTGTAAAAACTATTTCTAAAACTAAAGACTTATTGCTAAGATCTTTCTTGTTCTAACGTAATTAATATTGCAATAATGATTTTTGACACTGAACACTATGTTTATGTAAGTAAAATTGCTGCCATGTGATGTATACAAGTTAACATAAAGTTTTTGTATATATTGTAAGCAAAGTATCCTCAACATGTCATATGTTGAGTAATTAATAAAAATTGAATCTTATCTATGATTTTTAATTGTGATAGATAGAAATGTAGAAGAGAAAAAGATATATGCATCGACAGTGTAAATAATTATATATATCATATGGCAACAATTTCACTCACATAAAACATATTTTATGATGCGCTAGTTTCAAAAATCATAATAATTACTTTGAAACAAGGAAGACCAGATGCTGTAGAAATAGTTTGTACAAAAAACTCTAATCAGAGGGTCGACTTTGCTTTTGGAAAAATAAAATAAAAACTACAAAAAATTCCAATTGGAGTGCCGACTTTGCTTTGTAAAAAAAAAAAAACTTTAATAAAGTGACGACTTTATTAAAATATATGTATATAATTAAAATTCAATTAGAGTTGCCGAGTTTTGTGTATGTCAGAGAAAAATACTTCTACTTATCAGGTTTTTAAAGCTTTTACTTCTACTTCTACTTATCAGTGCAACAACCAAGTAAATTTGTTGTTATTAGTGGTGTTGTTTAGAGCTTTTACTTTTCCTTTGATGTTGTTTCTCTTCATGTACTATGTTTCTTTTTTTAATGAATTGGGTCTTTAGCACCCAAACCTTATATAAAAAATCATTTGTGTATATATAGTTCTTAGATTTGTCATTAAATTGATAAATGTTATTCTTCTTCTTGAGATAAAAATGGAATCAGGAGAATTTTGAAAATAAATAAATAAGATATAGGAAGAATAATGAGTCGGCAAAATGTACAGAAAAGGTATAAAAACATTTCATTATTTAACACGTATTAAAGAATGCAATTATTCTGCCGATTCGCCAGTAATAATTCAGAGAACTCAGTGGCTTTTGGGAAATTAAATGGGGTTGATTTTCTGAATTAAATTGTTTTTGGGAAAATATATGGGGTTGTTTAGCAGATGATTGAAATTATATTAGTTTATTTTCCTTTTTATTAGGAAATTTAATTTTTGGAAATTAAAGTATTATTAAGTTAAATAAGTAATATAATTTTTGTTAAGGATAAAGAAATGGGCCATATAAGTAAAGAAGCTCACACCTTACTAATCCAATCAAGCATTAAGCAAACTGGACTTTAATCTTCTTCTTTTCCTTTTTCGGTTTCATTTTCTGTTATGATAGTTATTTATGTTTTAGCTCTTTCCTTTTTTGGCTTCTTGTAACTTTTGCTATAAGTGTAAGTTTTGCTTCAGAGGAAAACGTCAAGTTCATTTCTTCTTCAATTAATACATATTCTTTATTCATCTTCTTTAAGCATTCCTTTCCCCCAACATTATTTCAATGACAAGTTCCATCTTCCTTAATATGGTATCAGAGCACCCTCTATGAGGGTGTCTCTGCTGCGCCATACCGTTTCCATTTTCTCTCAAAACGTGCCTTCCTTCCTTCCTTCAAACCTTTCTGATTCTCTTCTACACCTGTTATGACAAACCAAATCATTAATCCGTTATTAGATCCATCAAGCCCTTACTTCCTAAACACCAACGAGAACCCAGGTGCTATCCTCGTCACTTCTCTCTTAAATGGAGATAACTACCATTCATGGTCAAGGGCCATGACAATGGCTCTCGGCACGAAAAACAAGTTTGAATTTGTTGATGGGACACTGACGAGGCCATCCGTCCATGATGCCAACTTTTCTGCTTGGAATCGATGCAACAAGCTTGTAGTTTCTTGGCTGACACAATCATTCGAGCCAACCATTGTTCAGAGTGTACTATGGATGGATAATGCACAAGAGATATGGGAAGATTTGCGTGAAAGGTTCCATGAAGGAGATATGTTCAAGATTTCAGAATTAACTGCCCAAATTCACTCCATCAAACAAGGTAACTCAACCATTGGGGCCTATTTCTCCAAGATCAAAGGGCTATGGCAACAAATGGATGATTACAGACCGATCCCCCTTGCTCTCATGATTGTACTTTAGAGGGAATTGTCAAAAATTACAGGGAAAACGTTAATGTGATTTGCTTCTTGAGAGGATTAAATGAACAATACTCACATGTCAGATCGCAAATCATGCTGATGGATCCCATGCCTACTATTAATAAAGTCATGTCTAGAATGGTTCAACAAGAAAGACAATTACAACATCAGGAGCCTAGTTTTTCAGCCAACTTCTCAGGATTTGACAGTGATGCGAAGCCAAGAGGCAAAGCAAGAAGCTTTAGAGGAAACAGTGGCAGATTCCCCAATCAATCAAGAGGTTCCAGTTCAGGAAGAGGAAGAGGCCAAAAGATTTGCACATATTGCCAAAAACTTGGACATACCGTTGATGTTTGTTACAAGAAGCATGGATATCCACCCAACTATTTCAACAATTCCAATACTGTCAATAACTACACTACCTCTGAAGATCAAGAACATGAAGATGTCATTGAAGACCTTGAGATCAAGGATTCCAAAACATCCTCTAAGACGCCTTTTACATCTGAACAACAACAAGCACTGATGGAAATGTTCAAGCAATCAATGGGACAAAGGAACCATAATGCCAATCAAATGAGCGGCCACAATCATAACCATACAAGCATAATAGAACTGAATTCATCATGTAATTCCTTCACTCTCTCATACAATAATGATGATTGTTGGATCTTGATTTTGGGGCTACAAACCATGTATGCCATTCTTTGTCCCAATTTCAAACTTTTAAAAGAATAAGTCCCATCTCTATAACTTTACCTATTGGAAACCATGTCACAACTTACCATTCAGGAACAGTGATATTCTCTGAAAAAATCTACCTTGCAAATGTCTTATACATTCATGATTTTAAGTTTAACCTGGTATCCATATCTAGACTCACAAGCACACTCCCCTGCAAACTAACTTTCTCTGCCACTGATTGTGTAATTCAGGAGATCCACTCCTTGAAGATGATTGGTGCAGCTAAGTTGAGGGGATGCCTATATGCCATATCAGAATCAAGCAAACACTTTTCTAGACCCAAGTGCACAAACACCTACTCTACTTATGATGATAACAATGTGTGGCACTCAAGATTGGGACATTTGTCCCATAATAAAATGCTTGCTATACAAGCCCTTTTTCCTTTTATACAATGTCACAAAACATCAGACCCTTGTAATATCTGCCACTTAGCCAAACAGAGAAGGCTTCCTTATGATAACAGTAAAACTAGATCTATTAATTCATTTGACTTGATTCATATAGATATATGGGACCCTATCTTTGTTACATCTACCATTGGTCATAAATATTTTCTCACTGTTGTTGATGACAAAACTAGATTTATATGGATTTTCTTCATGAAACTGAAATCAGAAGCCACACAATTAGTCAAACATTTTGTTCAATATGTTGAAACTCAATTCAAACATAGAATAAAGACCATAAGGAGTGATAATAGCTAAGAATCCAACATACAATAATTCTATCTAAGCAAAGGGATCATACACCAAACCACTTGTGTTGAAACCCCTCAACAAAATGGCATTGTTGAAAGGAAGCACCAACACTTACTTGGTGTAACTAGAGCCCTGTTTTTCCAGTCCAACTTACCAAAATGCTTTTGGAACTATGATGTTTCCCATGCAGCTCCTCTTATAAATAGGCAACCTACTACCCTTTTAGCCAACAAATTACCTTATGAGGAGCTCCATCAGTCCTTACCCAACATCAAGAACCTAAAAGTGTTTGGCAGCCTGTGCTATGCCTCAACACTTGTGTCTCACAGAAACAAATTAGATGCCAGATCCAGAAAATGTGCCTTTCTTGGATCCAAGCATGGAACCAAAGGCTTCATCCTCCTTGATCTAAGTACTAATGAAATCTTTATATTAAGAAACATATCATTTTTTGAACATATCTTCCAATTTTCCATAACTAACCCCAACAATGATGATACTCAAGATGTGCCCATTTTACCTCTTAGCAACATTGATCATTTCGAGCCTACAAACC
>NC_032010.1:21573372-21578006 GCF_001865875.1 Lupinus angustifolius
GTACACATATACTGAACCAACAAATCCTGAGCATGATTCCTCCAATACTACCAATATAAGGCAGTCAAACAGAACCAAGAAAACCCCCTCTACCTGCAAGATTACCACTGCTCCTTAGCCAACAAATCTAGTTGCACCAAAACCACCTCGACAAGACATCCCATCTCCGACACTCTCTCCTACAATCATCTATCTACCAACCATAAACACTTCTCCTTAGCCATATCCATCTGTGACACTCCTGACAATTTTCATGATGCTGTCAAACATGATTGTTGGAGAAATGCAATCTAAACAGATTTAGATGCTCTTAACAAAAACCGCACGTGGGACCTAACCTCCCTGCCCAATGGTAAAAAGGCTATAGGTTGCAAATGGATCTTCAAAATCAAACACAAAGCAGATGGTTCTATAGAAAGATATAAAGCAGAAGGGGTACAATCAAACAGAAGGGGTTGATTACTTAGACACTTTTAGTCCTGTAGTCAAAATGACTACTATTAGGGTCATCCTATCCTTGATGCCATCTACAATTGGCATTTACACCAACTAGATATCAATACAACTTTCCTACATGGTGACCTCAAAGAAAAGGTCTACATGAAATTGCCTCTTGGTCTTAACACTAACAATCCTAACTTGGTCTGCAGGTTACGAAAATCCCTTTATGGGCTCAAACAGGCCAGTAGGCAATGGCATGAAAAGTTAACCGAAACGCTGCTAGAAATAGGATATGTTACATGCCATTCTGATAACTCTCTGTTTATAAAGAAATATAATACCAACTTCACTGCTATATTGATATATGTTGATGACTTGATTCTAGTAGGACACAACCTACTTGAAATAGAAAATGCCAAATCTCTTTTACATGACAGGTTCAACATTAAGGATCTTGGAAAACTGAAGTTCTTTTTGGGCATGGAAGTTGCAAGATCCAATCAGGGCATCCATCTCTACCAAAGGAAATACACTTTGGATTTGCTTGAAGAATCAGGAATGTTGGGAACCAAACCATCATCCACACCCATGGAGTACAACAACAAACTTCATTCCAAATCTGGCACCGCTATTGATGATCCTACATCATACAGAAGACTCTTGGGCAGATCGGTTTATCTCACCCATACTCGACCTGACATAAGTTATGCAGTTGGATTTCTTAGCCAGTTTCTATCAGAACCCACAACACATCATCAAAATGCAGCATACAGAGTTCTCAAGTACCTCAAAAGCTCACCAAGACAAGGCATACTATTCTCCAGCAATAATAACACAACAATTAAGGGCTACTCAGACTCGGATTGGGCAGGATGTCTAGACACCAGAAGATCCATAACTGGCTGGTGTTTCTTCATGGGATCAGCACTCATATCATGGAAAAGCAAGAAAAACAGAACACAGTTTCTAGATCCTCTGCAGAAGCAGAATACAAGGCCCTCGCAATGGCTTCATGTGAAGCTCAATGGCTCATTTCCCTCCTCAAGGACTTAAACATCACTCATCCTAATCCAGTTAGTGTGTCCTGTGATAATAAGTTCGCCCTACATATAGCTGCTAATCCAGTTTATCACGAACGTACCAAACACATCGAAATTGATTGCCATGTGGTTCGTGAGAGGGTTCAAAATGGGACAATTCATCTTCTTCTTATCTCCTCATCATCCCAAATTGCTGACATCTTCACTAAATCCCTCACACCCCTACCTTTCAACACCCTTGTCTCCAAGCTTGCCATGATCAACATCCACATTCCAAGCTTGAGGGGGACTGTTAAGGATAAAGAAATGGGCCATAGAAGTAAAGAAGCCCACACCTTACTAATCCAATCAAGCATTAAGCAAACTGGACTTTAATCTTCTTCTTTTCCTTTTTCGGTTTCATTTTCTGTTATGATAGTTATTTATGTTTTAGCTCTTTCCTTTTTTGGCTTCTTGTAACTTTTGCTATAAGTGTAAGTTTTGCTTCAGAGGAAAACGTCAAGTTCATTTCTTCTTCAATTAATACATATTCTTTATTCATCTTCTTTAAGCATTCCTTTTGCCCAAACATTATTTCAATGGCAAGTTCCATCTTCCTTAATAATTTTCCTCATTGAAAAAGATAATAACTTAGGAAACGTCAAAATTAAAATTTGTGAATCAAATTTTTTCCAAGTTTATTCATATGAATTGTTAGGTATCAGTGGCCTAAACATACCTAGAAGGGTATTGAATAGGTGTGGCGGAGCTCAAGTTCCACTTTTTGGTTTTTACACACTTGCTGAAAAATTCCCAGTTAATCGATTAAACATTGTTCATAATCGATTAACCAGTAACAGAAACAGAATTACCAGATCAACTTCTTGCACAGTTATTTATAAACAGATAAGCAGATATACAACATATATTTTAATGGAATATTAATAAGGATATAGCAAGGTATAAGCATGCAAAATATCAGCTTCAAACTCAAATTAAAACATCTTGAAATATAAAAGAGAAAGGGATATAAAAGATTGCGCAATGATTTTATCCTGGTTCGTTTTGATGTCCACTGCAAAGCTACATCCAGTCATTCCCTCTGATCTGGGAGATTTTCCTTATTCACTATAGAACTCAATATATTGTTACATACACGCTTCCAATTACAAGACTCGATCGTTCCTTTCTTGAAACCCAAAGAACTTCGTCACCCTTGGTTTGACCTTTCCTAAAACCGCCTCCTCAAGAAAATATTTCTTATCACGATTCGGCCCCAGCCAATGTATCGCTCTTTATCCCAAGACCTCCATGTCTTTTGAAGAAAACCTTACCTAAGTACCAATCCTTGAATTACAATGCCTTGCGTTATGAATGAGTACTTAATACTCGGATATTACAATAATGAAAACTCAATGACTAATCCACACTTAAGTACCACAAGCCATCATGCATGTGAGTTAATACAAAATAGTAAGTCCAAAATATTTCTCTTAAAATCTCTAATAAGAATGCATGAACATGCAAGAAAGAATGGATGAGGTTAAGCTTATAAAAACAGTATGCAATACACCATGAACAACTTCAACAAAACATGTTAATCTCTCTTCCTCACACATGCATCTCCCTTCATAAAATTATCTCTAATGGTTCCTAAACAATGGTATTCAATTGCTACATGTTTCTGCAATTTGCCAGACCTTATACGAAACAGATTTGACCCTTCAAACCGTTGCAATCAGTTAAGCAGTTAAAACAGAAAACAGTTATAATGGAATAAACACGTTAATCAATTAAGCCTTTGGGTTAATCGGTTAACCAGTGTATTTTAATACATGATTAAATGGTAAACTACTTATATGTTATGCTTGCCTCCTATACCTCTTTTAGCAATTATGTTATACCTAATATGCACATATAACATGTATGATTAATGCATGAACATATAATAAAATAGATGATATGCATCATGAATATGATATGACAATATTAATGGCTTGTGAGACTTGCATCTAGGTTTACCTAACCCAGACAACACACATCCCAGACTACTTAGAAATATGACTCTATTAATATAATCTAGTCTAGATATGACCAATGAGCTCTAGGCATGTTGATTGTTGAGACATCTTCAAGCTTTAACTAACTCCTTGTCTTTATCAAAACATAGGCAAAACATTGCTAATGCAATCTTTAACACTTTGCACTTTCAATCTCCCCCTTTTTGATGATGACAAACACCACATCAAATAACACATTAGATTTGATGAAATAGCTTGACAATGTTATACATTTGCATAATGGTTGTGAATTCAAAGTTGAAGCGCTTTGCTATCCCCCTTAGGTAAGCAATGATTAATAATACAGAAGTTATTATGACAACCTGCAAATAACATCAAACACAACAAGCAACCTTTCTCCCTTTTTTGACATTATCAAAAAGATACGAATATTCAATTCTAGTCAAAAGTAAGAAAAGATATAGCAATTTATTTTGAAAAATTGTAATTATTAGCATAGGCAATAACCAATTTGAGAAGCTTAAACAAATGAATTGATTTCTGATTCTAAAACTAAATATAGACTAATTTTGCATCACATGTCCATTATGTAAACAATTTAGACATGGAGTGATTAAACACATATGTATGCCACTTGTTATCACCACTTGTTAACACTTGTTAGGCTATTTTCATTTTAAAGCAAATTTCAATCATTCAATTATAGTACACAATTAAGACATGTTCAAGATTCATGCAAAAACAAATTCTATTTAACATAATTAGTAAAGTTTAACATAGTTACAAAATGCTATGATATCACATGTTATGAATTGAGTGAAATAATAACATATACTTTTTAGTTCAAGTGTACTCAATATCAAGAATTAATTTTGTAACCTTGTTAATAGACTTACCGTTAATTACCTTACTTACCCTTTGGTGATAGGTCAAGATTACCACTTGTTTGATGAAAAGTTTGATGATATGATCAATGTTGTGTATTTGATATTTAAAGTGCGCTGCTCCCTCTTTCATCGTTCTTCCCTTTATCTTCTCCCCTTTATTACTTAGATAATTAGTCTTGGTAGGTAGCATAATACGGAAGCTCATTTAACAACCTTTCTCAATAACTTTTCTTCTTAATAACCTTGATCTACTCACCAACCTTGTG
>NC_032010.1:21578106-21591576 GCF_001865875.1 Lupinus angustifolius
ACCTGCAAACACAATTTACTTGTCTCTTTCGGGTACCCAAGTTATTTTGGGTCCCTTCTTGTTAGTAACTAAGGGATATTGCCCCTTCTTTATCCAAACATAGTTGCCACTTGGCACACCAAATTTTCTAATAAAGCATGTAGTGCATGTGTGACCATGTGTACCACAATAGAAACAAGTAGGCATGTTATTATTTGACTTCTTATGCATATGAACTATTGGATTTCTACATGGTCTTTTCTTAGGTTCAAGTTTATATCCAATTCCAGATTGGTTACCAACGTTTTGTTGTATTAGTAAGAAATGTGTTAAGGGTTCTTGACTATATGTGAGCTTTGAAAGTTTTTGTTTCAAAACAGAATTTTCAACATTTAAACTCTCACAAGTATCACATATAGTGGGTTGACATAATTTAGAAGTAGAGCAATCACATGAGGCACATGCATAGATAAGATCAAGAGTTTCATTTTCAAGTTTAAGTTCATCTAATTCCTTTTGCATTTCAATTATTTTCTTTTCATGCAAGGAGATAACTTTTTTTCTATCTATATTTATTTTAATAATTTTCTTTAACTCCTTATGTATTTCGACATAAGCTGCATATAATTCATCGTATGGAGGAGAGTCATTAAAGCATGATGAAGTATAGGAATATACCTCAATAGAATCATTTTCATCATTAGATGTGCACTTCTCATGCACTTGTGCCATAAGGCATACCTTTGAATTTTTCTCCTTATCGGATGAGCTTGAAGTCGAATCTTTATTGGAATCGTCCCAAACAATGTATGCTCCTTTTGACTTGGACATTCGAGAGTTGCTCTTCTTGTTATCGAATTTCTTGAGGTGGCTCGGGCACTGATGCTTCATGTGGCCCGATTTTCCACACTCATATCAAGTGAAGCCTTATTTAGGAATCTTGCTTTTCTTGGTTGAGTTCTTGGCTTCTTTCTTTAGATTCTTGATCCCTCCTTTCTTCTTGAGATACTTCTTGAATTTTTCAAATAGGAGAGTCAAGTCTTCGTCGGAATCAGAATCTGAACTGGAATCCTCACTTTCTTGATCTTCTTGAAATCTTGTAGTCTTGAGTGCGATTTCATTCCTGTCTAACTCTTCATTCAATGTCAAGCGCCTTAGCTCCATTTCATGTTCTAGGAGTTTCCCAAATAGAGTAGCTAATGGCATGCTGTCTAAGTTCTGTGATTCCATTATCGCTGTTACCTTTGGTTGTCATCTCCTGTCAAGACACCTCAAAACTTTGTTAGACAAATCACCATTAGTAAAAGTTTTATCATGGGCGACCAAATGATTTACAACATGAGTAAAACGTTTTTGCATATTACATATAGATTCATTAGGAAGCATGCAAAATAACTCGTACTCATGCGTAAGCACATTTAGTCTAGCGCGCTTAACTTCACTCGTGCCTTCATGAGTTACTTACAAAGTATCCCACATTTCTTTTGCATTAAGACACTATGAGACTCTAAAGAATTCGTCATAAGATAAGGCCGAAGTAATAATGTTCTTGGCCTTAAGGTCATGTTGGACATTTCTTTTCTCAATATCCGTCCATAATTCCTTTAGGCTTGCCATCCACCATATGAAGTGGAATGTATGGACCATTGACAACAGAATCCCAAATGTCCGTGTCAATTGCCTCGATATAGATTCTCATGCGAACCTTCCAATAGGCATAGCCACCACCATTGAATACGGGAGGGCGGTTAATGGATGCGTCATCACCGCCAAAGGGGTTGGTGGAACCCATTTAAATTCCCTTAGGATCACGCGGATACGGTTGAGCTAGCACGACGTACTAGCTCTAATACCACTTGTTAGGTATCAGTGGCCTAAACACACCTAGAAGGGGGGTTGAATAGGTGTGGCATAGCTCAAGTTCCACTTTTTGGTTTTTACACACTTGCTGAAATGTCCAGTTAATCGATTAAGCACTATTCATAATCGATTAACCAGTAACAGAAACAAAATTACGATATCAACTTCTTGCACAGTTATTTAAAAACAGATAAACATAGATACAACATATATTTTTATGGAATATTAATAAGGATATAGCTAGGTATAAGCACACAAAATATCAGCTTCAAACTCAAATTAAAACATCTTGAAATATAAAATAGGGATATAAAAGATTGCGCAATGATTTTATCCTGGTTCGTTTTGCTCTCCACTGCAAAACTAGATCCAGTCATCCCCTCTTATCTGGGAGATTTTCCTTCTTCACTATAGAACACAATGTATCGTTATATACACGCTTCCAATTACAAGACTTGAACGCTCCTTTCTTGGAACCCAAAGAACTTTGTCACCCTTGAATTGACCTTTCCCAAAACTGCCTACTCAAGAAAACCTTTCTTATCGCGATTCGGCCTTAACCAAGGTATCGCTCTTTATCCCAAGACCTCCAAGTCTTTGTGAAGAACACCTTACCTAACCGCAACTATGATTTTCCCAATCCTTAAATTATAATGCCTTGAGTTATGAATGAGTACTTAATACTCAGATATTACAATAATGAAAACTTAATGACTAACCCACACTTAAGTACCACAAGCCATCATGCATATGTGAGTTAATACAAAATAGTAAGCACAAAATAGTAAGCACAAAATATTTCTCTTAAAATCTCTAATATATTTTTTTAAACAAAGGTGCTAACACACACCTTAGATTTCATTAAAAAGTAAAGGATTACAAATGGACGCCAAAAGCTTACAAGTTGCGGAACCTATAATTAGGAAGCAAATTCATATTCCTGTAAAATTCATCATACAAAAAAATCGGCATACTATTCCACCAAGAGTCAATCTTGGAACTAATTCCATAAGTGACAAGTTTATCAGCGCAAGAATTCCCTTGTTTGAAAATATGACTAACCATAAAATGCATGGAATTTAAAATATGCTTGCACTTGTTCATGAGATTACTTAGATGCCAAGTAACCAATTTGGAACCGTGGAAAATGTCCACCACCACCTTTGAATCACACTCCAACCAAATAGACCTAATAAGAATGCATGAACATGCAAGAAAGTATGGATGAGATTAAGCATATGAAAACAACATGCAATACACCATGAACAACTGCAACAAAGCATGTTAATCTCTCTTCCTCACACATGCATCTCTTTTCACAATATCATCTCTAATGGTTCCTAAACAATTGTATTCAATTGCTACACATTTCTGCAATTTGCCAGACCTTATAAAAACATATTTGACCTTTCAAATCATTGCAATCAGTTAAACAATTAAAACATAAAACAGTTATAATGGAACAGACACGTTAATTGATTAAGCCTTGGGGTTAATCGATTAACCAGTGTATTTTAATACATGATTAAATGGTAAACTAGTTATATGTTATGCTTGACTCCTATACATGTTTTACCAATTATGTTATGCTCAATATGCACATATAACATGTATGATTAATCCATGAACATATAATAAACTAGATGATATGCCTCATGAATATGATATGACAATATTAATGGCTTGTGAGACTTGCATTTAGGTTTACCTAATCCAGACTCACTAACTAAGGCACACATCTCAGACTACTTAGAAATATGACTCTACTAATATAATTCAGTCTAAATATGACCAATGAGCTCTAGGCATGTTGATTATTGAGATATCTTCAAGTTTTAACTAACTTCTTGTCTTCATCAAAACATATGCAAAATATTGCTAATGAAAACCTTGGCACTTTGCACTTTCAGGATTAACATTATCAAAATTTATATCGGTGGAAATTTACTTTAAGTTTCAAGCAATAGTTTGAGAATAATTAAAAAATTATTATAATTTTTGTTTAACAAAACTCAATTTGATTTACAAATACTATTTGTTTATATAATTCGTCAAATAATTAGTAATCTACTATAATATATTTTTTACTATTACTAATAACATATTATTATTATTATTCTCCACTTTGATATAAAATTATAGAGGTTAACATTCAAATTATATTCAATTTATTTTCCTCTTTCCTTTGCAAATTTAATTTCCGGAAATCAAAATAGTAGGAATTTTACATAATAAATATGATTTGTGTCAATTTTGTTTATTGAAAGTTGTATTATAATACTGTCAAATAATTATTAACTCTACACCATTATAATGTACTTTGTTTACTATTACTAATATTGTATTATTATTATTATTTTCCACTTGGATATAAAATTATAAAATAGAAGATTCATATCATCTTTGGTTTATTTTCCTCTTTCATAATTTGTTTCATCCTGACTCTTGGTAGAACATGAGTTAGGTTGAAGTTGTCACTATGTTTTTTTGTAGTTAAAATATAGAAAACAATTTTTAAGCCCAATTTGGAGTGTACTCATCTTTAAATTAGAAATCTAAGTTTGTGAGTTGATTACGAATTGTGAAAAGTATTAGTACTCATTCGTCCGTGATAGAACGATAACCTAGCTAATTACATGAATTAAATATACATTTGATTGATTTTATAAAAACATTATATTGTTAAAAGTTAAAACAAATATTAATTTATTATTTTTGTGTGTAACACTATATAATTTTCCTCCCATGTATGGCTATATCAATAGAGAATCAAAACTACCTTGTTCTAGACTTATAATTTAATTAAATTGATTCATTTCATTTAAAACTATAAATTGGATTGAGTAAATGGTTTTTATATTTCTTTAAAAGAAAAGGAATTAATTGCAAATTATATGATTATAAAATATTTGATTATTTTAGAATAAATGAAATCAATAGCAAAGAAATAATACTGATCATAGATCGACTTTCAAAATTCCATAAATTGTTTAGAGAGATAAAAGCTTTTTATATATATTTTTATAAATGGAATCAATAGCAAAGAGACAACACTAGTTGTGTATTGACTTTGCACTTGAGGCTTAACAGATGATGCAAATCAAACCATGCTATTTAAATGCCATAAATTAATCAAAAAAAAAGTAAATGTATTTTTGAATTAAATCTTATATTGACAGAACATATTAGTTTAATTTTTTGAGTTTAAGAAATATGATATTGATGATTATAAAAATAAGTAGTTAAAAGATTAGATGGTATATATTCCCTTTGAAAATAAAAGAATGTAATGAAGGAAAATAATGATAGAATAGAAAGAATTACTAACCTCGCAATTTTGCTTTCTAAAGACTCGCTAGTCGCTACTACTCCTTCTACTTTTGCGTCTTTTTTTTTTTTTTTTGGCACTTCTCCTTAATTCTGTATTTATGTGTACTTCTTGCGTGTCTTTTGCCAATTAGAAATAAAAGGGAATTCCTCACATTAATTCCTCCAATCAATTAAAATATTTATATTATTATTTTTTAAATTGAAGTCAATTCTGCAATTAATTCTAATATTGGAAGTAAAACTGTTTCCCGAACATCTAAAATAACATTTCATCATAAAAAAATATCCTAATAATTTTATAAAGCTAAAAAACTATTATGATACTCACACTTGAGGGGAAAAAAATAAAATTTTGACCTTAAATGTTAAAAAAGTATGTGAAATGCTCTTTTTTGGCAGAAATTTCATAATGAACTCTAAAAAATCCCAAAAATTATTGCAATACTAACAAGTGGTTAAGCAATATTATTTGATTTTTATAAAAGCACATATGTGGCTAGAGTACTTTTTAATTTTTAATTTTTAATTTTATTAAGAAATGAAAATTGAATGGAAATTATAAACTTTTTAAGTATAGTTTCCTCCATTATTAGACAAGTGTCCACTAGGCACTAAGTCACGTAATTATTTTTAATTAAAATATAAAGTATATATTGATGGGGGAAAATTAATTTGAAATAGTATTTGATTTAATGCTCATTATTAAGTCAATAAATATTCCTTAAGTCATTTAAATGATATTTAAGGTAAGTATCCTCTCCGATACTAGTGAGTATGAGTGTAAAAGTTTGATTCGGTTCAAGTTGTGGTGCATTTCAGTGATCTTACCAAACATAAACGCATGATTTGGTTTAGCTCATCAATTAACCGCAAACTGAAAGTTTCAATAGTGTGGTTTTTGGTGCATTCTAGTGACCTCTTGAATGGTTGGACTCAGGTCATTTCCATGGTTCCTCCTTTCTTTTATAAAAAATCTTGCATTATCTGAAAGTTCAATATGTATTACAAGAAATATTATTTGTCTATAAAATGAAAAATATTACTCATATATTATCAAAAAATATGAATCATATATAGATGAATAAAAAATTTGATACTTATAATTGTTTATTAGTAACATATATAAGAATTATGTAATTTATGGAGAAAAATGAATGATCATATATATAATAATATAATCCACAATTAATCTATATAACAATAAATTCACAATTGGTAATTACATAAACATACATATCCATTAATAAAATATATAATAGTTACATATACAACTTTATAATTCATAATTAGTAACACATATAATAATACTACAAAAGTTGCAAGATATGTTCCAAATCTTCAAGACACTAGGAAACAATTTAGTAAGTAATATCATATATAATATTAAAATAACAATAATTTAGTAACATATATAACACTAACGTCATACAAAATCAATAATTTAAAATACAAATTTGGTTAAAGAATTTAAACAACAATAAGACAACATTCCTTAATATCTATTTATTTAATATGCGGTACAGTTTCAACGGTTTCTAAAATTTGAAAATCATTAACCGAACCGAACATAGATGTTTCTTTAAATTGGAACCGCTTACACCCTAATAGTGAGGGTAGAGCATCAATAAGCAAAAGAAAAGTCATAATGATATGACCTTATTATCCCCTCAAATATAATAATATGAAATTGTTATTTTTCATGTCACATACAAGAATCATAACTTGTCTCTCCTCTATTGGAGATGAGTCATTCCCATTGTTTAAATAAGTCGAACATCTAAAATTAGTTTCTTCCCCAAAATATTTTTTCAAATTGAAATCTTTCATCTATTATTATTTTTTATAATCACATCTAATTACTTTTTTTTTTTACCAAATATCTCTTATTATTATTATGTATATTTTATCATTTATTATTATTATTTTTTAAAAAGTATGGGTCTCACAAAATGGATTTCCACACCGATTGGTGTCAATTTCACTTATTAAAAATGATATTATATAAGGAACATCAAAAGTATGTTTTGAGACAAAACAATTTTTTTCAAGTTTATCCCTATGCTTGACAGTTTAAAAATTCAACCGCTTGAAATTAAATTTAAGTTCCAAAAAATTGTTTCAGAAAGAATAGAAAAATTATCATTTTTAAAAACAAATCTAAAATCGATTTTCAAATAATATTTTTTATGTCTTTACTATAAATTAATTATTAACTAAACTCTTTCATGCCTACTTTATTTTTTTAAGGCAAAGGTGTCAAAGCACCCGTAATATATATCAAAGAAGAGGAAGAATCATTACTAAGTTTTTGAGCCTCTAGTTAGGCATAAGATTTCTATTCCTATTAAACTCACTAGAAAGGAAAGATGGAACAAGGTTCCACTAAGTATCAGTTCTAGACTTTACTCCATAATTTGCTAGTTTATCGGTGCAAGAATTCCCTTCTCCATAGATATGAGAAACTTTAAATGAGAATGATTGAATGATAATCCTGTAGTGATCCCAATAATTTCTAAGCTTCCATGGAGGAGACATGTTTCCCTTGAAAATTTCCACGACCATACTGGAGTCACACTCCAACCAAACTGCATGCTAACCCTTGGATTTAGCTATCAGAATTGCAGAGATGGCAGAGAATAACTTAGCATAGAGAGAATATTGAATGTTAAGATATGTAGCAAAACAACCCAACATGTCACCATTGTTATCTCTAAATATACTTCCTCCTCCAACATGAACTGGAAAGCCATGCATTGCACCATCAGAGTTAACTTTGACCCATCCAGTGATAGGAGGAAGCCACCTAACTTCAGTTATAATATGAGCCAAATTGAAATGAGGAGTAACCTGGAAACTTCTAATTATGCCAAACTCCTGCAGGGAAGGTTTAGCTGCTAACCTTGACTAATTTCATGTGAAAGCAGTGTCTTTTATGATCTTATCACAGGCTTGGGAGAACCTGATAGTTGTGTCCTCAAACCTGCTCAGGTTTCTGCAATACCAGATGGTTGAGATTATGTTGATGATGCTAGCTGTTACCACTTCTTTTAGTTGAGGACTCCAACTACTATTACAAACCTGTAGCAGGGTGTCAATAGAAGATATGTCTAGAGAAAATCCAATGAGATTGCCAAGCCAACTCCATAGGGAGATAACAAAGCTGCACTCAAAGAACATATGTTTTGAGGATTTCTCTTCCCTCTGACAAAAGGAGCAAATAGAAGCCAAGGGTATGCCCCCTTTTTGAAGATTTACATCAGTAGGCATCTTATTATTGTAAAGTCTCCAGATGATGAAAGATTTAGAAGGAGAGATAGAGGTGGACTAAACTGACTTACACCAATTCAGCTGATTACCATCAGGCTTGAAAAAGTTATAGTCATCCTTCATGTTTAGGCTACCATCAAAAGAGTGAATCCAAACCATCTCATCACTGTGCTCATGATTGGAGACATGTATTTTGATCATTGAATTCAACGTAGTAGGATACAGATTAGCCAACCAAGAAGGGATAATCCACTGGTGATTCTGAATGAAGTTTGCTACCTTGGCAGTCAAGGTGGAATGCAAGTGGTTAGGGATGTTTAGAGTCTACACTAAGGGACATCCAAGCCAATTGTCTAACCAATAGTTGATTTTAGAACCATTGCCAACAATCCATATTGGGTTTTCAAAGACCACAACCCAAACTTTTTTTATTCCAAGCCACACAGAAGACTTAACATAGCTAGCATGTCTACTCCCTACTCTACAGAATCTAAGTCTATAAAAAGAAGCCCATTCATGAGAAGAGGATTGCATTTCCCAAGCTAGCTTGAGCAAAGCAGCTTGATTCAAATCAATAGTAGACCTCAGACCAAGATCTCCTTCATTTATAGGAATGCAAAGCTTATGCCAAGCAACTGTTACCAACTTCTTTGTTGTAACATCACTAGACCAAATGAAGTTTCTTATGCTCTTGTCATCAGACCTCAGAAGAGAGATAGGCCAGGAATAGCATGGAATCTATAAGCCAACATGTTGTGGATAAGAGACTTAACAAGCTCAACCCTTGCCATGATAGATAAAGAGGCTCCTTTCCACTTTGACAACTTGATGACAATTCTGTCAGCTATTGGTTGGAGAGGAACCACTCTAGGCTTGCCTCTAAAAATAGGGACTCCCAGGTAGGAAAAAGGAAGGCTACCCAAGAGAAACCCAACCAAGAAGAAAGGTTGGCCATTTTAATAGTAGAGGCAATAGTAGTGAAAAATTTACACTTATCAAGATTGATGTGTTGACCACATGCTAGGGCATTGCTTAAAACCAGGTTTTTTAGAGCCAAAATTTCCATCTTAATCCTTTTACAGAAGATAATAATGTCATCATCATAAAGAACATGACTAGGGGTAGAGATCTGACCAGGCCCAGAAATTGATTGAATTTTACCATCAGCATGAAGCTTGGATAGACCTCTGCTAAAAACATCTTCAGCCAGACAGAAAAGAAGGGAGGAGAGGGGATCCCCTTGCCTAACACCTCTCTTACAGCTAAAGAAACCAATATTTTTACCATCGACAACAATTGAAAGCTTAGCAGAGTGCATAATTGCATTAATCCAAGAAATGAATTTAGTATCAAAACCAAAAGCCTGAAAAGTGCTGACCAAGAAACCCAAATCAAAAGTATCAAAGGCCTTCCTAATATCAAGCTTAATGGCTAGATTTCCCCCAAAAGTCTTATGATCTAGCAAGTTAATGGCTTCTGAGGCAATGCAAATGCAATTCTGAATGTGCCTTCCTTTTATGAAACCTATTTGCTGAGTTGAGATTATAGTAGGAGCAATAGAAGCCAACCTATCAGCCAACACCTTGGTTTGGAAGTTGGCTAGGCCAATTGGCCTAAAGTCCCCAATCTTGTATACACCCGGGAACTTGGGAATAAGAACTATTGAGTTGAAGTTTAGATTAGGAAAAACCCACGCCTGAGAGAAAAATTGAGACACTAAATTACAAACATCTATCCCAATTATGTCCTAGAATTCTTGGAAAAAGCAGCCACCAAACCCATATGGACCAGGAGCCCCATCACCACTCATACCAAAAATGACATCCCTAATCTCATCTGGCAAATGGATTTTTGTAAGCATACAATTTTGCCCATCTGTTACCAACTTAGGGACCACAGACTGGATGAGATCCTTAGGCTGAGAATTGTTATCTGAAGCATATAATTCAGAGAAGTAAGACAAAGCATGATTAGCAATTTGATTATGATCTAACAAGATTTTTTCTCCATCCCTAAGCATGGACATGGCCGTAGTGGTTTGCCTAACCTTGGCCAGCTTGTGAAAATAGGAAGTATTCATATCTCCACTAGAGTGCCAATTGATTCGAGCTTTTTCTCTCCAGTACCCTTCAATTTTTAAAGCACAAATGAGTTCCTTTTGAGCAAGATTTTCCTGCTCCCTAAGATTCTGATTAGGATCACTGAGGTTTAAGTTTTGCTGAATGCTATTCACTTGATCCATATCAGCTTTAAACCTGAGATGAATGTTGCCAAACACCTCCTTATTCCAGACTTTCAGAGCAATCTTTAAATTCTTGAGCTTCCTTGAGAGCACAAACATATGACAGCCATCCACCCTGCTACTCCAACTGGCCTCAACCAATTTTCTCAGACCATTATGAAGCAGCCACATCTTATGAAACTTGAAATTAGCCTACTTGATACTGACAGCACCAAAAGCACTTAGAAGCAAGGGATGATGATCTGAGGTGGATCTAGGCATGATACAACAAGTGATGGTAGACCACCCATTCAACCAGGAATCATTGCAAATTACTCTGTCCAACCTCTTCTCAGTATGAGTGGAGCCTATTCTCTTGTTGGACCAGGTGAAAGCAACCCCTCTAGTTACAATATGATTTAGGTTTACAGAATCAGAAAACTGTATGAACTCATCATAAGAAGTTTTATTAGGTAAGTGAGATCCTCTATATTCATTCTCACCTAAGACTACATTGAAATCTCTAATGCAACACCAAGGGCCAGGAAAATTAGCCAAAAGAGAATGAATTTCCTTCCAAAGCTCTCTCATATGGAAGTGTTAAGTATGAGCATAAACTACACAAAGAAAGAGCTTTTTGTTGTTCACCTCCATAACAATGGATATTTGCTGACTAGAGTTAGCTATAACAGTGGGCTGAAGGTCTCTTTTACAAATACCCCATATTGAAGGCAGTAAAGAACCTCTATCATTAACAATGAAAAGCTTCATACCCATTTTAGATCAAAACATAGGCTTTATTTTATTAACAGGGATCATTCGCTCAGAAATGAAAACTATATCAGGATTATGGCTAGAAAAGAAATCCTTTAGCAATAACTTGGTGCCTAAGTTATCTAAGCCTCTGCAATTCCAGAAGAGAGCTTTCATTGAGAGACATTCAAATATCCACCCCTACGAGTAAAGTGAACTCTATCAAGGCTTTGCTTTTGCCTTAGCTTCTTCTTTTGACATTTGGTTAACACTTTAGTGTAGTTACTATTATCCATAATTTTTGTCTCATTTTCTGATTCATCATCCCATAATCTTCCCACAATTCTGGAATCTTTAGCAGCAACTAGATTGACTATGTCTTCTGAATGATTAACTACAAAATTTTCATTTTGCAAATTAGCAACTATTGACTGAGAATTAATGATATTAATCTCTCCACCTCTGAGCACTATGACATTCTCCCCTATCCTCAATCTCAAGAGCAAGATTAGTGACTCAGTAATCTGCTCTATCTTGTCCAGATTAGAACCCTCCATATGATCAATTTCCAGATTGATGACTAGATCAACATCATGATTTTCCTTTGGGGTTTTCCCCTGTAAGTTTGATTTCTTCACTAATGGTTTCAAAACCACCCCTTCCACCTCTATTTTGTTTTTTCTGCATCTTGAGGCTAGATGTTCTATGGAGTTGCACTGGGAGATTCTCAATCTCAATGGTCACAAAGAAAGCAGAGCCTTCCCTTTCAACAAGAATTTTGTTTGGTGTAGAGCTCTTCAAATTTATATCCACCAGAATCCTAGAAAAGTGGCGAAAAGATCTATTCGATGTTGCATCATCCAGCGATATTGGAGTTCCTAATCCTCCAGCGATAATCTTCCTAAGGCAGACCTATAATCTTCACCCAACCTTGAGAATGTGAGAGTTTTTGCAGGTTAAGATTGAAATCTGGAGTCCATAGAGAAAGCCTTAAAACTCCAGGCATAAGGTTCCATGAACCCACCGCACACACCATGGGCATATCCTCAATCGAAGAAAAGGTGAAATCATAGAATCCTCTTCCTACAGAGGTCATACTCCATTTACCTATCATATTCCACAAAGAGGAGAGCTTTGATTTAAGATCTAGAAACTCTTATTGGGGAATCACCCTTTGACAAAATGACTCTCCCATGAAGATGAGTTTGGCATCTTATGAGGCCAGCTTGATATTCCTCTTCAGGAATCTTTATGGCTATGCCATCTCCTTTAACGTAAGGTTGGGGAAGCTGAGAGAGAGCTATTTCACAATTGTTTTTTAAAGCTTGAACAAAAGACTTTTCCACATGTATTTGAGATACCTTCGGAGGAAGTGAATGAGCCGAGAAGTTGTTGTCCAAATTGGTGCTTAGGTTGGCCAAAAATCCCCAAGGGACAAATGAATCTTGGTTGATGAGCTTCAGGATTGCTGATCCAAGGAAGAAGGAAGTTAACAAACCCTAGCAGAGAGTTTTCGACACGCCATCATTCTAGTACGTCGTCATCCCACGCCTACTTTATTTACTATTACTAGTAATATATTATAATTCTCCACTATTAGGATATAATATTACAAAGGTCGTGATTCAAATTATATTTTATGTTTATTTTACTATTTTATTTGCATTTTTTTGTAATTCAACTAGTAGTCATTTTAAATAATTATAAAATTGGTGTTCATTTTCCTCATTAAAAATTGTATTTTATATAGAAATGTCCAATATATATTTTGAGAGTCCAAAACAAATATTTCCAGTTTATTCAACATTTTTGACATCTTTATAATTCACTAGTATCAGCTTTAAATTCCAAAAGTTATTTTGAGAAATAAAAAAAAGACCATTTAAAAAAGAAATTAAATTTCAATTCCAAACAATACTATTAACATAATTTCACCAAATAAAATTATTAATTATACTCTATTATAATCTACTTTGTTTACTACTACTAATAACTTATTAGTATTCTTCATTAATTCTACATGAAGTTATTCAACATGTTTGGAAATTTTAGAATTCCAC
>NC_032010.1:21591676-21593314 GCF_001865875.1 Lupinus angustifolius
CATACAAAGGGAACTAGTCTTTCTTGAACCTATAGTTAGGCAAAGAAAGAGCATTCCTATTACATTCATTAACAATGAAATGAGGAATTGTTGACCAAATAAAATTTGTTCTAGAGTGTAATCCATGATTAGCCAAATTATCCGCACATTGATTTCCTTCCCTATATATATATGAGATATACGAAAATTGAAGGAAAGAATATTCTTCTTGCACTTCAACCACAAAGGAAGCAGCTGCCAAGGAGGAAGAGTAGTTCCATTAAAGATGTCAATGACCAATGTTGAATCACACTCCAGCCAAAAATTGCACCATTCACGGTTGGCAGCAATCTCAACAGGATGCATTGCACCATGCAACTCAGCAAAGAGAGCAAATTGAATGTTAGTGTAGTTTGAAAAAGCCAGCATGTAAGAACCATTGTGATCCCTAAATAAGCCACCCGATCCAGAGTGCCCAGGACTACCATGAGCAGCCCCATCTGTGTTTGCTTTCACCCAACCAACACGAGGAGACCTCCATATGACCTCAATTATGACCGGAGCTCTGTTTAAGTTCAAGGCAATGTCAAGACTTCTCAGAGTAATTAGGTCCTGGACCGAATGAGCAGAAGAGGAGGCTTTAGCAGAGGCCCCAGAAAGAGAGGTGTCCCTCTTGATTGCATTAATAGCCAAATGTAGAGGAGTAGAATAATTTTCGAAAATTTTTTGGTTCCTGCAGAACCATATTTTAGATAGCGTGTGCACCAAACAAGCAATCAGAACCTGAACCAGTTGCTTATTTGAGTGATTGGAGCAACTTCTCAGAAGGCTTATGACCGAGGAAGTGTCCAGAGTGATGGAGAATAAGTTAGAGAACCAAGACCAGAGAGAAGAAGCATAAGTGCAGTTCAGGAACAGGTGAGTAGAATTCTCAGTGTGCTTGAAACAAAGACTGCAAACTGATGCCATAGCACAACCCCTTATCATGAGATTTTCATCAGTTGGTAATCTAGCATGAATCAGTCTCCACACTAAAAAGGATCTAGAGGGAGGAATAAAGTCAGTCCAAATTAACTTACACCAAAATAACGGGTTTTGGTTAATAGAGAAAGTTGAGTAAGCCATTTTCATGGATAGAGAACCATCAGCAGAGGCTTTCCAAATCAGTTGATCCTGGTCCACTCTCTTGGTTGCTGCAATTTTAGAGCAAATAGAAGGATGAAGCTCCTTTATAAGTTTAGGAATCAGCCAGTGATTCTCAACAATGAAACTAGCACAGGTAGCTTTAAGAGAAGCCTGCAGCAGAAGAGGAATGTGCATGAAATCCACAATTGGTTCCTCAAGCCAATTGTCTAACCAAAAATGAACCTGGTGCCCATCACCAACTAACCAAATTGCATTATCAGAAGTTAAGGACCAATTGTCTCTAATTCCAGGCCAAATGGATGATTTGTAGTATCTAGTGGAGTGAGTCCAATGACAACCAAACCTTTCCCTATAAAAGCAGGCCCATTCATTAGTAGAAGTCCTCATGTCCCAAGCAAGCTTCAACAAAGCAGCTCTATTCATTTGCCTGAGAGATCTCAGACCCAGGCCACCCTCTGAAGTAGGAGAGCACATTTTAGACCAAGCAACAGTGCAAACTTTCTTCTGAGTAGA
>NC_032010.1:21593414-21622813 GCF_001865875.1 Lupinus angustifolius
AAAGAAGAGGAGACAAAGGATCACCTTGTCTAACACCTCTGCTGCAATTGAAAAATCCAACTTGAGAGCCATTTATGTTGATAGATAATTTAGCAGAATGGAGAATAGTATTTATCCAAGAGCAGAAGACTTGACTAAAGCCAAAGGCCTTAAGGGTGTCCAGAAGAAAAGACCAATCAATTGTGTCAAATGCTTTTTTGATGTCCAATTTGATAGCAAGATTACCACCAAAAACCTTATGAGGAAGAAGATTAATTGCTTCAGAAGCAAGATAGATGCAGTCTTGGATTTTCCTTCCTTTAATAAAACCCCTTTGCTGGGGGGAAATGATGATAGGGGTGATAGAAGCAAGCCTATCAGCAATGAGTTTGGTGATTATCTTGAATTGAAAATTAGCTAAGGCTATGGGTCTGAAATCTTCCACTTTGTCAGCACCCTTGAATTTAGGTATTAGAATAACAGAATTAGCATTCAGATTAGGCAATATCCAACCCTGTTGGAAGAATTGTCTCACAGAGTTGCACACATCCAAGTAGATTATATCCCAGAAAGCATGGTAGAAACATCCAGAAAAGCCATCAGGACCAGGAGCACTAGCACCACTAAGATCAAAAACAGAGGATTTGATTTCCTCATTGGTAGGAATTGTGATCAAAAGGTTGTTTTGCACCTCAGTGACCAGAGAAGGAATCACAGAATTGATGAGATGATTGTGTTGAATATCATTAGAAGAGTTAAACAGGTTCATGTAGAAATGAACAATGTGGCTGGAAATCTCATCAGGATCAGTTATGATATTATCCTCATGTCTAATCATAGAAATAGCTTTGGTGGCTTCTCTGATCCTAGTGAGTTTGTGAAAATAGCTAGTGTTCCTATCACCATGAGTATTCCACCACTTGAAATTGACTTTATGTAAAAAAATGTTTGTGAGATAATTAAAAAAATTGGTTATTTTAAAATAAATCTCAAAAGTAATTATCAAATAATATGTCAAATAATTAATAATTCTACTATAAAATTACCTATTGCGTTTATTATTACAGATAATGTTTTATTTTTCTTCACCACTTTGATTCAAATTATATGGTGGATATTAAAACTATCTTTGGTTTATTATTGTGAACACTCAATTTTGTCTGACCTATTTCCATTAAATAGAAAATTAAAAAATGGAATAAAATATATATTTTGTAGATTATATGAAAACCAACCACCATTTGGATAGCCATTGAATTAAAAACTGTTTTGACAAATTTATTAGAGAATTCATTTTTTTTCCGTTATTGTTTTATCTATACTATATATAAAGACAAAATTTGAAATAACTTTCCTCATGGTGTAATTTTCATTTCCTATATTGCCCTTAACATTATTTAATTTTTACAAAAAAACTATATAATCATGAGCAACTACCACCAATACATTAATTAACCACATATTTCACCTTAAATTAAACATTATCGTAAACACACAAAAAAATATAATATAAAGTATACCGAACAAAATTACATTTTAATTCAAAAAATGTAATATATAAAAATTCAATATGTAGTATCACACAATACTCGCCGGCAGGCACGAAACGCTTGTACACACTAGTACATAATAAAATTGAAACAAAAGTTGTAAAGTGAAAAAAGGATGGGAGAAGCCGGTTTGATATTCCCTTCTTCTTCATCATTCATTAATAGAGGTAAAGGTTTCAGAAGAAAAAGTGAAACCATTTCCAACCCTTTTATTTTCTATTCTCTAATAATTCTCCTATTTAACCACAACAAGATATACAACCCGAGGGGGAGCTCGTGAACAAAAAAACAAAGAGGCACCCTCTAGATATCTCAATATAGCAAAGGTTATCATGTTGGGGGATGCATACATAACAAAATATTGTTAAGCCTCATTACCCCCTTCTCCATTTTTCCATTAACATCTTCATCCATTGACCCTTAACCATCACTTTCACCACAATACCAATGCTCAATTTCCACCATGAAATATAAACATCAACATCAACCAAAGTATAACATTAGGAGGGGACAAGTCTCAAAATCCAAAAAGATGGTGTGGGAATTTCTCATGACGAGATTGCATCCGTTACTTTCCGGATTTGGAGAGCTCACTTCTAGCATCTCACAACCCCTTAAACCCACAACCATGGTTGAACACGTGAGATACAAGGAGACTCAACAACACATGTGGCAGAGAATATACAACACAGTGAGAGAGCAGCCCATACACGCATATTGTGAAATCGGAATGCTCAAAAATTGATATCACACATACATAAGCAATTAGAAGAGTACTTATCAACAAGCTATCCATCACACATATCACATATACCCATCACAAACCATAGAATATCACACACTAGTTGTCAGCATGTCCATAAAGCTTCGATGATGTTGGCATAGGAGAGTCAATTAAAATAATACTCTTTTCATCATTGCCTCTACTGTGTATACTTGCTGCACTTATCCCATCTTCATTTACATTTACCTCCTGAGCTATTCCATTGGGTCTTTTCATTGCTCTACCACTTTATCTTCCTTTTTCATCATCTCAATCACCCTCTCATATATTCCTTGTAGAAACAAAAGTCTGTGACCAAATTACATTAAGCATTGCACCAATCTAACTAGAGAATGATGTGGAAGAGAAGAATACTTCTTCACTTGATTCATTTCCTCTTCCTTTATCCCAAACTCATGTCTTGATAACTTCTTTCATCATCACCATAGGAACCATTTCTTCCCTTCCCACTCTCTGTCCATACTTTTCAACATCTAAGCTTCATCCTCTAAAATCATAACCTCTCCCACTCTATCAACTTCACTAATGGATAGTGCACAAACAATATCTCATGCTCCAACTTTCCTTTGATTACGCATCATTGCTAAGGAAGGGTGTTGTCTTTCTTTGGTCAATCATAATCCTACTTTGGTCTCTAATCCTTCTACCTTGGATTTGGGCGATTCCGTTTTGTCTTCAATGGTCAAATAACACTTACAGCCATGCAACTTTCAAAGCTATCTACACGTGACTTGGAGAGGAGTGGAATTTATGGGAAGGTACATATATTATTCAACGTGTGCATATATCTTCTATCATTAAAATGTAAGTGCAATGTTTCCTTTTCAATCCATGTGCCATACAGGGTTAATATGTACATTTTTTTGTTGTATCATCTTACTATGTTACTTTATGTGGTCTACTTTTTATAAAGAATAATAAACATGCATCTTTAGTTAAATAAAATAGGTAAATAATGTTTACATAATTCACAGAATTTGTATAGTAAGGTTATAGATTGAGTCGTTTCTAACTTCTCTGAAAATGAGAATAAGATCTACGACCAACATCATCTCTAACATCATCTCTAAGCTATTAATTTCATATAAAAAATAATTAAAAACTATTTTATCACCTAAATAAATATGGAATTTTTATAGTAAGGTCGTGGTTCGAGTCGTCTCTAACTTCTCTAAAAATGGGGAGGAGGTCTATGATCAATAGTGTCTCTAAGCTATTAATTCCATTTAAAACATATGATCAAAAACTATCTTATTACAAATTAGTTATGGAATTTTTATAGTAAGGTTATGGTTCGAGTTGTCTCTAACTTCCCTAAAAATTGGAAGAAGGTCTACGGCCAATACCATATCTAAACTATTAGTTCCACCAGATCGAAACAATTATACATTTTAAACAATTTCAAATTAATCAACTTAACAAACCAAACTTTCAAAGCTATCGATATTTTCCAAACCAAATCAAAATCAAACCAATTAACTAAACAATTTTCGAACCAGAACTACGTAGTCTTGATTTTCCTATTGCATATAGGGATACGTAGGAGCTAGATAACCTCTTGTCCGACACAAATATAAAAATAAAAATATTTTGTTTTAGTAATTGAACTTTAAATAAATAAATTTCAAGGGTATAAAAGTCCACGTAATTAGCGAGGCTACCGTTTTAATACGGGCGGACGGGATGCCAATACCTTCCCCGATCCGTAATCGACTCCCGAGCTCAGAATATCTGTTTAAAGATCATGCTTATACTAATTGGGCTTACTAGAGAGTTTTCTACGTTTTCACGACAAAAAACGTAGTGGCGACTCCAAATCAATTGGGAGATGTAGAAATCGAGTTTGCCTCTTCCTAAGTCGCAGGGCCGGTCTTCCAACCGAAAATCGGGTCACGACAGCTGACGACTCCACTGGGGAGAGTCTATAAGAGATTCAGGCCCAAAGCCGTGGACTTAAATACCCATTTTTTTACTTGTTTGTTTTATTAGAATAATAATTTGTTACGTGCTTTATTTGTCTTATTTATTTATTGAACTCTCTGTCTTAACTATTTTTGTATCTTTTGGGGTGGTGAATTTATTTTTAACAATGGTTTATACGCTTCCCCACACAGGAACACAATACACTCGAATTATACACACATATGCCCTGAACCCAGGTATTAGTGATTAGGATTTGAGATAGAAGGGACATATGTTTTGTCGGTAAATGACTTCGAATCATATATGGTATTGGCAGAATGAATCACCCAGATCGTTCCTGGTATCATTAGTTAGCGGCTTGGAGGGTTCGATCCTTCTCGTTTTTAGCCCATTATATTTGGTTTCCTTTCTTTCGAGATTGGATGTGATATGATAATCTAGAAGTCTAAAGCTCTTACCGAGTCCACTTTAATCAAGACCTAGTACATCACCATAGGGTTGTGACCTTTAGACTATTAAAAACCTTGTAAGTGTACCTTCTTTAGGACACGGGAAACATAACCTAAGTTTTTTCATCACCATTCATAAATTGGGACTTTTGTCCCTAAAAAGTGTTCATGCTTGAGTGTTATGAGGATGTCATTGCACTTTGATTTCCTTGTACCATAAGGACAGCTAAATAATTTTTGTTCCCTACCATGGGCTAAAAGACGAGGGATAATTTTTCATTTTCTACCATGGGCTAAAAGCCCTATGGATAAATTTTCCATTCCCTGCCATGGGCTAAGCGCCCTAGGGATAATTTCCATTCCTTCCCTACCATGGCTACGCGCCCTAGGGATAATTTTCCATTCTCTACCATGGGTTAAGCGCCCTAGGGATAATTTCTATTCCCTGCCATGGGCTAAGTGCCCTGGGGATAAATTTTCATTCCCTGCCATGGGCTAAGCGCCCAAGGGATAATTTTTCATTCCCTACCATGGGCTAAAAGCCCTAGGGATAAGTTTTTCATTCCCTCCCATGGGCTAAGCACCCTAGGGATAATTTTCATTCCCTGCCACGTGCTAAAAGCCCTAGGGATAAATTTCCATTCCCTGCCATGGGCTCAATGCCCTAGAGATAATTTTTATTCCTGTCAATAGGCTAAGAGCCCTAGGGATAATTTTCATTTCCTGCGATGGGCTAAACGCCCTAGGGATCATAATTTTCATTCGTGTCGATGGGCTCATCACCCTAAGGATGTATTCTCTTTCATCTTAACAAAACTCGGACTTTTATCATTTAACTCAGAGTTGGCCTTAACAGTAGAATATGTGTCAAAACCATCATGACATTTTATTATATTGCAACTAAGGCTATATTTCCCCAAAATAGTGTAGCACACCCTAGGGGGCATTCAAAATGCATTGACGTCATACCATTCATTCATACATTCATCAAAATATACATCATTCAAACATTCGTCAAAAAATAAAAATAAACATCATTCATACATTCATCGAAAAATACATTATTCGAACATTCATCAAGAAATAAAAATCATCATTCATATATCATTCAAATGTTCACCATTCATATAATGAGTCAAAAGCCAAAATATCATTCATGCACCTTCATCACTCACTAAAAAACGAAGCAAGAAAATCATTACACCATTGCATTTTCATGCAATAACATACCATGCATTGCATACACCACCAAAATCCATACTCCAAAGCCTCATACCCATATCAAAATTCATATCTACACAATGCCTTTCAATACCATACACCCTCACAATTCCCAAAAACATTGTCCTAACACAAACAAAATACATATTCCTCAACAAACCCAAAACAAGTCATAGCACCATTGCTTCTAAGCACCCTTGTAACAATCATCTTCAATCAAGACTCATGGCATAATCAAATCAAGAGAATCAAATCAGAGTTGGGGAGGAGGTCTACAACCAATAGCGTCTCTAAGCTATTAATTCCATTTAAAACATATGATCAAAAACTATCTTATTACAAATTAGTTATGGAATTTTTATAGTAAGGTTATGGTTCGAGTTGTCTCTGACTTCCCTGAAAATTGGTAGAAGGTCTACAGCCAATACCATCCTCTAAACTATTAATTCCACCAGATTGAAACAATTATACATTTTAAACAATTTCAAATTAATCAACTTAACAAACCAAATACTTTCAAAGCTATCGATATTTTCCAAACCAAATCAAAATCAAATCAATTAACTAAACAGTTTTCGAACCAGAACTACGTAGTCTTGATTTTCCTATTGCAAATAGGGATACGTAGGAGCAAGATAACATCTTGTCAGACACAAATATAAAAATAAAAATAATTTGTTTTAGTAATTGAACTTTAAATAAATAAATTTCAAGGGTATAAAAGTCCATGTAATTAGCGAGGGTACCGTTTTAATACGGGCGGACGGGATGCTAATACCTTTCCCGATCCATAATCGACTTCCGAGCTCAGAATATCTGTTTAAAGATCATGTTTATCCTAATTGGGCTTACTATAGAGTTTTCTACGTTTTCACTGCAAAAAACGTAGTGGCGACTCCAAATCAATTGGGAGATGTAAAAATCGAGTTCGCATTATCCTAAGTCGCAAGGCCGGTCTTCCAACCGAAAATCGGGTCGCGACAATTATACTTTTTAATTTTGGGAAAACAATAGTAGTAATTTGAAATAAAAATTATAATTGGTGTTATTTTTCATCATTAATTTTTTTATTATACTTAGGAAACGTCAAAAATTTATTTTCGTAGTCAAAAATAATTTTTTGATGTTTTTTCATCATGTTTGACATTTTAAAAATTCTATATTTTGAAGTTAATTTTAAATTCTAAACAAACGTCAGAAAAATAATGAAAAATTTATTCAATCTTTTAAACAAATCTCAATATCTTTTTTAAATATTAATGTTTCTATAATAACATCAAATAATTATTAACTATACTTTATTATAACATATTAAGTTTACTATTACTAGTAGTATATTATGATTCTTCTCCACTTTGATATAAAATTATAGATATGTAGATTCAAATTATCTTTGGTTTATTTTCTCTTTTTATTTAAAAATTTATATTTTAGGAATTAAAATAGTAACAACTTTAAATAAAAAAAAACATAATTGGTGTTAATTTTCCTCATTAAAAGTAGTATCATACTAATGAAATATCACAAGTATATTTTGAGTTTCGAGAAGAATGTTTTGCAGTATATTCAACATGTTTGATATTTTTAAAATTTCATTCGTTAAAATTGACCTTAAGTTCCAAAAAGTAGTTTAAGAATGAGTATAAAATTAATTTCTTAAAAAAACCTCAATTTGATTTTGAAATACTACTAATTATTTATCGCATCAAATAGTTATTTCTTTTACAGTACTACAACCTACTTTTTCCACTATTAATAACTAATGTGTACAAGTACTTCGTATCTGCCGGCGAATATTGTGTGATACCACATATTCAATTTTTATATATTTCATTTTTTTGAATTAAAATGTATTTGTTGTATTCGGTGTACTTTATATTATATTTTTTTGTATCTATGATAATGTTTAATTTAATGTGAGATATGTGGTTAATTAATGTATTGGTAGTAGTTGCTTAGGATTATATATTTTTTTTTGTAAAAATTAAATAATGTTAAGGGTAATATAAGAAATAAAAAATTACACCATAAAAGAAGTTATTTCAAGTTTTGACTTTATATATAGTATAGATATAGATAACTTACTACTATTTTTCACCGCTTCGATATACAATCCTGGAAGTGAAAATTGAAATTATGTTTAGTTTATTTTCCTCTTTCATATTTGGTGTTAAATTTTCTCATTGAAAGTAGTATTATACAGGAAACATCACAATATATTTTGATACTTAAAACATTTCTTTCAAGTTTACTTAGCATGTTTCATTGTTTAGAAATTCCATTTCTTGAAATTTATATTAATTTCCAAAAACATTGTTTTAGAAAGAATAGAAAATTTTGCCATTTTAAAAACAAATCTCAAATTTATTTTCAAATACTACTATTTATATTTTTCCATAAAATAAGTATTAACTCTACTTTATTTAATTTGTTTTCTATTACTAATAACATGTTATTCTCCACCACTTCAATATAAAATTATAGAGGTGGAGATTCAAATTATCCTTTATGTTTTTTCCCTTATTCAGAAATTTTATTTCTGGGAATCAAAATTGTGGTCATTTTAAAGAAATATATAATTGCCATCCATTTTTCATATTGAAAATTATATTTTACTTAAGAAACTTCAAAAGTATATTTTGAGGGTCGAAAAGAATTTTTTCCAATTTTATTCAGCATGTTTGATAGTTTAAAAGTTCCATAGCTTCAAATTGATTTTAATTTCCAAAAAAATGTTTTAGAAAGAGTATAAATTATTCAATTTTAACAAACAAATCTCAAATTGATTTTCAAATACTACTATTTATATTTTATAATACATTAATTATTAACTCTACTTTACTCCTATTATTACTAATTCGCATGTTGAGAGTCACACTCTTGCCTCTCAAACCACATTCTTATTGTTTATTGTTACTAATAACATATTATTATTTTTCCTCACTTCTATATGAAATTATAGTAGTGGAGATTCTAATTATCTTTTATGATTATTTTCAGTTTTTATTCAATTTTTTTATTTTTGGGAATCAAAATTGTGTCATTTTAAATAAATATATAATTGCTGTCCATTTTCCTCATTTAAAATTTCATTTTATTTAGGATACTTCAAAAGTATATTTTGAGAGTCTAAAAGTATACTTTTCCAGTTTATTCAACATGCTTGTAATTTTCAAAATTCAATCTATTGATATTGAGGTTAAGATCTAAAAATTAGTTTGAGAAAGAATAAACAATTTAGTCATTTAAAATTGTTAAGGATAGAGCACAATGCGGAAGCACATGATTGAATCAATTGAGAACAAAAGAGAAGCAAGTAAAGGATAAAGAAAATAACACACAAGATTTAACGTGGAAAACCCCTCAGTGTGAGAGGAAAAAAACCACGGGCAATCAAGAACAAAATTCCACTATGTAAAAAAGAAGAGTACAAGAAATCCTCTTATAATGATGAGGACAAATGACAATATTTTTTCTCACAAATACTCTCTCAAATGGAACAAGAATTCTCACCAAGAATGCACTCACAATATATGTGTAAATGAAAGAGATGTTGTGTGTTGTGAAGATGATTTTGAAGCTCTCTATATGTGTCCTTTTATAGGCAAGCAAAGTCTTGGTATCTTGGATTCCAAGCATTGGATGCTTGGAAACAAAGCCATAAAAGTGACATAAAATGCCCTTAAAGAGAGCCATAAAATTGTCATAAAATTCTTTTAAGGCATAGTAATGAGAGGCATCTAACAATCTCCACCTTGGCTCGAATTTGATAAGTTGCTCATCGCCAAATAATGCCCCGAAGGGCACTCAAGTGCTGTAGAGACCAACCAAGTCCAAGCAAAGTTGGAACTTGGTATTCGGAAGTGGCTTGGTAAGTATATCTGCTGGATTCTCTGATGTGTGAATCTTTTCCACCATAATTTCACCAATAGCAACAATATCTCGGATAAAGTGACGTTTTATATCAATGTGTTTGGTCTTGTCATGATAACGATTATTCCTGGTCAAATGAATAGCACTTTGACTATCACAAAACACTGTAAGAACACCCTGTATTAGACCAAGTTCATTTACCAAACCTCGGAGCCAAATAGCCTCCTTCACACCCTCCGTTGCTGAAATATATTCTGCTTCAGTCGTAGACAATGCAGCAATGGACTGAAGAGTAGCTTTCCAGCTAATAGCACTATTACAGAGAGTAAAGATGTAACCAGAAAGAGACCTCCTTCTGTCAATATCACCACCATAATCCGAATCAACATAACCTACAACGTCATCAGTTGTAGCCTTGTTTCTGTCAAATACCAAGCCAATACCAGAAGTACCTTTTAGATACCGAAAAATCCATTTTACAGCACTCCAATGATCCTTTCCAGGATTATGCATATATCGACTTACCATGCTAACAGCATATGCTAAATCAGGTCTAGTGCACACCATAGCATACATAAGACTACCAACTGCACTAGCATAAGGAATATGTGACATACGCTCCATCTCTTCCTCTGTATGTGGGCAAAGATCTAAAGATAACTTGAAATGTGCAGCAAGTGGAGTAGAAACAGGTTTACAATTATTCATATTAAACCTTTCAAGCACTCTTTCAATATATTTCTCTTGGGATAAAAACAATTTACCAGCTTGACGATCCCTGTAAATCTCCATACCAAGAATTTTCTTGGCTGCACCTAATTCTTTCATCTCAAACTCATTATTGAGTTGAATTTTCAATTTCCGGATCAAAGACTTGTCACGTGAAGCAATTAGCATATCATCAACATACAGTAACAAGTATATGAATGATTCATTTGGAAATTTCTGGAAATAAATACAGTCATCAAATTGACTCCTGCAATAACCTTGCCCAATCATAAAAGAATCAAACCTCATGTACCATTGTCTGGGAGCTTGCTTAAGGCCATATAATGATTTCTTCAATCGACAGACAAGATGCTCCTTATCAGGAACAATAAATCCTTCAGGTTGTTCCATGTAAATTTCTTCTTCCAGCTCTCCATGTAGAAAAGCTGTCTTTACATCAAGTTGCTCCAACTCCAAATCAAATAAAGCAACAAAAGCAAGCAAAACACGTATAGAAGTATGACGAACAACAGGTGAGAATATCTCATTAAAGTCAATACCTTCCTTTTGATTAAAACCTTTAACAACTAGTCGTGCTTTGCATCTTGGATCTTCAACCCCGGGAATACCGTCTTTCTTCTTATAGATCCATTTACATCGTAATGGTCGTTTGCCTTCGGGAAGCTCTGTCAAAGCCCAAGTACCATTCTTATGAAGACTTTCAATCTCTTCATTCATAGCCACTAGCCACTGTGACGAATCAACACAAGAAACAGCTTCTGTATAGCTGGCAGGTTCAACATCATCATTTACCTCTTGTGCAACTGACAATGCATAAGCAATTAAATTATCACCATCAGTGTATCTAGCTGGCCTTTTAATTAGTCTTCTGGTTCTGTCTCGAGCAATACAATAATCATCTTCTTGCTGATGAATAGGAGAAGTTGTACTGTCATCACAATCAACATAATGATCATCAATGCTAGATTGATTTGTAGAGGAAGATGGAACATCAACATTAGGAACTGTAGGTTTCACTATCAACTCCACCTTCTCGCTAGTACCCTGTAGATTACCTGTACTAGTAGAAGAAGACACAATAGATTGTTTTCCAGAAGATAAAAATGCATCCTCATTAAAAGTCACATCTCTGCTAAGAATTAATTTCCGTGACTTTGCATCAGAATACCATAAGCGATATCCTTTAGACTCAGATGCATAACCAAGAAATATGCACTCAACAGCTCTTGGAGCTAATTTACCATCATTAACATGTGCATAAGCAGGACATCCAAAGATTCTTAAGTTAGAATAATCAACAGGATTACCTGACCAAATTTCTTCTGGGATTTTGAAATCAAGTGCTGAATGTGGAGAACGATTAACCAGGTAACAAGCAGTAGATGCTGCTTCAGCCCAAAATTCACGCCGATGCCATAACCCAGCATTTGAGAGCATACAACGAACTCTCTCAAGTAGAGTCCTGTTCATCCGTTCTGCAACACCATTTTGTTGAGGATTTCTTGGAATAGTTTTGTGTCTAGCAATACCATTTTTTGTGCAGAACTCATTAAAATCACCATTGCAGAACTCTAATCCATTGTCTGTTCTAAGCTTCTTCACTTTCTTCCCTGTCTGGGTTTCAACAAGAGTTTTCCACTTCTTGAAAGTGGAGAAAGTCTCATTTTTATGCTGCAGAAAATAAACCCAAACTTTGCGAGAAAAATCATCAATGATGGTCATCATATAGCGACATCCTCCATGAGAAGGAAATTTAGAAGGCCCCCAAAGGTCAGAATGAATATAATCAAGAATACCTTTGGTACGGTGAGTTGCAGTGGAGAAACTAACCTTTTTCTGTTTCCCAAAAACACAATGTTTACAAAAATCCAATTTACCAATGCCATGTTTACCAAGATGACCTTGTTTGCTTAGAAGGTGCATACCTTTTTCACTCATATGGCCCAGGCGCATGTGCCATAATTTGGTAATGTCATTATCATGCATTGAAGAAGATACAGCTGTTGAACCTGTCACAACAGAACCTTGCAAGACATATAAACTACCAATCCGGTTAGCTTTCAATAATACCATAGCACCTTTCAATACCTTTAGAACTCCACCTTCAGCTGAATACCTACACCCGAGAGACTCTAGGGTGCCAAGAGAAATTAAGTTCCGCTTCAAATCTGGAATATAGCGGACATTAGCCAAGGTTCTGACAACACCGTCATGAGCCTTGATCTGAATAGTACCTATTCCTGCAACTTTGCATTGGGTATCATTGCCCATCAAAACAACACCACTGTCAACATGTTCAAAAGTGGTGAATAAGTCCTTATAAGGACACATATGAAAAGTACATCCAGAATCAAGAATCCATTCTGTTTTACTCCTATTATTATAAGAGACAACAGATAAAAGAATATCACCGTCAGAATTGGCTTCAATATTAGCAGCTTCAGAGGATTGTTGAAATTTTCCCTTATCTTGTTTTTCTTGTTTTTTCTTTAAGATAAAACAATCAGGAATGTCATGCCCCGGTTTCTTGCAATAGCGACAAGTTTTGTTGGATTTGCGACCTCTGGATTTGGATCTGAACTTTTTATAATTGGTACTCCCTTTCTCTTGAGTTCTACCTCGAACACTTAAGCCCTCACCCTTGTCCACAGAATTAACTTCAAGATCAAATTTTTCTTTGGACAATAAATTAGATTTAACATCTTCAAAGGATAAGGTATCATTATTTCCATACAACATGATTTCTTTGAAGTGCTTATAGGTAGAAGGTAAAGAGACAACCAACAAAACAGCTTTGTCTTCATCTTCAATATTAATATCAATATTTTGCATATCCATAATAATAGAATTA
This sequence comes from Lupinus angustifolius, assembly GCF_001865875.1. Lineage (NCBI taxonomy): Eukaryota > Viridiplantae > Streptophyta > Magnoliopsida > Fabales > Fabaceae > Lupinus > Lupinus angustifolius. The sequence continues at coordinate 21,606,774 of NC_032010.1, forward strand.
AACTCATCAAGATGAGTTTGAATAGGAGTACCTTCAACCATACGAATGGTGTATAACCGTTCTTTGAGACGAAGCTTGTTTGCGAGGCTCTTGGTCATGTATAAAGTTTCTAACTTCAGCCACAAAGCCGCAGCGGTTTCTTCATTGGCAACCTCACGAAGAACCTCCTTCGACAAACAAAGTTGAATTGTTGAAAGCGCCTTTTCATCCAACTCGTCCCATTGATCATCGGTCATGGAAACTGGTTTCTTTGACTTCCCATCTAAAGCTTTCTTTAATCCGCTCTGGATAAGAACGGCCCTCATTTGGACTCGCCAAATAGAAAAGCTAATTTTGCCATCAAACTTCTCAATGTCAAATTTTGCAGACATTTTGAAATTCTCAATTTAGTAAGAGCTCTGATTCCACTTGTTAAGGTTAGAGCACAATGCGGAAGCACAGGATTGAATCAATTGAGAACAAAAGAGAAGCAAGTAAAGGATAAAGAAAATAACACACAAGATTTAATGTGGAAAAAATCCTCAGTGTGAGAGGAAAAAAACCACGGGCGATCAAGAGCAAAATTCCACTATGTAAAAAAGAAGAGTACAAGAAATCCTCTTATAATGATGAGGACAAATGACAATATTTTTTCTCACAAATACTCTCTCAAATGGAACAAGAATTCTCACCAAGAATGCACTCACAATATATGTGTAAATGAAAGAGATGTTGTGTGTTGTGAAGATGATTTTGAAGCTCTCTATATGTGTCCTTTTATAGGCAAGCAAAGTCTTGGTATCTTGGATTCCAAACATTGGATGCTTCGAAACAAAGCCATAAAAGTGACATAAAATGCCCTTAAAGAGAGCCATAAAATAGTCATAAAATTCTTTTAAGGCATAGTAATGAGAGACATCTAACAAAAATAAAATAAATTTGAATTTTTAAAAACTACTATTTATATAATACCATCCAATAATTATTAATTCCATTCTACTTTAACCTACTTTGTGTAACATTACTAATAATGCGTTATTATTCTTCACCACATCTGAATAAAATTATAGGGGTGAAGATTCAAAATATTTTTGGTTTATTTTTCTCTTTCATTTGAAAATTTAATTTCAAGAAATGAAAATAGTAAGAATTTTAAACAAAAAATATAACCGGTGTCACTTTTTCTCATTTAAAATAGTATTATATTAAGGTAGTGTCAAAAATATATTTTGAGACTCCAAAAGAATTGTTGTTTAGATTACTAAAGTTGTTCGATATTTTCAAAACTGTATTGGTTGAAATTAACCTAAGTTCAAAAATATAAACCAAAAAATAACATTCTTCCTAAAAAAACAAGTAACTTATAATAATGTAGCATTAATAATTATTTTACAGTATTATATAAATAACATTCTTTAAAAATCAAATTGAGATATTTTTAGAAACCAATTTTTTTATTCTATCATAAACTATTTATTGTCACTTAAAGGTCAATTTTAACTAATGATAATATGAAAATGTTTTGGTATAAAAAAATAAAAAATGGTTTTGGAGAGAATAAAAAATTAACGAAAAGTTTTGGTGTATTTCGGTAATAAAAATTAAACGAAAAGTTTTGGTGTATTTCGGTAATAAAAATTAAACTTAAGCTCCAAATTTCCACTTGTCAATTTCTCAAGATATGGTATATGTTTTTGGTTTGGGAAATTGCTACTGTAATTTTATGGGTTGAAAATGACCTTAACTCCAATAATTGGTTTAGGAAAGAATAAAAAATACAGTTTTTTAAAAAAATCTCAATTTTATTTTCAAATACTACTTTATATAATAGTGTCAAATGATTATTAAATATACTACCATAATTTACTTTGTTTACTATTATTAACAAAATATTATTATTTTCCACCATTTCTATATAAAATTATAGTGGTGGAAATTAAATAATATTTAATTTCTTTTTCTTTTTCATTTAAAAATTGAATTTTTGTGAATCAAAGTAGTAACTTTTAGTAAAAAATATAATTAGTGACAATCTTACTTATGGAAAATGATATTACACTTAGAATGTGTCAATATATACTTTGAGATAGAAAACAATTATTGAGGCATTCTTTATTAGTCTTATAAGTTTATACATTTTTTTCCTTAACAATTTAACTCTTAGTAACTTGCTCAGTTGCTCTATGCTATTGTTATTAAACTCGGATTAGTCAATGACTCGGTCAGGGTATTGAGCAAATGAGTCATTGGTTCAATCAGTGAATCAATGGTTGGACCGCTTAACCCGGTTTACATTAAAAATTCTAAAAAATTCATAATAGTACATAACAATATTCAATAATTGGATACTCAAAATTTAAAAACAATAGCTTACCTAATTAAACAACTAACAAAGAAGATTTTACTACTATAAAATAACATAAATTAGTTGAAACATCATCAAACAACATATAAACTATACTTTTACTACAACAAAAGCGTGCAATAAATTTAAAATTTAATTAAACAATGAAGATTTTGCTATAACATAAGCTAACAAATGACAAACATAACTAGTGAAAATTACTTGATTTTTCACCTAACAATAACATCGATTTGGTTGTTTTTTTTAAATATTTTTTGATTGACTTAGTCGGTCCAACCCGTCTTCCCATCTGAGTCCCTACTTTTAGCTTAAACTAACTAAATCAACCCAATTTTGATGCAAAACTGGTTAGATGAGAGGTTCGGATCAGTTAGATGTCCGATTCACAGTTGAACCGGCCAGACCGACTGGTTCGAGCCGAGTTTTATAACATTGATGCTATTATTATGTATATTTTCAAGAAAAAAATTAATTCAATGTTAACCGATCGAGCTCTTCAAATATGTGAAGATTACTATAGAAGTAATATACTTAATTACAAACTATGTAGAAGTAATATACATTAATGATAATAAGTGTAAGTTCTACAATGGGAAAGCTACTCATAGGAAAATTTCTAATCTTTCTTCCTATCTTGGCTTTAATGTTGGATCTCTTTCTTTCAACTACTTGGGTGTTCATGTGTTTAAAGGAAAGAACAAAAAGGCTCATCTTCTACCAATTGCTGACAGAATAACTCAAAAATTGACAACTTGGAAAGGGTAATGCCTTTCAATCATGGGTAGAGTGGAGTTGGTGAAATCAGTCATTCAAAGCATACTGGTTTATTCTTTCCACATTTATACTTGGTCTGCTCAGTTGATTAAATCTCTAGACAAAAATATTAGAAACTTCATTTGGGCAGGGGACACTGAGGTTAGAAAGCTTGTCATTGTGAATTGACAAAAGGTTTGTTCTTCTCCTCAAGAGGGTGGGTTAGGGGTCAAGTCTATAACTAGTATGATCAAGGCCTCTCTCCTCAAGCTTTCTCGGAACATGTTGTCATCAAATAAAGATTGGGCTATATTTTTCAGGGAAAGGTTTGGTAGTGAATACATAGTTTCAAGTAGATACTATAAGTCATCAATTTGGTCTGGAGCAAATTGGCCAGTTGTTCATCTCAATTCTATATGGCTAGTTGGGGATGGTAAAAATATAAAGTTCTGGACATATAATTGGCTAGGCTCTCCTCTGGTGGATTACTTGAACATTCTTTTAGATCTTCACTCTGATCTTCAGGCTTTTGTGGCCGACTTCATTCATCAGGGTAAGTGGACCATTCCTAGGCAATTGGTTGAGCTTTTCCCATACATTTTTTTACTAAAATTGCAAAGACTTTAATTCCAGACTATAATGATAGGATAGTTTGGCAAGGCACCATTGATGGAATTCTATCTCTTAAAGCAGCTTACTCCTATATTAGGCCCCCTGCTATCTCTTTGAGTTGGTTTAAATCTATATGGTCAGTTGTTATCCCTCCCTCAAAATCTTTCATAGCTTGGAGATGGAAGCACAACAAAATCTCTACTGATGACAATCTTCAGAGAAGGGGTTGTATTATGGTTTCTATGTGCAACTTTGTAAGGCTGATTATGAACACTCTGACCACCTGTTCCTCAATTTAGCTTTGCAAAACACTTATGGAACTGGATTAATTCAACTTTTTCAATCTAGATTGATACTTCCTCTTGATCTGCTCTATGGAGGATCTGCAACAGGACTTGGAGTCCTCAGCTTAAAGAGGTCCTAATCATTTGCATAATTCATACAATCAGTTCCATTTGGTTTTGCAGAAATAAAGCAAGGTTTGAGGGTAGGCTAATCCCAGTTTCAAAAGCCTTGGCCAAGCTGAAGATGGACATTTCTTTTGCAGCTAAGTATTTAAAGTCTTATGCAAATAATTGTTCAGAGAATTTTTGCATTCTAAGGAGTCTTTGCATCCCTATGAAGTTCATAAGGAGTTCTAATATCCAAGAGGTCATTTGGAAACCACCTCATATGAGTTGGTTAAATGTTAATACTAATGGAGCAGCCCATGGTAGCCCAGGCTTGGCTAGAGGGGGGGGGGGGTTCAGAGACCATTTTGGCAGATTTGTGGGTTGTTTTGCTGCCTTTTATGAAATTCAGAATGCTATTTTTGATGAGCTTCATTATGCTATTTTGGCAGTTGAAATTGCTTATTCCAAGGGTTGAAATTCTATTTGGATTGAGAGTGATTCAGCCTTGGTTGTGGGAATTTTCAAAAGGGTAGCAAGGCCTCCTTGGAACCTGTCAAGCAGATGGTTACTTTGCAAAAAGCTTTTTTCCTCTATGTCTTGGACAATTTCTCACATCTTTAGGGGAGGCAACTCATGTGCATATTTCTTAGCTAATCATGGGATTCAATCTAGGACACATACTTGGTGGGATTCAATTCCTAGCCTAATCTTTCTTGATTATAATAGAAATTGGTTGGGACTCCATAACTATTGATTCACTAACATGTAATGGTTCTCTTTGTCTTTTTATTAATCAATATATTTGGGGTGCTTTAACATCATAGCTTTAAAAAAATGTAGCATTAACCATTTTGTTTAGTTTTTTAGAGGAAAAAATTTACCAACAAAAATAATACATTCATACTACTATATGTGGTACGCACTAAGATGTTCTCATTTGATGATAATACTATTCTTTTTTGAAACATAACAATCATTCATCAATAATTTTTTATATACGCATAGTTTTTATTCTCATATACTCAAACTCAAGACTTAGTTGGTCTTAATTGCTTATCTTAAATAAATAAAAAATGTATACACTGTTGATATATGGGTTAAATATACTGCCATTATATCATTAATAATTTATATTTATTCATTATCGACTCTTTAAAAAATTAATATAAATAAGTGGGAGAGATGTAATAATTATGTATAAATTTTTACATTTAAAATACATAATATTAAACTATATTTTAAATACTTATTATATATATATATTCTTTCTGACTGTATACGCGTGGCTATTTCTTTCAACCGGCTAAATATATTTAATAAAATATATCGTATGTTCTATAGGACAGTTAGTCACCACTATGTCTAATGAAGAGGGGAGGGAAACACATATGTTTTTAAATAAGTTGTGTCATATGTATCATCAACCTATAATTAATTAAGAAAATATAGTTAATTTAAAAATTGAATTATTAACTATTTTTTAATAAATAATAACTGATGTCACATACAATAATATAATTTATGGGACAACAAATATATATTTAATCAAGAGTTGGTAGGATAGAAACATTTGTGCAATTCTTAGAGGGATTAGGGTCAACTGTATTAATTTAACTTAGCCATTAGTTTATTGCACATTATGAACTACAATATTATACATGTTTATAACGGAAACAAGTAAACTAATTCAGATGCTATCTGTCCATCTATATATAAATCGAACTTGTAGCTAAGTTACTCACAAAATAACAGCTTAGGTGAAAGCCACATACAATCATAACACAATGTCTGCTTCTCATTTCCAATATTTCCTTTTTCTTGTTTTGGTAACCTTGGCAACATTAATTGTGATCCCTACTACGCATGCCAAGTTGAGTCCTAACTACTATAACAAAGTTTGCCCTCAGGCATTACCAATCATAAGGTCTGTTGTTGAGAAAGCAATTATTCGTGAGAACCGTATTGGAGCATCTTTGCTGCGTCTCCACTTCCATGACTGCTTTGTTAATGTGAGTTAATACATATACATATGTTGTGTCCTCAGTGCTAGTCACATACAATTATCATGTGTCTAGTTTCCAAGTTTAATGAACATCAACCCAAAGTCACAAACTATATATATCTATTTTTGGATTGTTATTTTAAATATATGTTGCATGCCCTAAAATTTGCATGTGAAAACTATATATATACAGGGTTGTGATGCATCAGTTCTTCTAGATGACACCCCTTCATTTGTGGGAGAGAAGACTGCATTCCCAAATAATAACTCACTGAGAGGGTTTGATGTGGTTGATGAGATTAAAGCAGCTGTTGACAAAGCTTGCAAACGCCCTGTGGTATCATGTGCTGATATCTTAGCTGTTGCAGCTCGTGATTCTGTAGCCATAGTGAGTCTCATTCTAACCTTTCAATCTCTTTGCTTTTGTTGTATGTCATCTGATAAGCTAAGCAAATATATTAAACCTGTGAGAAAGTATTGCATGCTTCGAAACTCTAATATTTAATTCATTATGTTTCCGTACCAAAAAAACTAACAAATTGTGTTTCTGTTTTAATAGTTGGGAGGACAGCAATACTGGTACCAAGTGTTATTAGGCAGAAGAGATGCAAGAAATGCATCATGGGATGCTGCAAATAACAATCTTCCTCCTCCATTTTTCAACTTCACACAGCTTCTAGGTCTTTTCCAAGCTCATGGGCTGAACCTTAAAGACCTTGTAGTCCTCTCTGGAGCCCACACCATTGGTGCTTCCCAATGCGGTGTTTTCAGAGATAGGATCTACAATGACACCAACATTGACCCAACATTTGCAGCCAATTTGCGTAGCATATGCCCTCAAACTGGAGGTGATGACACCAATTTAGCACCATTGGATTCAACTCCTAATAGATTTGACACTGTATTCTATACTTCTTTGTTGTATAAAAAGGGTCTTCTTCATTCTGATCAAGAACTCTTCAAGGGTAATGGCAGTGCCAGTGACAAATTGGTGCAACTATACAGCAGAAACTCTAATGCTTTTGCTGCAGATTTTGGACCTTCCGTGATCAAGATGGGTAACATCAAGCCTCTTACTGGAAATAAAGGAGAGATCAGATGTCATTGCAGGAAAGTCAACAACTTCTAAAACTGCATTTTTATGAAGAAGGGTGAAGATTGGGAAATGAGAAACTTTACAATTCAAACTCATGTCAATTTTTATATTCTCTATATTTTTTATTAAAAATGTTCGTTTTTGTTGTTAATGATAAGAAGTGTGGGTTCATATAATGAACCATGATTTGTCAAGGAGTCTGTTAAATGTTGCTGAGGTGAAATTATATTCTTTCTATATAAATGTTGCTGAGATGAAATTATATTCTTTCTATATAAATGTTGCTGAGGTGAAATTATATTCTTTCTATATGAATGTTCTATTAATGCTTGTGCCAAGGGTATTGAAAAATTAGGATTTAAAGTTTAATTTGATGGATGACACAATTTTCTTATTAAATATTGTGATTCATAATTTTTATTGTATCGTAGTAATAAGGAAAGTACCAAACTTTGGGAACTACTTGGGGAAGAGTTAGGAACAGGAAAAAGGAGAAGCGAGAACGACTTAAATAGAGGAATCGATTGTATTTATTGCTTTGTTCCCCATAGCAACTAGGGATCAAAAAGCACCAAATTTGATGACTTATTAAGGGAAAGACTAAGTAAGAACATGCTATTAAATATGTTTCAATGTTCCTCATTCATATAGACTTAAGTACATGAAGAGAGTCTAATAAAAAAACTAGTTTATTAGCTAGGAGAGCATTATGACTTAAGTATCAAGTTTGTTATTCTACTCAAGGTGTGACTCCTAAAATTGCGGCTCCCTTTAAAGGTCGACGTCCACCGCGGCTTTTACTCTATCGACATTGATCAATGGTAGTTATTTCTCTTTTTGGCGACTTCACTCACCTATCAGTATTCGACAATGTACTTCTTAATCCAATTTATAGTTAATCCTTTTTGTGACACAACTCTTAAAAAAAACTAATTATTAGGTCTTAAACATATAAAGAGTTCAATCAAAGATCACATTAACAACTATTCTAAGAGATAGTTAGCGTAGTAATATTAAAAATAATTAATGAAGAGATAAAAGGTACATTTAGGGGGATATTATGCTAGATGGCTATATTATATTAATCAACTACATCATTTGTGTATATATAATTCTTAGATTTGTTATTAATTGAACAAAAGTTGTCTTTTCTTCAAGAGAGATAAAAATGGAAATATAGGAGAAATTTGACAATAAATAAGATACGGTTGAATCATATCACGATAAGGGGAGTGTTCGACCATTGGAAAGTTTCATTATTACGTGATCATGGGAAGAGTGGAGAGTTACATGAAATACCACGTTGTGAACCAAAACTTTAAAGCATTACTTCCATGGATCGTTTCCACTTATTCATTGTTTCACTTTTTCCCTTATATCCAATGCATGACTTCACAATTTAATAAACCCAACAATTTTCTCCTCAAGTGTAGATCTTGAAAGTACAAAGTGTCAAGGATCACACTAGCAATGCTTTGCCCATATTTTGATGAAGATAATGTTTTATTAAAGCTTGAAGATGACTCAACAATCAACATGCCGAGAACTCATTGGTCATATCTAGACTAGAATTTTTATAAATAGAGTCATTATTCTAAGTAAGATGGGATGTGTGCCTTAGTAAGTGAGTATAGGTGGGGCGAACCTAGATGCAAGTCTCTCAAGCCATTATAATTGTCATATCACTTTAATGAGACATATCATCTAGTTAATTGTATGTTCATGCATTAATCATACATGTTATATGTGTCTATTAGGCATAGTATAATTGCTAAAACATGTATAGGAGTTAAGCATAACATATAAGTAGTTTACCTTTTGAACCACGTGTTTTAATATGATGGTTAATCGATTAATCTGGTGACTTAATCGATTAACTCAACTGTTTTTTTGTTATATCAGTTTTTATGTTACAACTGGGTTCTGTTTTAAGCATGTTACATTGGTTAATCGATTAACGTGATACCTTAATCCATTGACAGGTTTGTTTTATGTTATAACTGTTTTATGTTATAACTGTTTTATGTTTTAACTGCTTAACTGATTGCAACAGTTTGAAGTGTCAAAACTGCTTTGTATAAGTTTAGACAATTTCGAGAGAAGTGTAGCATTGCATTCTATTGTACAGGACTGATTAGAGAACATATTTTCGTGTTTTACATTCTGTTTTGGAGAGAGAAATGCATGTGTGAGGAAGAGAGATTAACATGTCATATTGAATATTGATTCTTTGTTATTTACATATTGTTTTTCATATGTTTAGTCTCATCCTTATCTTGCTCACATGTTCTTACATTTTTTATAAGGATTCTTAGAGATATATCTTGTGATTACTGGTTTTGATTAACTCACATGTGTATGATGGCTTGAGTGAATTGTGAGTGGGTTAGTCTTAAAGTTTTCTATTGTTATATTTCGAGCATTATTGTCTTATAATACCTTGTTTTTGTAATCTATTTTTGTGTGTATTGGATTGATCTCTTGGTGTCTTACCACCACAGAGATAGAGTGATTTTTCACCAAGACTATGAGGTCTTGATTTGAGAGCGAGAATCTTGGCTGGGGCTGGTTCGCGAGAAAGGTTTTCTCAGGCGATAGGTAGAGTCAAACCAAGGATTAGATGTTCTAGATTTCAAGAAAGAAGTGTCCTATGTTTTGTAAATTGAATTGGTGTATGTGATTATACTTGTATTCAATATAGTGAAGAAGAAAATCTCCAAATATCATAAGGGGAGGCCTGGATGTAGTTTGCAGTGGACCGTAAACGAACCAGGATAAAAATCCATCTTTGCACGCTGTTGTCTCTTAATCTTCTTTACATTTCTTGTTGTTTTAATGCGAGTTAGAATCTGATATTTTGCATGATTGTACTCAGCCATATACTTGTTAATATTACATAATAACATCTACTGTATCTTTGCTTATCTGTTAATAAATAACTGTGCAATTAGCTGCTCTGATCATTCTGATTATGTGTGTGTTAATCGATTAAGCCCACTGGTTAATCGATTAACTAGGCTATTTCCAGAACTGGGTTTTGGTGCGAGAAGCGGTGATTGATAACCGCTACACCTATTCAACCCCCCTTCTAGGTGTGCCTAGGCCACTGATACCTAACAAGTGGTATCAGAGTTATTACGATGTGCTAACTCAACCGTATCCGCGTGATCCTTAGGGAATTTAAATGGGTTCCACCAACCCCTTTGGCGGTGATGGCGCATCTATTAACCGCTCTCCTGTATTCAGTGGCGAGGGATACACCTACTAGAAAGTCTGAATGAAGATTTTTATAGAGGCCATTGACTCGGACATTTGGGAATCCGTGATCAGTGGACCATTCGTCCCACTTCACTTAGTGGATGGAGAAGCGAAAGAAAAGCCTAAAAGCTTATGGACCGATGATGAGCGCAAGAAGGTTCAGTATCACCTTCGCGCCAAAAATATAATTACCTCGACCCTATCATACGACGAATTCTTTCGGGTATCTCAATGTCAAAGTGCCAAGGAAATGTGGGACACTTTACAAGTGACTCACGAGGGAACTAGGGAGGTCAAGCGTGCCAGGCTTAATGCGCTGACACATGAACACAAATTATTTCATATGCTACTGAGTGAATCAATTGGAGACATGCAAAAGCGATTTACTGATATTATTTATCATCTTATTGCTCTAGATATAATGTTTACCAGAGGAGAACTCACTAATAAAGTTTTACGCTGTCTTGACATGAGATGACAACCTAAAGTGACGGCTATCATGGAGTCCAAGGATCTAGATTCTATGCCTTTGGCAACGCTGTTCGGAAAGCTTCAAGAGCATGAGATGGAGCTTGGACGTCTGACCATGCATGAAGAGTCTGATTGGAAATAGAAAGGAATATATCTTAAAGCTACAAAATCACAATCCACTAAAGAGATAGACAATGACGACTCTGACTCAGACATTGATGAAGAAATGCTAAACCTTCTCGTGTTAAAGTTTGGGAAATTTCTAAAGAAGAAAGGAGGTTTCAAGCGATTTCAAAATAAAGAGGCGCGCGAATCAACTAAGAAAGGCAAGAATAAGGAGCGCTTCACTTGCCTTAGGCGATAGGTAGAGTCAAACCAAGGATTAGATGTTCTAGATTTCAAGAAAGAAGCGCCCTATGGTTTGTAAATTGAATTGGTGTATGTGATTATACTTGTATTCAATATAATGAAGAAGAAAATCTTCCAAGATCATAAGGTGAGGCCTGGATGTAGTTTGCAGTGGACCACAAACGAACCAGGATAAAAATCCATCTTTGCACGATGTTCTCTCTTAATCTTCTTTACATTTCTTGTTATTTTAATGCGAGTTAGAAGCTGATATTTTGCATGATTGTACCCTACCATATACTTGTTAATATTGCATAATAATATTTGTTGTATCTCTGCTTGTCTTTAATAAATAACTGTGCAATTAGCTGCTCTGATCATTCTGATTCTGTGTGTGTTAATCGATTAACTAGGTTGTTTCCAGAACTAGGTTTTGGTGCGAGAAGCGGTGATTGATAACCGCTACACCTATTCAACCCTCCCCCTCCCCTTCTAGGTATGCCTAGGCCACTGATACCTAACAGATCTGATCCAACTTAAGTTCATCATATCCTAGCCGAATCATCGACTCTAATATCACTTATTGGACCAGACCACGAACGAAGAGCCTCTAACTATTGATTAGTTCCATTATTAATGATGCACATGGAGATTGAGGAGCTACATGAGTACACGTTAGATATCACGTCTTGAACCAAAATCTTAATACATTAGTTCAATGAGTCTTTTATTTTTTTCTTATATCCAATATCAAATTTCACATTTGAATAAATCAAAAGAATAATATCCGGAGCAAAATGTACATAAAAGATATAAAAACATTTCATTATTTAACATGTATTAAAGAATGCAATACTTTGTAGATTCCCTCGCCTGTAATAATTAAGAGGACTTAGTGGCTTTTGGAAAAATAAACGGGGTGTTTTGCTGAATTAAACCGTTTTTGGGAAAATAAATGGGATTGTTTTGCCGAGGAGAGAAATTATCTTTGTTTTATTTTTCTTTTTCTTAGAAATTAATTTTTGAAAATTAAAATAATAATTTTTGAAAATTAAAATATTAATAGCTTTAAATAAATAATATAATTGTTATCAAATTTTCTCCTTGAAGATAATATTATACTTAGTAAGTGTTAAAAGTAAATTTTGACTTACCATATTGTTTTTCAAGTTCATTAGTTGTAATGGACATTTTTCAAGTTCCACTGGTGCAAATTTACTTTAACTTCTAAACAATAATTTGAGAATTAATTAAAAAGCATTATAACTTTTGCTTAAAAAAACTCAATTAGATTTACAAATATTATTATGTATATAATAGTATAATACTGTCAAATAATTATCAATTCTACTCTATTATAATATATTTTGTTTACTATTATTAATATCATATTATTATTCTTCTCCACTTTGATATAAATATATAGATGAACATTCAAATTATATTTGGTTTTTTTTTCATTTAGAAATTTAATTTCAGAGAATCAAAATAGTAATAATTTTATATAAAAACAATTTTCTATTTTTTTCATTGAAAATTGTATTATACTTAAGAAACGTCAGAAATATATTTTGAAAGTCCAAAAGAAGTTTTTTCAAGTTTGTGAAGTTTGTTTGACATTTTCAAAATTCAATTGATTGACATTAACTTTAAGTTCCACAAAATAGTTTGAAAAAAATAAAAAAAAATTGTCATTTAAAATAGAAATTCAATTTGAATTTCAAACACTACTATTATATAATACTATCAAATAATTATTACTTCTACTCTATTATAACCTATTTTGTTTACTATTTACTAATAATGTATCATAATTTTTCACACGTCAATATAAAATAATGGAAGCGAGGATTCAAATTATGTTTGGTTTACTTTTCTTTTTCATTTGGAAATTTTATTTTTCGGAATCAAAATAGTAGTATTTATGAATAAAAACATAATTGATGTCATATTTCTTCATTAAAAATGATATTATAAATAATAAGCTTCAAAAATATTTTGAAACTAAAAACGATTTTTTCAAGTTTATTCATCACGTTTGACATTTTAAAAATTACATCCCTTGAAATTTATTTTAACTTCCAAAAATAGTTTGAGTTAAAATTAAAATTTTGGTCATTTAGGGGAAAAAATCTTAATATAATTTTTGAATACTATTATTTATATTTTCTCATAAGATATTTATTAACTCTACATTACTATAACTTACTTTGTTTACTATTACTTATAATGTATTATCATTCTTCACAACTTCGATATAAAATTATGGACGAAGAGATTCAAATTATCTTTGATTTATTTCCCTATTTCATTTGGAAATTTTATTTTTGACAGTCAAAATTCTACAATTTTCAATAAGAATATAATTTGTATTAATTTTCCTGATTGAAAATATTATTATAAGATTTTTAATATATTAGAAATGTCATCGGCCAACAAACATGTAGATCCAAATGCTATGGTTATACCAGAGCCATCTAGATCAAGACCATGATAATGCAATTAAATTAAATTCTTGTTAAGGAGAACTTTGTCATCCATAATGGTCCTATCCAACTTGTGCAAAATTAACTTTTGCTGGAGAATAATACATGCTGTTGCAAAAAAACATGATTCTTTCGAATGCAAAATTTGAACTTTTAAATCTTTTATTGGTACCCTTGAAGCACAAATTAACATTTCCAAAACAATATGTGGTTAATTGTCTAATGATCTGTTTAGCGTATGGAATTAGAACTATAATACCAATACCATCGAAATCAAATTAGTTTAGAAACATAAATTTAAGTTTGACTTGAGTAAAGAATAACAAGGTGAAATTATAAATTTGATTTAAAAGCCCATAAATTCTCTGCGGTTAATGGTAAAGAGAATAGAAACATGTGATGGTGACAATGATAATAGTAATTGGGTGGTGATGACATGATAAAAATATAGTAATTGTATTAGTGATGGTAGAGATGGTGATGACAACAATCATTTTCAGTGTGATGGTTTAGGTGGTTTGTGCATGTGAGAAAGTCATTCACAAAGAAAAGCTAATAAAAAGGGCATGCAAATAATTTTTAGAAGTAAAGGAAGTTAATAAAAAATATAGGCAAAATGATTATTTAATATTTAAAAATCAATGCATGTAAGGAAGCCATTAACAAAGAAAAGCTAATAAAAATGGCATGCAAATAATTTTTAGAAGTAAAGGGAAATTAATAAAAAAAATATAGGTAAAATGATTATGAAATATTTAAAAATAAATATTTTATTATTATATATGATGGAACATTAGGTGTTGCATGATTTATATCAATGTTATGAAAATTGGTTTGTGCTGGTCAGTTCAACTAGTGAACCAGTTCCAATACCAGTATGCTACAATAAGAATATCGGTCATGCAATCATATCAGTCAAAACTAACTAAAATTGGTCAAAATTGGCAAATCAACCAATTTATAATTGAACCGGATCAATATACTAGTTTATTTTTTTAATGAATATGACTTATTTTTATTAAAATTTTAGTATGAATGATCAAACATAGAATTATCGTATTGTTTATACTTCTAAACTATGGTTTACTATCAAGTGATACATTTTTGTTTTAATAAATAGTATAAATAAAATTTGTTATTGTCTCTTTATTGATTTTTCTACATTAATATTCTATAATATATATATCTAACTTTACTGATATGCGGTTTAATCAGTGAACCACCAGTCGAAATACTATACCATTATATCAGTATCCTGACCAATTTAATGTTCAGTATGATATTAATAATACTGATTCATATAGTCTATATCACCTAAAACAATATAATAATTTTTTTGCATTCTCATTTAATCATATTTAATTTTAATGCATTACCATAAATTTTTGCATTATTAATTAATAATACATCCTCCCTTGTGAATTCCAAGTTAATTAGAGATATTTTAATAAACCAAGAGATCTTGTTTTTTTATAAACTAACTGGTAAGTTACCTGTGGATTTGCACAGGGCAATAATTTTTCGTCACATGGTTAAGAACAAACATATTATTAGTGTATTCGTATGTTTAATAACACATATGTTATTCGTGTATTCGTTTGGTTAATAACACATATTACTCGTGCATTCTAATGGTTAATAACACACATGTTACCCGTGCATTCTAATAGTTAAGAACACACATGTTATTCGTGCATTCATTCATATGGTTAAGAAAAATATGTTACTTGTGCATTCATATGGTTAAGAGCACACATGTTACTCGTGCATTCGTGTGATTAAGAACATAAATGTTAAATGTACATTCTAATAATTAAGAAGCACACATGTTACCTGTATATTCACGTGGTTAAGAACATTCATCTTACCTGTGCATTCATATGGTTAAACAATCACATATTAATTACTCGAGCATTCTCATGAGACATTGATTTTGACGAATATTTAGAAGCACATAAGTATGAATATTATTAAATGTATGTTAGTAATACTGTGTAATAATTTGATAAAATAAAGCGAAATATATAGAAACACAAAAATTGTGAATTAATTTCATTGGATATGTTTTCTAATGTAACGACATAATGACTTCATATCTTTTGTCGCCTAGTAAGACATGATAATATAATAATCGTCCATAAATTGACAAATTATGCAACATAATGATCAAATATATAGTAAGACATGACAATATATAATTGAGCACAAACTATTATTATCATAGTAATATGAACTCATATGATATAAATAAATATTTGATCATAAAAATCATGAGTTT
>NC_032010.1:21622913-21623197 GCF_001865875.1 Lupinus angustifolius
TTAATATATTTGTTCCTTAAAAATGTAACTCCTATATGTGTATTTTATTTAAGATTTTATATATAGGGAGCTATTCGATGAGAACAATTCTCATATAAAAATTGTGAAAATAGTAAATCTGGCCTTATAATCAATCATGTATGGTTCGTAGCTCTTTATATATATATATATATATTAAATCTTATGTTTAAGAAGAATGAATAAGGTGATAATTTGAAATGCAACTGATATAAATGAGGACAAATGAGTTTAGAAGAATCAATGAAATCAGATTATGCTCATAA
>NC_032010.1:21623297-21673066 GCF_001865875.1 Lupinus angustifolius
AGACAAATGTAAAACATAAGATTAAATTATGGGATAAAACACAATGAATGAATAAGGAAGGGAATGAACAAATGTAAAGTCACATTCCTACTGTTCAATACAAAATGATCATAATTATTATATTTTGTTACAAACTTTAAATGATGCATTAATCCTCACTTATAAATTTTTTAGAATCAAATTGAGTTATTATCCATTTATTCACATTTAAATTGCACTGAATGAAATCAAATTTTGCTCATAAATATTATATTAATGCTCAATATCGTTACACAATTATTATCAAAATTATTTCAAATATTAACTGAAATATAATCATTTTAACTAAAAGATAACAATATCATTCAAGTCCATAATCAATTGAATTATTATCATTAAATTATATAATGAAACACAATGAATGAATAAGAAAGGGAATGAACGGATGTAAAAGCACATTCCTATTGTTCAACACAAAATGATCCTAATTTTTTTTTATTTGTTCCAAATTTTCAATGATGCATTAATTCTCACTTGCAAATTTCTTAGAATCAAATTAATTTATTGTTCATTTATTCATATTTAAATTACAATGAATGAAATCAATTTTTTCGCATTAATATCAATATATTGTTACACAATTATTATCAAAATTATTTCAAATATTAAGTTAAATATAATCATAGTATTTAAGTTTATAATCAATCAATTTAGAGTTAATTACACTGACACCCCCTGAGTTTTAGTGAAATTACAAAAATCACCCTCACTTTTCTACACCTATACAAACCTCCCCTAGTTTTTATACTTTCATTACACTGACACCCCCTGAGTTTTAGTGAAATTACACAAATCACCCCTCACTTTTCTACACCTGCACAAACCTCCTCTAGTTTTTATACTTTCATTACACTAACCACCCCGCATAATAAATAAGTGTAATATTTTAAACAAAAAAATGTGATAAATGCAATTATGTTAAACAAAACATGGTATATTGTGAGGAAAAATCCAAATAATATACAAATCAATGTATCTTTATTATTTTTTGTTATAAAATGCATCAACAATTCTAAAGAGATATTGTTTAAATTGCTCTTATACTATATCGTAATGAACCAAAAATAATAAAGAGGTATCGACTCATATATTATTTGGACTTGTCTCCACAATATACCATGTTTTGTTTAACTTAATTGCATTTAGCACATTTTTTGTTTAAAAATTTACACTTATTTCTCATGCAGGGGTGATTAATATAATGAAAGTATAAAAATTAGGGGGGGTCTGTGTAGGTGTAAAAAAGTGAGGGGTGATTTGTGTAATTTCGCTAAAACTTAGGGGGTGTCGGTGTAATTTACTCATCAAATTATTATCAATATTACTACAAGACGACAAATGACAACGTAAAATTAAATTATGGAATGAAATAGAATGAATGAATAAGAAAGTGAGAGAACAAATATGAAGCCACATTCCTATTGATGAATGAGGGTGAAATTTGATGAATCATAACATGAGTTTTCATTATATTTATCTATTTGTGTAATGAAGAATGAAAAATTGTGTGATGAAGAATGAAAAATTGTGTGATGAAGAATGAAAGAATGAATCATAACATAAGGACCTATCATTAAACAATTATTATCAAAATTATTTTAAGTTTTAACTTAAATATAATCATAGAATCAATATTATGCTATTTTTGCTCAAGACTAGGTAGCAAAATGACATTTTAACAATTTTTTTAGAAAATTAAGGAGAAATAATGAAAATACCAAAGTGTCAAAGATTATTTACTTTTTTCTTCATCTTTACGATCTCGTCACTGTTCATGTCATTTTCAACATTACAATAATGATTATTTTGAATAGAAAATTCTATAAACAAATAAAGAAACAATAAAGATATATAGAAAAATTAATCTGTAATGATGCTTCAAGGATGAACAAACAATAAGAGATACCAGATCAAATAGACAAAAAAAGATTTTAATACAACATCTTCAAAGAAAAAAATCAATGAATAAATCTAAATGCATAAAATCATTTTAAAATAAGAAATTTTGATGGAAGAGTGATATAAACCAAAAAGAGAGAAAAATGGTTGAAGAAAAGTAGACTAATCAAATGAAGGAGTGAAAGAGAGATGATGTTATCTAATTAGTAATAAAATGAGAGAAAAAAAATATGGAAGAAAGAGGAAGAATAAAGGATAAAGAGATATATCAAGAGATAATAAAAATGTTATGGTGTGATATATTGGAGGTGGTATAATTCTTTGAGTGAGAAAACTTTTGTTGTGAGTGTGACATGTGATAATTCAAGGAGGTGATGACACATGTATGTGAAAGAAGTTTTTTTGTTAAATAGTAAATAGAAGCGAGAGAGATCTTTACTACTTGTATCATGTATTTTTTGAGTAAATATACATTTTAGTCTATTATATTTTTTGAACTTACCAATTTAGTCATTCAGAAAAGAAAAGACTTAAAATGGTGCCCAAAAATTTTAAATGTTGGTCAAATTAGTCTTTTTTTAGCATGTTTTATAACACTTGGTAGGAACTAATTTGATCATAAAATGATTAATTTGACGCACATTTGAATTTTTTGGAGACGATTTTAGGTTTTTTCTTTTTTGAAGGACTAAACTATTAATGTTGAAAAATATGAGGGACTAAAATAAATATTTACTCTATATTTTTTATCGACATGATATTGTGATGTACAATGGTTGATAAGCTAAAACAATTTTGCTATTTTTTGGTACTACCAATGACCAATTGTATCGCTAATTATTTTGGATAAAGAACTGATATCTTTCGGGGTACGTGGATGTTCCTCTCAACAAATGTTGTTCCCAAGATTTCACAAATATGACATGGGTATAAAATTATAACTTGCCTAGATACCTAATTTTTTTTAGCTTTGGTGACATTACCAAATTATTTATTTAATATAACTAAATTTTAATGTTTTTGTGTTTTATTGAAACTATCGTTTTTGTTTTTATACTAAGAGAGAAAATAATTTGTGTTATAATATTACAAGAGTTTTTTACTTGTTAATATATTATTCATCGTTAATCTATTATTTGTTTACAATAATTTACGGTCAGTGTAAGGATAAATTTACACCAAAAACGAATAAATCTTAAATACATACTTTATGTAATATATATTAATGTTTGTTTGTATTTTAAGGAAATAAAACTTGTATTTTTATTTTTATATTAAATAATACTTATTTTATGAAATATTAGAAGGATATTCAGGCGACTTTATTGTGAGATTCGCTCTTTCTCAAAGAATAAAATAACATTAGATAGATATTTAATTAATAAATGAATTCTTTTTGATCTGAACAATCTTCGCTTCATCTTTTCCTTTTCCTGGTTGTCGCATCTTCTGCACTTCAACCTGCCAACCCGTGCTTCCTCACAATTCTAAGGTTAGCTTCATTCTGTAAAATTCTCTGCTTCAATTTATGTATGAACATGTTTTTGTTTTCTTGCTAACAATCATAACTCAGAAGGTGTAAGTGAAAAATGAGATTTTGAGATTTTACTAGCCTAGAATTGTGAATTAATATGGAATTTTTAATATCATAATTTAAGATGATGAATTGGGTTACTTCTGAGTTTATTAGTTCTTGCAGTGCTAAATGGTTAGTATTATTGTGTACTTAGTTTTCGAGTTTCTGAAAATTTCATTTTTTATCTTGTTCTTTTACCTTCTAAAAGAAATTATTCGCGATTAGCTTAGTTGGTTAGTAATAATCATTGCATGGCCATTCTTTTTTCTTCCTTGTGTATTTGTCTATCAGGAACTAGTTTAATCTTTTTGTATCTTTAAGTAATTCCCGGAAACTCTGCTTGTAGGGGTGAGAGGCTGCGTACATCTACCTTATATCTTTGAATAATTATGAGCATTTACTGAAGTGGGTATTGTTATTTTTTTTCCAGACAGTGTCTACACTCTTGGCTATAATCAATTGCTAAGATTTTCAGTATACTTCTTTGAGATCCATAAGGTTATATTCTTTGGCTGTTCTGGCAGAGACACAACTGGGAATGCCGAAACATGTGCTCTGTCTTTGAGATCCATAAGGTTATATTCTTGCAGATACTGCCCCTCTTAATGGTTGACAAGAGTGGACCACAATTCTCTATATCATTTGTACGTTATTACTTGATGCACAATTGGCACACAAGTTTTTATAGAGTTCCTGTTATGTTAGTGCATGATCTGTGCGAAAACGGCCGAATCACATTTGGACATGTACATGACTATATACTGTTCATAATTGTAAATTATATAGTATATAGAATTACAACTTGTTGAGGAAGTAGTTTATTGTTTTCCCCCATTTTAAGGTCTCTCAAAATGAGGAATAAGTCAAATGTCTTAATGGAAAGATATGAGTTAGGAAGATTACTAGGCCAAGGCACATTTGGAAAGGTTTACTATGGTCGGAGTGTGATAACTAACCAGAGTGTGGCTATTAAAGTGATTGACAAGGATAAGGTTATGAGAACTGGGCAAGCTGATCGTATACTACGGGAAATATCTATTATGAGACTGGTTAAACATCCAAATATTATACAGCTTTTTGAGGTCATGGCCACAAAGAGTAAGATTTACTTTGTTATTGAATATGCTAAAGGTGGTGAGCTCTTCAACAAGGTGGAAAAAGCAAAGCTCAAAGAAGATGTTGCATTCAAATATTTTAGGCAGCTAATCAGCGCTGTGGATTTTTGTCACAGCAGAGGCGTATACCATAGAGATATAAAGCCAGAGAACCTTTTATTGGATGAAAATGAGAACCTAAAGGTCTCAGATTTTGGGTTAAGTGCCTTGACCGAATCCAAACGGCAGGATGGCTTCCTACATACAGCTTGTGGAACACCTGCCTATGTTGCTCCTGAAATCATCAAAAGGAAGGGCTATGAAGGTGCCAGAGCTGATATCTGGTCTTGTGGAGTAGTCCTGTTTGTCCTAATGGCTGGTTATCTTCCTTTTAATGACCCAAATGTTATTGAGTTGTATAGGAAGATAGGGAAAGCAGAGTTTACATGTCCTGATTGGTTCCCACGAGAAGTCCGGAGGCTGTTGCGCAAGATGTTGGATCCAAACCCTGACACGAGGATTTCCATAACTAAGATTAAGGAGAGTTCTTGGTATAGGAAAGGGCTAAGTGCTACCTCTAGACAGACAAGACGTTTAGGGAAAAACAAGACCACCTCTGCTGCTGTTACGAATCATTCTTGTCAATGTGATGAAAGGGATAGTCTAGCAGCCGAAGCAAGGCAAGAGTTAGTTGTTCCCACAAGTATAAATGCCTTTGATATCATTTCTCTTTCGCCTGGTTTTAATCTTTCCCGAATCTTCGAAGACGAATTTCAGAAAAGGGAAGCAAGGTTTAGTTCAAGACAACCTGCATCAGCCATCGTCTCCAAGCTGGAAGAAATTGCTAAGCGGCTGAAGCTGAAAATAAATAGAAGAGCTGCAGGTTTGTTGAAATTAGAGGGCCTAAATGAAGGTAGGAAGGGGATTTTATCCATTGATGCAGAAATCTTCGAGATTACGCCATCTTTCCATATGGTGGAGGTGCAAAAATCCAATGGAGATACATTGGAGTATCAGAAAATATTGAATGAGGATATAAGGCCTGCTCTTAAGGATATTGTTTGGGTTTGGCAAAGTGACCAACAAGAGCAACCACAACAGTCAGAGCAACATCAACAGATACATGACCAGCAGCAAGAACAGCCACAGTGATAATTAATTCTCAGTTTCTGATATTCAGCTTCTGCTATTTTTGCATTTCATGGTCACCCGTTTTTCTCGATAATGTGTTTTTTTGCTCGTCTTTCAGGGTTCCATGACTTTATTGTAACATATCTTGTCTCTCAAATTCTATTTGCAGATGTATAATTTGAATGTTAGTTTAGGACGTGATACTATCAAAAAAGAAGTTTATGAAGTAATATTTGGAGTACATTTCTCAGTTTTGCTGTATGGTACGAGTCTTATTGAACTTTTGTCAAGTTTTGATTTAATGGAAAAAAAACAATGAATAATAGAAGTTAAATGTGAATACCAACTTTAAAATTGAGTTGGTCTTACTTAGACACAGGTACGTATCATTACTTAAAATGGAAGAAAATTTATTTCTCATGAAGAATTGAAGTGTTGCCCAGCATGTTTGGTAGAAGTTTCTGGAGAAGAGAAGAAAAAAACTTAAGTTGTGTCATTCATGTGTAACGCATCAAATATGTGGGGCATTTCTCACTTTTTTTTAATGTAAAATGATTAGTTTTTGATAAATTCTTTGTGTCAGATCAGAACTTAAGTTTCTGGGAGTTAGTTCATGATATTGTATCTAGTGTCACAAATGACTTGCATGAGAGGACATAATAGAGATATAATAAAGTATGTTCATATCCGTTTACTTAACAACATAACCTTTGGTAGAAATACACTCATGACAATTTCCTTTATTATGTGTTTAACATCTTGATAAAAGGTCTCTTATATTTATTTTGAAGCAAAGCTAGTAGAATGACTGTTATAAACGTTTGTTGACCATTTTTTAAAGGAAAACAAGATGATGATCTAGTGGTGTGAAGTCCCGCTAAATCCCCAAGATGACCAAAATGTTAATGGTTCGATTACTAAGAGTGACGCTTATTGGGAGTGGAGATATATATACCTAAGCAAAACTAAAATGAATATACTGTATCCAAATTTAAGTGAACTCTCAGCGTGTTGTATTTTTAGTATTCTATGTGAGAGCTTGGTTTGAAATGCCTTCTATCTTGTACAACCCTGAAATTTGTGACTATGACACCTTTTACTATGTAAATAATGGATTTGTGTTCCAACTTCCAGCTTCGAACCGGTAATTACTTCTAAGCCACAAATATGGAAGAGAGGAATAAGGAAACTCAAGGAATCAATCATGATGCCATCAGGTTGTAAATCATAATTAAACAAGAAAGTTGAAGCAACCACAACAAAGAATGAATGAAGTTGTCATAGTTATGTTCATAACTTCACTAAGACCCACGTTTTTATAGTTTGGGACTTCAGATGAAGCATTGCATCCTATAAAGGCAAGGTTTGTCACCAAGTAGTAGGATCAGTAATAGTTAGGGAAAATTTGTGAATAAGGTATGAGGAAATACTACCCAACATTCCCCTCAACCAAAAATTCCCAAACTACAGCTTAAGGCTTATGATGGTACTGAACCTTAGATTAGATATTACAAACAAAGCAGTATTTCAATTTGTATCACACTCCATCGAATTAACATCTCATTTTTGCGCCAAATTTTTCTATAATTAACCCTTAATTTACTGGCACTTTACAACTTAATCAACTCAAATTATTAGAAAAGTACTTATACATGATTAAATATTTATTTTATTGCCTAAGTGTTACCTCAAGTAGTTTTGTAGGCTTAAATGAGACAAAAGAGTAGAAAATTTTAAGTTTTTGGGCGAGACTCAGCCACACTCAACACACAAATCACACTCAGCGAAATTGATAACACATGATAGTTGTGCTCATTGCTAATTCCATGCTCAATGCAAGAAAAGCCACACTGCACTAATCCTGTGCAGAGCGTCTAAATTCAAGGAATTGGAATTTTGCTACTGTCGGACTTACGCTCAGCCCAACCCCACGCTTAGTGCAGCTGAAATCACGCCCAGGTCCACACGTGATGAGCGAGACCTACCCCATTGCATGGAAATGCAAGTGTGGTGGTAAATATTGTGATCCATGAACAAAGACAGATCTTCACATAAGTAAGTGGGAGCAATTGACTCCTGAAATATTTACATTCCATAATTTATTAAAATATTTATTTTATTCAAAAATAGATGTTTAAATTAAAACCTAATTTATCAATATTGAAGAGTACACATGACTGACAAATAATAATTTTATTATTTTATTCACATTCAAACATAGAGTAACATAATATTGCAGAATTGCATCAATGACCAAAATAAATGATCATTGCATTATTGAGGGTGCATTTTTAAATTTGCTTTTGTTGCTATATGATTCTCCTTATTGCTCATGCATTGATATAGTGTTTGTAAGTTATTTTTACCAATAATTTTCTTTATTCTATATTCTTATTTCCTCAATTGATATTTAATATTGCAATATCATTATTCCATATTGGAGTGTAGTCATAGACATTAATGATACATTTTGAATTTCTATTATATCATACATTGATTCAATCATTAATTAATGAAGATGAATTTTTTAATGACTACTTGACAATTTATATTGAAAAGAAAATAACTGAAATTTTTATCATTGATTCAGTTAATCAACCATGAGTTTAAATATTTAAAAGAACGAAAAATGACACTTTAAATAAATGTACATTTTTCTTTAACATCTTTAGTTGTTAAATTAATGTTATCACTATGCCATAATTGATATATAACAACGCCCATTTAACAACGTTTATGTGGTGAACGCTATTAAATATAAGGCGGAAGAGAATTAACAACACTTATTGAAAAAAATGTTGTTAAATGTGTTATCTTTAACAGCAGCACTTATTGAAGCAAGCCCTGTTAAAGATCATACTTCGTATATTTAACAACACTTTTTCAATAAGCGCTGTTAAATGTGTTATCTTTAACCACACTTATTGAAGAAAACACTGTTAAATGTGTTATATTTAACAGTGTAAACGCTGTTAAATGTCATACTTCATATGTTTAACAACACTTCCTCAATAAACGTTGTTAAATGTGTTATCTTTAATAACACTTATTGAAGAAAACGATGTTAAATGTATTATCTTTAACAGTGCTTGTTGGAGCAAACGTCGTTAAATGTCATACATTTAACACTTGTTTTAGTGAGCGATAATCTTTTCAAATTCAAAAACAAAACCTCACATAATAATACATATCACTCAATTTATTATTTTTCATTCATTTCTTTTTCTTCTCCGTAACTTTTTTTTTCCTCTTTTGTTTTTAGTTTTTCTCTTCAAGTGAAGTCGATTTTTTGTTTTTCTCTTCAAGCATAAGATAAATCATTATCTTATTTTAGCTCATTTATTTCTTTCTTCACTAATAGTGTATATTTATTTGTTGTGAAGTTATTGCAACTATGGTGAAGTTATTGTTTTTTTTTTCTTTTCAAACATAAGGTAAATCGTTATCTTATTTTAGCTCATTTATTTTTATTTTCACTAATAGTGTGATCTTTATTTGTTGTGAAGTGTTATGCAGCTATGTTGTTCTAGGTTTTGGCTATGCTGAACACTGGATGAGAAAAAATGAACAATTTCGGTAAGATCTCATTACTCATATGTTATTTTATAATATTGAAATCTGTTAAGGATGAATGCAGTTGAAGTCGTTGGTGATTTAACAAATCTATTGTAAATGTGTTGGAGTTAGATATGCTTGTCATGTGTTTGATAGAATGTTTGGGAGAAATATTGTCTTATTTAGATAGACATTTAACAGTGCTTACTTCAGTGAGCGCTGTTAAATGTCTACATTCTACAATGCCATAAAAAACGTTGTTGAATATAACCTTATGTACTACTACGCCCACATAGAAAGCACCACAAGAATGTTGTTAAATAACAATTTTAAGTGTTGTTGTTCCCTCTAAACTTTAGATCTAGTTTCACTACTGACCATGAATATATTTTCTCTCTATATATAATGATTTGGTGTATTTTTGTTCATCTAATATATATAGTTCATTTTGACAACTATAAAGATAAAGACTCTGTTTCATGACTTATTTTAGTTTTAGCTTATAGTAGTTATATTGGATATGGAAAAAATAAATGAGCGTAGAAGTTGCTTTCATGTGAAATATATATAGATCTTCATACTGATTAATGTTAGTAGCAGTTAAATTATTTTGTTAAATTTCACCATGAAACTTTTTGGTTAACTTTTTCCCCATTTCATTTTGTTGTTGAATTGTTTAATCCTTCAATGTGATATATATAGAAGGTAATATATATTTCATGTCGGTGTAAAATTGTATACATCATCCATAACTCATTTTTATTTTTTGAAGAGTGAGTGAGGACTAAACATCAATAGTGAATGATGAACTGACAATTTATAAAACTCTTACACTATTAGTTTATAAAACTCTAACACTATCAATGTTTACTTTCTTTCTCTTTGCCATATATATTCGTTTTTTTGTTGCCAAAGTGCATCGTGATCTGAAAGTGTTGTGTGCTCTTTCCAGCTTCTTTTAGTTGTTTTCCCTCTTGGCTTCATTTGTTAATTTTATGATGATATTTAGGTGCACCATCACATTGCAATAGTACTCAGCAAGACTCAAAAGAGATTTAAAAAAGATATAAAATCATAACACACACATGGAAGGGAGAACTGTCATGTTGAAGGTTCTGCTTAGAATAGGATGCAAAACTTCACGTGCATCCCTTTTGTCTAAAGATATGACAGGTCTCATTCTAATGGCTAGTAGCAAGCCTAGCATGAGACACTGCACGTCTGTGATGTCATGCTTGATAGAGTAAACCTGATTTAGTTAACCAACCTTAGGTACATTTCCTAGCAAATGTAGAATCAAATTAGTGGACACATCATATAGTCCCATACCTCTCCTGGACCATAGAAGTGAACTGTTGTGCTAGAAGGAATCCCTTGAAGAACCAAGTTGGGCACACAAATCCCATCTCCTAGATCTTGACCCCCCTTGTGTTACAAACAAATATGTATCTAGGTATCTGAACCTGTTGTATCTACTTTTATATCATGACTAATGTTCTCTAAACTGAAACTCTATTTAAGTTTAACACAATTTATCAGTGCTTAATAAGGAACACAAAAACCACTACATATGTCAACAATTAGAAGTGGAAAATGCCACCATGTACAAACCCAGAGTGAAGACAGACAACACATGTAAAATAAATATCTATTACCTAAGAACAACATTAGAAGACTAGCGAATAGCAATTACAATCATTACAGAGAAATTTATTCACTACATTACAGTTGTCATTCAACAAAACTTATTTTAGATGTATAATAGTGCTTTCATACGCTTTCTATTTGACCGCAGTAGTAATTGTCATATTAACAGCGTTTCTCAAATGCTGTTATATTGAATATATACCACAACGCATCACACTAAAAGTGTTGTCATATGGTGCACAAATACAACAGCGCATCATCCATGAAGCACTGTCATATAGGTCTTACATAACCAACGCATTTTATAGGTCTTATTAATAACGATTACTGTTACGCTATTGTAGTTCATACATATAAAAACACATTAACAAAAAAACGTTGTTGTATTATTCATAAATATTCTCAAACAACACCTTAATACAACAACGCAACACACACATAGCGTTGTTATATTAAGAATGTACAACAATGTTGTCTATAAAAGCGCCATTGTATTTATCCTTTACAATAGCACATGTCAGGGCTTTCCCTAGAATTCGCTGTTGATTTATAGAAATTAATATCTGCATATACATTTATTAGCAGAACAGATATTCTCAACAACACATACATTTATACATTTTGAACAACATAGACACATTAATATAGGCCAGAAGTTTGTTTTATTAACATCAATACAATACAAACTACAAATAATGAATATCATGTCAATTATGTTTTCATAGAGTACATAATTACAAAAATAAAAAAAAATGCACAAATTACAAAGAAATAAAATTATACAAAGACTATTTGCATCTACTCTTTCATTTTCTGATTGATTTTGGCTTGTAAGGTCATCCTTGTTTGGAGGAATATATCAATTTACAAAGCCCTCCATCATGTTCATCTATTGTATATAAATCATTATCCATAGTTGATCAACTCTCACATGACTAATATGTCCCAAAAAAAGATCATCTTCATCAATATCTTCATATTCTTGGTCATCAATATTATTGACGATTATTTTGTTAGTTAAAAGAACAATGAACCATTTCATATCAGTTGGGTCACTAACATAGAATATTTGTTGAGCTTGTAATGCTAGAATAAATGCCTCATCTTTATATCATGGCATATTAAGATTCACATGTATGAACCTTAACTCATCAACTCGAAAGTCATTGTTGTTATCAACCCACACACAATAAAAAACCAACATCCAAAACATTGTGTAATCCAATTCCCATATTCATTCAATCACTTCAAAGTATGACATGTTCACATATATTGGGTTTCTATTTTTCCACTTTACATGTGTAAAGTTCGAGTAACAAGAGTCACACCACTATTTGCATTTTACTTTGATCATCTTGTTTTTTCATATAAAATGTGAACCCATTAATTAGGTAACCAGTGTAGGATAATACATGAACACTTCGACCATTGGCTAACCATTTCAATCTTTCGGAAACTGAATGTGCATTTATATTCAACTCCTCATCAATGTGATTTTTTAGCCACTTTATGAAACACCGATTATGCTATTTGGAAATCTAATTTTCATTCTTACTTGGGTAAGACTTCCTTAGCATCTCCTTGTATATTTCAACATATGGCTCAACCTCGTCGGCATTATGTAAAACATTTAAGTGTGCTTGCTCCAATTCGATTCTTGTTATAGTCAATATTTCATTCCCAGTAATACCTTCACCAAATGTTTTTTGCATATCGAGGCTTTGGAATACCCATGAAATCACCATCGATAAGGTATCTGGTACAAAAATCAAGAGTTTCTTCAACAACATATCGCTCGATAATATAACCCTCTAGTCCTGATCGGTTCTTCACATACCTTTTTAATGTCTTCATATGATGCTCAAAGGGGTACATCCATCTCATATAGGAAGGGCCACATAGTTGTGTCTCTCGAACAAGATGAATGCCTAGATGAACCATTATGTCCAAAAAAGAAGGTGGAAAATACATTTCAAGCTCACACAAAGTCAAAATAATTTGTCTTTTCAATGTAGGTAATTTCTCTGGGTCAATCATTTTGCTACAAATTGCCTTGAAGAAGAAACATAACCTAGTTATGGTTCCTCAAACTTTTTTTAGGTAGAATTGACTATACTCTAATAGGCAAGAAATGCTCCATAAGTACATGACAATCATGAGACTTAAGACCTTTTAACTTGAGGTCTTTCATTGATACGAGGTTCTCAATGTTTGAAGAATACCCCTCTGAAACTTTAACACCATGAATAAATTTACAAAATTTCATTTCTCCTTCCTCGACAAAGTATAAGCTACTGGAGGTAGAATGTACATTTTTCCTTCATTATCAACCCCAATTCCTTTCTTTTTCTCATACTAACCAAGTCCAACCTTACATTTAAACTATTTTTGGTCTTACCAGGGACAACGAGTAAGATACCAAGGAGACTTTCAAACACATTTTTTTTAATATGCATAACATCGAGAAAATGTCTTACATATAATGAACTCCAACATGACAATTCAAAGAAGATTGACCTTTTCTTCCAACCATTTGTGACAATTTCTTTTTCGAAAGGATTACCAAAGTTAGTATTCAAACCCTTTAGTTTTTGAAATAATTGGTCATCTGTCAACGACAAAGGAGCATGATCTTCTTCATTGTTTCCATCAAATGCTTTTCTCCATCGTCGATAATGATGATCTGAATGCAAAAATCAATCATGGCCAAGGAAAACATACTTCTTATAGTGTTCCAACCTCATTGAATAAGTATTGTCTTCACATATAGGACATGCAAATGTCCTTTTGTACTATATCCAGACAGATTACCATAGGTAGGGAAATCATTGATTGTGTCAAACAATAAAGCCCTCAAGTTGAAGGTTTCTTCCCTATACACATCATATACATTTATGCGTGTCTCCCACATTTACTTTAAGTCTTCAATTAATGAATCCAAATATATGTCTACATCATTTCCTGGTTGTTTAGGTCCAGAAATTCACATAGATAACATCACATATTTGTACTTCATGCATAGAGAAGGGGGTAGGTTGTATATCACCAACATCACTGGCCATGTACTATGAGAGCAACTTTGAACACTATGTTGGTTAATTCCACCCGTTGACAATGCAAGATGTAAATTTCTTGATTCTTGACCAAAACTAGGATAGTTGTGATCAAATTTTCTCCATTGAGGAGAATCTACAAAATGCCAAAGCTTTTCATTTTTAATCCTTTCTTCATCATGTCATGTCAACTTCTTTGCATCTTTGGCATTGCTAAACATACGCTTGAATCTTGCTTTGATGGAAAAATGTCATACAACATTTTGAGAATTGAGTCTTCCTTCTTATATCGTGATGCATTACATTTAAAACAAAACTTTAATGAAGCATAATCATTAAAAAATAAGATGCAATCATTTTCACAAGAATGTATCATAGTGTAGTCCATGCCTATGAAGCGTAACATTTTTTTTGCATCATAGGTTCGAGAAGGGAGCACATTATCTTCCGGCAACATATCCTTCAGAAGTGCAAGCAAGTCGGTGAAACTCTTATCAGTCCATCCATTAACAGATTTCAACTTATACAACCTTGAAACTGTTGTCAATCTTGTGAATTTAGTACAACCAGCATATAATGGTTTCTCCACATCACTTATCAACCGCTGAAACATCTCAGGACAATCCTGAAGATCCTCTTCAACAAAGTTTGCCATTACCTCGAAAAGATCGTCTTCATATGCATTTGTGTAGTTGTCTTTCATACGTATCTCATCATCACAATCCATAACGTCTCTCTTCTCACCATCTCTTGAACAATATGTGTAACTTTGATCAATACCTGGCACACTAAATGAACTTTTAACTCATTTGGAGTAATTTAGTTTGAGTAACAACATCTTAAGCAAGGACATACAATTCTATTAGGGTTTTTAGCATTCTCAATTGCAAACCTAACATATGATTTTACTCCTTCTTCATACTCCTTCGTTAATCGATTGACAATCATCCATTTTCGATCCATTTTCTATTAACAAAAAAATATAATGAGCATAAATCTCTAAAGCTTGGAGTTCAGCTCACCAAGCATAGCAAATACATTATTATGTAACTAAATGGGGGAACTCTAACTCATAATGTAATGGTCGGAACTCGGAAACCCTAACTCAATACAAGCTAAATGAGTGAAATCACTTTCAAACAACTATAAGGAAAACTCACTTACAATTCGATGTTGAATGCGTGAATGATGATTTTAAGGTTAAACGAGTGAAGGATTTTTAAAATCGGTGTTGAATGATTTTTGTATTGAATGAGTGAACGATTTCAGGTATTGAATGAGTGAATGATGATGAGGTTGAATGACTTTCAAGGTCGATTTTGAGAGTAAATGAGTGTCGCTGCTGAGTAAATGAGTGTTGAGATTGTTGAATATGTTAGAATGCAAGAACATTTTAATTTTTCTGGGTCCAATAGTATCTTCAACATCGCATAATGAAGAAGGCGTTGTCAATGATACTTAATCAACAACACATAATAAAGATGACGCCGTCAATGATACCTAATCAATAACGCCTCATAAAACTAGCGTTATGGAAGAAATCCCCATTCAAATATAAAGAAGGTAAGTGTTCCACAGCGCAACCTGAAGGAAACACTATGGAAGAAATAATAATTTTTGACTAATTCATTTTTTTAATGAAATTCAAATTAGTAATTACATTATGACATTCGATTAATGACAATTAATTAAATATATAGAACAATTAATAATGACAATAAATAACATTCAAACAATCTAAGAAATGAGAACCTGATAATCGATTAAGAAATCGACTAAGCATTGTGTTAATCGATTAAACACCGTGTTAAGCGATAAAGTGCAGAGGAAATAGTTTTTTGATCATATCAACAATGATTCTTATCGAATGCGCTTTTGTATAGCTACAAGAAATAAATGAGAGATAAGTATTCAACATCGTTTTTTTATGAATGTGCTGTTGAATTCAACGTAATCAACAACACATTGTTAAAAAAATGCTATTGTATATCTATAAAACATCGCATTCATAACAAAACATTGTTGAAGACAATTATTCCTATCCTACCTAGTTAAGCACACAACATAAAATAACCTTAATGCATACATAAACATAAGATAACAAGAAAATGAATGCATACAGAATCACAACTATATGAACACAATTGAATTTTAAATGAATTTATATATTGAATATTAATTATACTCTAATGTTTACATAAACATTTATTACATATACCAAATCATATACATTACATTGAACATTAATTGAATTCTTTAAGCTACAATCTGTGCAAAACTAATCTACTATACCTATGATTTGCCAACAAAACTAAGTACAAACTTTGACAATTGTTCTCTAATATGGTTGACTTGGTTATCTATATATAATTTGCCAACAAACTTGATTTTATTAGTTGGTCATTGCTGAATGATATCCTTCATAAATTACAGCACATAATAGCCACAATCTACCTCGTTTGTTTGACAAGGGGTCTATAATTAAAATGAAGTAAATATATAAGTATATCATTAGTTGAAATATGAATACATTACACATATAATTGTTTGAGATGATTTGTGTCAATACCTTTATATGAGTCCACTTGATTTTGTGCTATGGCAACTTGTTTATAAGATGATTACAGCTTCTGTAAACTCTTAGTGCACTAAACAATAGAAAATGTACTTAATTACTAAACAACTAGGAAAGTGAAAGTGTAACTAAAAGTTTAAATGAGTAGTCCATTTACCTTGAAAAAAATGCTTTCATAGCGGTGTACTTGTTTGGATCACCATGTGCCAATGAGTCAAAGTAATATATTTCTTCATTGACCCGATTGATGACAACCAAAAGCCAATGTTGCCTAACAAAACATATGTAGATGGTTAGGAAATGTTAAACACAACAAACATACTAAAGAAAGAAATATAAAAGATAATCAAAAAATGCTCACCCGATATTAAAAGGTGCAATAAATAAATCTACAGCTTCTTTACGAAGGAGGAGAGTATCTGTAATTCGTTCTCTTTGTTCCCCAATCTTATTTTTGTCACTCGATACAAAAGCGGTAAGGTGTGGGGATATGAACATCACCTTTTTCTTATTTATCGAAACAAAATTTTCATACAAATACTTAATATATATAACACAAATGTTAATTAATTATAACACATCACCAGGCAAAAGTGAGAAGTTAAGAAAACATAGTTTACCTCATATACATATACAAAAGTTGAACCTATCCATTCATGTTTATATACATCTTGGACTTCATTGATGTCAACGTATTCATTAATATTATCCCTGAAGACTTCCATGGGAATTGATATAATTATTATATCATCTCCCAACTTCTGTACATACTCAAACAACTGAGTATAATAGTTGGTAGTCTTCTTGGAGCTCACATCCCTAGTAGATTGCGTTGAGCTCACATCTTCGATAAATGGCATCAAGCTCACATCCCCCGAAGATGTCTTAGTCTTTTGGGTGCTACTAGGGTAAAATGTACATTTTCCTGAAATATTCAATAAAAAACATATCAATTATAGATCAATATATATAATATGAGTGAGGATAAGGTGAAAAATCATACCTTAGAAGAAATTATTTGTACAAGGTCTACTGGTCAAGCCACAAAAGTGCCTATAACCCTTCCAACTGTGAAGATATCCTCATCGAGAGGAATTGCTAGCAACGCATCATCATCAACTACAACATCAATCAAGATCTTCACATGATGGCGTGGGATATATGCATTATGGAGTATAGCATTAGCCGACTTGTGCACTATCTCAACACCCACTACTCGGATAGTTGGGGTATCCAGGAAAAGTTTGCAAGAACTGATTCCCTGTACGTAAGTTAAAACATATAATTAGTTAACGACTAAATTAAAATAAGTTAACTAAATTAAAATAAGTTAACTAAATTATCTCAAGAATTAGAATCAGAATGAGAATATTGTAAGATGTAGGTGTGCAACTCTCATTGATGGTTGAGGGAACAATGCCAATAGTACCAACTAGTTTTTGCCACTCAACTTCTTTCACCTTCATTGATTACTCAAATTCGTAGGTGTGCAACTCTCTTGCGGTTTTCATTACTTAATTTCTGAAATAACAAACGACATTAATATCAACAATCATATATATGTTATACAAAAGTCAATACAAAGAATATGATTTTATCAAGAAAGACTCGTCTTGTGTGCGTAGGGTAATAAAAGTCTTCCAGTCCTCTCCTTTAACGATATTTACATATTTAGTTGGAGGTTTTAGGTTGACATTGCCATCAACATCTCTGAGTAATTTTACGACATCAGTTCAGAATTGTCAGAGAGCTTTGCCAGCCGATTTAAGGATATAATCATTATGCTCCTCTCCAACATCAAAAGTTGACTAAAAACACATATACATTATATATTGCATGCAAACACATGCATATATGTACATTGCATGAAAACATAACACATATTCGTACATTGCATGAAAACACAAAAACACAAAATCCGAAAAATAAACTTACTGTTATTTCATTCCAAATATGCTCCTTCACGACATTTCCTACATCACTCCATTTTTTGAATGTTAGCTTCACATTCTGCCTAACCACAACCCCAATATACCTAACCAATGAGTCGCCACCCTTCGAGTTTAATGATTGACCTTTAGAGTTCCATTGAACTTCTATCTTCACATCCTTACTTGTTGACTGAATGACATTCTTCATTGAAGTCATTCCACGTGGAGTTCGTTTTTGAACAATGATTTTCTTGTCTTGTGGAGTCGGTGTAGCTTCATCACCATTGTGAGAACCATGATCGCCACTTTGGGAAGTCATTAATGAAGTTTTTTGAGGTTTATGAGAGTATGAGGGTTTATGAGAGTATAAGAGTTTGTTGAGAGTATGAGGATTTCTTTTCAATTAAGTTTGAGAGTGTAGAGGAAACTGATTCATGTTTTAGATATTTAAACGGTAGTAACAATTTAACAACGCATATTAACAGTAGCGCTGTTGTATTGACCTCTTCAACATCGCATATTAATGGTAGCGTTATTGTATTGGCCTCTTCAACATCGCTTCTTAAGAGTTGTGATGTTGTTGTGTATCCAGTTGTTTACTACTCATTTTCATGAACACATCAACAACGCTTCCTAGATGATGCACTGTTGAATATAATCTAAATGACAACACTATCTCAACTATGCATTATTAAATAGAATCTAATTGACAACATTATCTTAATTATGCGATGTTAAACTGAACTCATTTTAAAAATTAACAGCGTATTCGTAATTATGCTATGTTAAATTAACATTTATATTACGAGTCAAAATATATACAACATGAATATATGTTAATAATTAACATGAAGTTGTCATTAAGTAGATTGCTATATTATTGTGTTTATTAATATGAAACTGCAAAAATATTAAATATTAAGTTTTGTTAATTTTTGTTGTTGTGTTTATTAAGTTTTGGTAATTTGTTTATTGTGTTTATTAATATGGAACTACAAAAATATTAAAGAAAATAATCATTCAAATAAATAACAAAAAATAGAAATTAACATCCAAAATAATTGTTCATTTTTCATTCAAAGAGGCAAAATACATTATAATGAATTAAGTATTTGGTAGATTATAATGAACCGAATGAAGAAAATCAATGAATTAAATAATTTATAATTAATTCTACATTTTACGACAATCTTGTATAACAACCACTTTCCTTTTGAAATCTGGGCCCTTTTGGAAAATCAAAAGATGTTAAAGACCTCTTTGACAAGATTTCAAGGAAGAAAATTAATGAATCGATCGAATGAGAGAAATCAATGAACTAAATAAATTATAAATTAATTCTCTATCTCACGCAAATCTTGTATAACAACCACTTTCCTTATGAAATCTGGGTCCTTTTTGCCAAATCAAAAGATTTTAAAGACCTCATTGACATGATTCTGAAATAGAAATACAACTTTT
Organism: Lupinus angustifolius; assembly: GCF_001865875.1. Lineage (NCBI taxonomy): Eukaryota > Viridiplantae > Streptophyta > Magnoliopsida > Fabales > Fabaceae > Lupinus > Lupinus angustifolius. Next base: position 21,643,259 of record NC_032010.1, read on the forward strand.
AACACTTTTACCATCACTTATTAAACAAATTGAACTGTTCTGCACCAAGGGACCAATTCTGCTTAATAGTATGTCGTATTGAAAATTTAAAGTATCTTGTATAGTGATTAAAATGAGATCCAAATCTTTGTCTAAAGAAATAAGCCCAAGCTTGATTCGAGGATATCATCAGCCAAGATAACCTAAGCAAGCTAGCTTTATTCATCATCTTCACAGATCTTAGCCCGAGACCCCTTCACATGTGGTTGTGCAAATTTTCAACCATTTCACAGTGCATATTTTCCTTACTTCACAGTCTCGAGCCCAAATAAAATTTCTGATTCTCCTATCCATTGCCTTAATGAGATGGACATGCCAAACATAAAAGTGGAAGGTATAAGACAACATACCATGGATCACAGACTTCACTAGCTCCACTATACCCATTATAGAAAGACAAGAACCTTCCTATTTAGATAGCTTGTGCACAATTCTATCTGCAATAGGCTATAAATGAATTCTCATAAGTTTCCCTTTGAACAGGGGAATCCCATGATAGATGAATTGAAAGAGACCAGGAGAAAAACCCAGATAAGAAGACAACATGGACATTTGTCTAGGAGAAGTGTTCAAGGTATAGAACTTGCACTTGGTAGCATTGATGTGTTGGCTAGAGGATGAAGCATAATCCAAAATTAGTTGATTAAAGCACATAATTTATCTCTTAATTCCTTTACAAAAAATCAGGATATCATCATAATACAACACATGACTAGGAGTTTGCAGTCTACTATGACTAGAGATAGTGCTAATTTTCCCTCAGCCACCAAATTAGATAAACCCCTACTGAAAACATCTTGAGCCATACAAAACAATAAGAGAGATAAGAGATCACCTTGTCTCACCCCCCTTCTTGTAGCTGAAAAAGCCAACATTCTGCCCATTAATACTCATAGAAAGCTTAACAGAATGAAAAATCACATCAATCCAATTGATAAATTGTTGGTTGAAACCAAAAGTCTTTTGAGTATTAAGGAGAAAATCACAGTCTAAAGTGTCAAAAGCTTTCCTGATATCCAACTTAACAATCATGTTTCCACCAAAAGTTTTGTGATCCAATAGATTTGTTGCTTCTGATGCAAGACAAACACAATCCATCATGTGCATATCCTTTAAGAAGCCTCTTTGCTGGGGGGAAATGATTTTTGCAGCAATTTTGGAAAGTATATCAACAATTACTTTTGATATGATCTTGAATTGACAATTAGCCAAAGCAATAGGTCTGAAATCTTCAATTCTCTTAGACCTTGGGAATTTAGGGATAAGGATGAGAGTGTTTGCATTCATGTTTGGCAAAACCCGTCCCTGAGAAAATAACTGAAGGGCAGAGTTGCAGACATCCTGCCCAACTATATCCCAATAGGATTGATAAAAGCAGGCACCAAAACCATCAGGGCCATAAGCCCATTCTCCTTTCATAGCAAAAACAACATTCTTGATTTCATCCAGAGAAGGAGGACTGGTGAGCATTATGTTGTCAGCCTTAGAAACCAAAGAGGGAATAGCAAAGTGAATCAAAGAGGAAGGGATTGTGTTATAAATGCTGGAAATAATGCAACACATGGCTACCAATATCATCACTATTAGTAAGAACTCTGTCACCATCATTCAGCAAGTTCATAGACTTTGTGCTCTGCCTAATTTTTATGATTTTGTGAAAGAAAGCAGTATTCCTATCACCATTGACATGTCAATCACATCTAGTTTTTTCTTTCTAGAAGATTTCGTCCATATTCAAAGCATGTAATAGGTTTCTTTGGGCTTCTTCCTCCTGAATTCTAATCTCCTAACCCTCTTGTTTAGATCCAGTCTTAATAGAATGAACAACTTGCAAAGCATTTCACCATTGAACTGCTTGTTTGTAATGCCGAGCTGCTGCTTAAGCAGCTTGGGCGTGTGCCAAGCTTGTGTCTGATCGTGCCAAGCTTGAGTTCTGACCGTGTCAGGTTTTGCCTGGTGCTAGGCTGAGCGGTCAAGCAGGTCCGCTCAGCTGCTTGGTCTTGGCCAGGTTGGTGTCCAGGTCAGTTTAGTGCGGCTTGGTCCACGCTTAGCTGCCTGCTTGAGCACCTTGAGTTTGACTTCTTTTTCTCTTGGACCATGAGTCTTTATTCTCTTTTCTTCTTCTTTCTAAATCCTACAAAACACATAAAAAAAGAAACACAAATATACAATATTGTGATATTTTATCCAAAAAGTATTGTTTTAAGTTGGTTTTTCTCAATTATGCTTAAGATAAGTGCCATAAAAGTGTACGAATTTTAGGTATGTTTGGCACTTATCACTGAGGCTGGTTCACGAGAAAGGTTTTCTCAAGCGATATGTAGAGTCAAACCAATGTTTAGATGTTCTAGGATTTCAATAAAGAAGCGTCCTAAGTTTTGTAAATTGAGCGAGAGGGCTCCATACAGACATGACTTCTTTTTAAGTCGTCTGAACGATAACTCTCATATATACGAGAGCCTAATGGCATGTTTGCCATCAAGAAGTTATAAAGGTAAATAACTATATGAAATTCTTGAAAGTAATAAAAGTAAGGAATTGCTTTGTTAAAGGCAATAGCCCTAGCTTGGCTGTGAAGTGTATTTACCCTTGAGAAAGACCATGACTCAGATGATTGAACCCGGTTTCCAAAATCGCAAACTTATACAAGTACCTTTATTCTTACGCCTATTTAGGGCAAGGTTTCCGACTGTGATGTTGTGATTAGGGCGATGCCCAAAAAAAAGGATTACATGATACCACGCAGCGAGGTCGTCTGACCGTAAGAGGCTTAGCCATGTGGCCGTCCAGGGGGATTTAGCGATGGTTCGTAGTGGTAGGGATGTTATTCCTTTATTTACGAGTTGACGAAAGATTGGGTCCCACAAGAAGCATTCCTTTGGGAGATGTCTTAGGCCGGGCTTATCATATAAAATAATGATTAAAAGATTTAATCGGCTAACCTCGGTTAGTGTGCATACTCATTATGGATAATGAAGTAGTGGAGAGGAAATTTACGGGAAACGAACGAGCCCCGAGATGTTGAGAAGGACGACGATGGTAGTGATTCGTCAGCAAAGTCTTGAGGGTGAGTCTAGGTGAGACGAGTCCCTTGTATTCCTGGATGAGGTATTCTATTGGATCAGACAGTTCTCATAGCACAAACTATACGATCTCTGACAACCCCTATTTTCAATCAGGATCAATGAGAGAGATGCCCAGAAAGTGTTTGATACGACACTGTCATGAAATGGACATTGGAGCATGAGTTCCATTATATTCAAACAGAACATATAGTACTCATATCATACATGTCATATATATATTACATCATAACTATATCTATCAATACATAGTTACATTCATACATTAATCATTATAGCACAAATAAACAAAAAATTGCATAATCAAGTATTCACACATGCATCTTCACATTATTCTTCCAATTAATACAAACAAACAAAAAAATAAAACATTACATATAACCAAACATGCATCTCTACATCATTCCTCTAATAAATATAAACAAACAAACCAAAAATTGCATATCATACATTTTTATACAATGTCTGCATTAGTAATCGGTGCGGAACATTACATTCCTTAAGTGGAGTTTCTAACTTCACAAAAAAAACAACTTTATGGCAGCATGGGTGCCTCAACAAATCCCAGATTCTTTATAGAAGCGTGGGTGCCTCAACAAATCCCTGATTCCTTATGGCAGCATGGGTGCCTCAGCAAATCCCTGATTCTTTATGGCAACACGGGTGCCTTGGAAATCCTTGATTCCTTATGGCAGCACCGGTGCCTCGACAAATCCATGATTCCTTATGGAAGCACGAGTATCTTAGAAAATCCCTGATCTCTTATGGCAGTACAGATGCCTTAGCAAATCCCTGATTCCTTATGGCAGTACGGGTGCCTCAACAAATCCCTGATTCTTGTGGAAGCATGGGTACCTCAACAAATCCTTGATTTGATATGGCAGCACAGGTGCCTTAGCAAATCCCTGAATCATTTTGGCAAGCGCAGGAACTACCTCAACAAATCCCTGGTCCATCACGGAAAACGCGAGAACTTCCTCAACAAATCCCTGGTCCATCACGACAAACGCGGGAACTGCCTCAACAAACCCCGGCTTCATCACGGCAAATGCGGGAACTGCCTCAACAAATCTCTGCCCCATCACGGCAAACGCGGGAACTACCTCAACAAATTCCTGGTCCATGAGGGCAAACGCAGGAACTGCCTCAACAACTCCCTAGTCCATCACGGCAAACGCGGGAACTGCCTCAACAAATCCCCACGACAAACACGGGATCTGCCTCAACAAATCCATGGTCCATCATTGCAAATGCAGGAACTGCCTCAACATATTCCTGGTTGATCACGACAAACGCGAGAACTGCCTCAACAAATCCCTTGTCCATCACGACAAACACGAGAACTACCTCAACAATTCCTTGGTCCATCATGGCAAACGCGGGAACTACCTCAACAAATCTTTGGTCCAATAGCAAAGCATCGATAACGTTCATCAAAATTCTATATCTTCCTAATGGCCTTTTTCTAAGCCTTGACAAAAATAGCGTTCATTTCTTTACTGGTTACTTACCATGATACCTCTCAAACCTTGGTTTGCTTGCTATTAGGTATGTAACAAATAAATAGGGGCAACTGTGAACACCCATTTTTGTCCAGCGCAGAAAAGGCCCAAACGTTTTAAATAAAGATAATAAAATGACTTTATTTAAATATTAAGTGGATAATAATAATAATTAAAGCCATTTCTATGGACTTTGTTATAGTCATTTCCAAAATTATTAAATAAAAGATATTGGAAGTATCCTTCTAGACATTTACTTTTTTTGAAATAAAATAAAAAAGGATAAAAAATAATAAAAACAAAACAAAATAATAAAACTAAATAAAAGTTATTTAGGTTCCTAAATCTAAGTGACCAGGTTAACTAAAAATCCAACAAAATAATAAAACTAAATCGAAGTTATTTAGATTCCTAAATCTAAGTGATTAGGTTAACCAAAAATCCAAAAAAAATAATAAAACTAAATCAAAGTTATTTAGGTTCCTAAATCTATGTGATTAGATTAACAAAAAATAACAAAATCAAATCAAAGTTATTGAGGTTCCTAAATCTAAGTGATTAGGTTAATCAAAAATTGAAAAAAATAATATATTTTCGAAATACAAATATTAAATAAATAGAAAGTAAATAAAATTAATTTTTTTTATTTTTATGTTAATTTTCGGACTTACCTAAGTAAATAAAAAATAAATATAGACAAAAAAAACACTATGATAAAAGAAGTTTCCTATTTGAATTTCAAAAATAAATCAATTTATAAAGGGATGGAATCTGCTTTATTAAGTGCCAAAAATTTGCAATCTGATTTGTTATATAAAAGATTTGGTGACTTAATTTTAGGATTTGCCTAAATAAATTTTTTAGTATAAATAGGGGTTTAGGTTTGCTGAAAAAGGACAAGGGAAATAATACTATAAACACCCTACAGAAAAACACATAGCCATTGTCAGAGAGGAGAAATCCCTAGCCAAATAGTCCAGTGCATCCGCCTCTATCACAACGTCATGCACTCGACGTCCTGTGCAATCCCGACTATTGGATTTGCATACCATTCCCTCCTCTCTGGCTGACTAGAATCAAGCCAATCGTGGGGCGAAATGCGTCCCCATTCTTGTGCATCGCGCAACACAGGATCCTGCACCCCTGAAGACCACAAGATCAGTTGCATGCGGGATCACACATTCCGTCTATGCACTCCCAAGACCAGCCAGAGCGTGCCACACATCCAGGCACATTGACTCTTCCTGCACCGTCCAACCGGTTTCTGCCATGTGTCCCACACAATCCAGGAAAGTCACATGCTAACCAAGCCCCCAGTGTGTAAAATCACCTTGTCTTAATTGACTATAATTAGTTTCTTTTGCACAATAGTGATAATATTAAATGTGATATTATAACATTTCATTTATTATCACATAATAAAATAATAATGACATTATACATTAAATTGGAAAATTTTGAGGATAAGGGTTAAACACCAAAAATAGGGGAATCTCTTCACTTTTAATGAATAATTGGTGATTTGTTTTTTAATTCTTTTATATATTTTTAGCAACTGTTTCTTTTTGTTATTCTCTGTAATTGATCAGTAATAATGAGCAAAAACCGTTTAATGAAAAATATATTTGCTATAATTCATTACTTTATTATATTACTATGTTGATACTAATCTCCAAATCATTTTTTAATCAATAATGTATTCATTATGCTGTATGGAAATTCACTAATAAGGATATTTGTTAAACTGAAATTGTTGAAAGTAGGAATAAATACCATGAATAAAAAGAATCCTTATTCTTTTGGGAAAAGTCATTAAAACAAGTTTTTTGTACTAGCAATTCATTTGTTATTCTTATATCAATCATTAAATATCATTAACAAATAATCAGATTCAAAAAATCAGGATTACCATTAATGAAATTTTTTGAAGTAAGGAAATATATTTCAATATGGTAAAAAGGGATAACAAAAAATGATCATTTTGATGTATCCATTAATTAATCAAATTCTCTAGTTTACAATTCATAAAAGTTCTTTTTGCGCTATAAATAAATAAGGTGATTTTCCAATAAAATTCGAACCTTTTTTTTATAAATTAGGACTTTTCAAAATATAAAATAATTTTGAGGGTTAATCAAAGTTGGAGAGAAGATCGCTCTAAAGGCCTCTTTCTTTTCAAATCATCTTCGAAAGGTTACGTTATGTCACTTCTTTTCAAGTGATTAAATCTCAAAATCGTTTAAAAGTGCTCTTTAAAGGAGGAAAACAAAAAGATCCTAAACCTGCTCTCTTAAAGACTCTTCAGATGATTTTAGTGTATGATGATAATTAATCAAAATTTGGGCTCTACAAAGAAGAATATTAAGTAATTGATTAGGTTTACAATTAAAACTCAAATCTGAATAAAGAGGTAAATGTTATTGACTCACTTGCAAAACTCAGTCCAAACTCACCTGGAGTTACCCCAGCAGGTAAGCAAGACTCATTTTGAAGTGAAGAATGCCAACTCTGAATCTCAGAGTTTGCAGCCTCAAGTTCATTCTAGAAATGCAATGATCTGATCAACAATTTTAAGAAAGGAAGAGGTACAACTCAAACTAGGATATGACTATCATCTATGTAACTTTGTATAATACAACACATCAAAATGAAGGAAAGGTTGCAAGAACATTTTATCCCACACCATTACCATCAAAACAAAAAATCATACATGAAGCCTCCTCATTGTGAACCACTAATGAACTCAAGTTTTAAATCATGAAGAATCAGAGAGAAAAAAAAAGATTTTCCTCAACAACAATAATTTTATTCTTTCATGCAAAAGAGTGTAAAAATAGAAAAGCAAACAAATGAACAAGATATCAGCCAATGGAAGGAAGCAAAGAATGTCAGCCACATACTTGGCATGTTGCAAGAGTATCCTTACAGCTCTGAAGACTGCCAAAAATAAATTAGTCGCAAATAATTTATTGCCACCATAGTAGAGTACAATATTTGACAGTAGTTGTATATTGTGAAATACCTCTCACGAAGTGACAAAATCATTCAAGTTGTTACACTTTAAGCAGTTTCTTCAGCTTTGGTTTACATCTTTGTGTCTAAATCTTTAATTGATCAAAATATATGTATACATTGATTTAAAGAGAAAAGGAAATTACCTGAAAGGGCAACGATTTCAAGGGCGTAAATGAGTTTAGCAACAAAAAGAAGAGCATTGTTGATCGAAATCCATGGAAAAGTTGAGATCTAGAAAATGGAAAGATTAAAAGAAAAGAGATGATAGTGTGATAATGTGAGATTGAGATGAAACTGAGAAGTAACTTACTGAGAAGAGAGAAGAGAAGAGGTCGGAGACTGTTGATGTTTTCTCAGATGAAGAATTTGAAAGTGATGCAATCTGAAAGGGTTTTCAAATTAGAGATTTTGGTGATAAATTAGATAAAATCATCTACCATATGTTTACTTTATTGTTTGGTCAGCCTAATTTGATTTATTTGGAGAGATTTGAATAACTTTCACACAAAAATCTCCACAAAATATAAAATTTATTGTAATGAAAAGACTTATGGCATCAATAGACTCCTTAATTACTCCTATGTATAGGAAAGAAAATACTTGTTCTAATAAACTTGCTAATTTTATGGCATTGTTTCAAAAGTATTTTTCTCATTGGAATTCAATTCAAAGTTTCATGGAAAATGATTGAATTAGGAATAGGCTTGGTCTTCCAACTGTCCTTGTTTTTCTTCTTATACAATATATTTTTGGGGTGTGTATTCACCATTTGCTTAAAAAATGTATTAAATTGTCCAAATTGTGATACACTAAAAGAGTCATCCACAATTTTTGTTTCTTCTTCTCCACCAATATCATGGTTTCATGGGATGAAAAAAGAGTCATTGCATCGTTATAAATAATAGATGTAAGATCAAAGTAAGAGTAAAAATTTTGTCAAACATGATAGGATATTGAATAAGAGAAAAATAGGTGATTAGTAGTTTCCTCCAACTCACCACAAAGTAGAGGGACTTGAGCACCTAATCCATCTCTATGGGCAAGGTTCACTTTAGTTGCATCCTTATATAAAGCTACTTGAAATAATCTTGCAAATGAGTTTTTGAAAGTATTTCTCCCGACCCATAAATCAGTCCAAAATTTAAAAGAAGAATCACAACCTAAATTTAAAAAAATTACCTGCATGTGGCACATTACGAAATTAGAAGTATTATCTGAACTTATATAAACCAAGTATTAACTAAATATTATTGTTGTAATACTATGCATTTTGTCAAGTGTTAATAAAATCCTAGCAGACCTGTCATGTCTTTAGACAAAAGGGATACAAGTAGAACCTTCAACATGACCGTTCTCCCTTCCATGTATGTGTTTTGATTTTATATATTTTTTAAATCTCTTTTGAGTTTTGAGTCTTGCTGAGTACTATTGCAATTTAATGGTGCACTAAAAATCATAATAAAATAAACAAATGAAGCCAAGAGGAAAAAATATCTATTGAAACTGTCATTTTTCATTCTTTTAAATATCTAAACTCAACGGTGATTAATTGAATTAATGATAAAAGTTCCAGTTATGTTCATTTTAATATAAATCATCACATTATTATTAAGAAATTCATCTTAATTAATAATTGAACCAGTGTATAATATAACATAAATTCAAATTAAATGAATAATATCTATGACTACACCCCAATATAAAGTAATGATATTATAATATTAAATTAAGTTATTAAGAATATAACATAGAAAAAGTCGGCCTCCATTCAAGGATCGTAATATTTATCGCCACACTTGCATTTCCATATCACGGGATAGTAATCCATCATCCTGGGTGGACCTGGTGGTACACTCACTACGGCTGGCTCGCAAGGTGTACAATTGTCGCATTTGGAGGTGCATTTTGGTGGTGTTGACATCGGCCGATTATCAAGTAGTAACTGTCTCCTTGGCCAATCCATCTGCATCTCAGTTTTGGCTTCATACACCATTCCTTGTCCATTTTTCTTCTCCAATTCCTGACTCAAAATCACTATTATTTAATAATCACTCCTCCATTAAGATAATACAAATATATGTATATACAAATCTAAACACCAATCAATGCCACAAATATTAACAGTTTAATAAGTTCTGGAATAGCAATTAATTAAGAATATGAAAATATTTATAAACTATTATTTATTCCATGCCCTTTCTGACGTAAGTAATTAGCACAAATAATCCCTTGCTTTAACACGTTTTAAACATAACAATATGGTGTAATTTTTTTATAAGCAAAAAATAATATTGAAGGAGAGTTTTGTTCTTATGTACAAGATATTTTAATACCCGCACCATATTTTTCGGGTCTTAAATAGGTTACTAGTGTGCATAGAGTATGTGTTTTTTCATTTATTTATGTTCTCATAAATGTTTTATCAGTTTTTCTAAACTTATATATTTTAATTTTAGTATTTTTTATTATCAAATAATTGCAAAACAAAAACATGTAGGAGGCACAACATTAAATTATTACATAGACTAAAATCGAAACAAACAATTTTATCAGAACTCAAAATTTTTAAGAACTAAAAAATACTTCCTGCCTTTACTAACAAAATTATGAGAAAATGCGTGGGCATCTATCAGATGTATAACAAACATAAATAAATAAAACAATTTAATATGTACCCGTGCTTCAAGATATAACTTATATGAAGATGGAGTAGCTATAGATATTGATAGATTTAAAGGTTAAAATGATAGAGTCTTAAAATAATATAATTTGCAGTGGAACCATATTTGTTTGTCTAGGATACAGAATGGTTGTGAGAATCATTATAATGTGAGTAACTTATAGAAAGAAGGAAACCATCATGGAAGAACATGATTCAGCTATAATAGAATAATTAATAGTTTATAGCCAAGATTGGTATCATACTAAACAACAATTGAGACCAACAATTTTATCTGCCCAATACTAACGTCCACTTCTATAGTTCACTGAGCTAGCCTGTGAAAGTATGTAACTATGCATAATTCAACAATAGAGTAGTGGTGTGTTGCCTCGTGGGACTCCACAATATCTCACGTCTCATGTTACATTTTATTTTATCACCAAAAATTATTACATGATTCGAGGAATTACTCATATCTCTATCATTGATTTATAATAAATTTAATTAATCTTAAATTATTATAATATCAATGACAATTATTTGATTGAAATCTTTAATCTTAGATTATGTATTAATTTCTCATTCTATCGTTATGAGGTGAGAGCATGAGAGATTTTGGACACTTAACGATGGTTAAATCTTTCAAAATTCATAATATGCACTATTTTACATTTTGGTCATCACTATTTTTTAGCCAAAAAAGAAGCCTCGTTATTTATTTTATTAAAAAATAGACAAAATATAGTTTTTATAGAAAAGTTGTTCCTCTGAAGTGTAAAATCTTAATCTTTAGTGATTTGAGAGTCAGAGTTAAATTAGATAGGTTAATTGCAATAATAATAGTTATTATACTAATAATAATAAATATTGATGCGGTACTTTTTTAAGTAGAGGGTGCATGTAATAATCCAAGATAAGCAAAGGTCAAAGAAAAATAGAGTAAAGAAAGCATGTATACGGGATGTATAAAAGAATTAAAATTAGGAGGACCAGTGTTTATCAAACAAAAAACAAAAGAATAGGGCTGGTCTATACCTGAAAGTCTACATCAACTCTGGCAACCATGGAATACTTGCTACTATCTGCATTGAAGAAGGGATAAATGGGTGTAAATTAGAAGAACATGATGTATAATGAAATTAACATTTCAATTAGCATCACATGTTAATGAATACATAGAAATTTGAGCACATAATTTATAGAGGAAATGATAAAGTAATAATAATGTTGTAGAAGAAATATAATACATACCTAGACATGTAGCAATTGTACCGCTGAAGATCAATGTGAAAATTGAGAGCAAGAAAATGAAGGAGACACTCCATGTAAGTTGAGTTTGGTTAATTAGCCAAATGGTATTTCTCTTCCTATCCATGAAGAACAACAAAAAAATCCTTCAAGATAAAGAAGCAAGCACAACTTGGATAGTTGAAGATATGAGACGCACGTTTTCTTTTGACCCAATATGAATGATAGTGTCTCAAGCTATAAACCAATATATAAGGTTTACAAGCAAGACTTGTTGGTAGGGCTGAAAATAAACCAAACTGAGTTGAAGTAGAACTCAACTCGAGTCATCTCGTTAATAATTTACTCACTTCAAAACTCGACTCGAGTTTGATACGAGTTATTTCTTTAGCTCAAGTTCGGCTCAATTATAGTTCACAAATTGTTCGATTCAGCTCAAATTAGTTCATTCAAACAACTTAAATAATTAATTTATTTTTAAAATGTATTGCAGAAAGTTATATATATAAATATAACAACAACCAACATAAAAGATTATTATATATATAATATGTATATAATGGGGTTTGCTAACATGAGTCAAGTTGTTTTCCTAAAGGATCATATTAGTATTTGTATACAAATATTTGACCAAACATACACAAACTATTCTCCTCAATTCGAATTGGTTCAATTGGACAACATAAATAATTAATTCATTTTCAAAAAATATTGTACAAAGTTATATTATATATATATATATATAAATATAATAATAATCATAATAATCATAAAAATAATGTAGAGTGATAGTATAATCTATATTATATATAAAGTAAAAATATGATGTAATTACCACAATGACGTAATTTCTACTTTCCGATTTTTCCCTTAACATTTTTTAATTTCTACAAAAAAACATATAATAGGACATTCTAATAAAAAAATATGATTTAAAGTGTTTCCAATAAAAAATTATAATATAAAATAAATCAAATAAAAAAAGACATTATAATTGTATAAACTAAAGATAAACAAAAATTGAATATTTAGTTGCATAAAAATAAAAATGTGGACCGAAAAGCATAAAGTATCTATCGTGACAGTGACACTAATAATAATAACTCTCTCTACATCTTTCAACTCAACAACTCATCTCTAACATTTTATTCATCTATAGCCTAAGTCAGGCTCAAACTCACTTTTTTAATTCAATTATTAAAAGAATCACTTTTTTATTATTATGTATAAACTAATAAATTCAAAATAAGATAATAAGCTAAGTGAAGGAAGCAATGATCAAAATGGAAAAGAATCACATTATATTTAATATAAATGTGTCATAATATTTAAAGGACAAAACTATCACGTCATATCATCTTTTACTTTATTTTTTTTTTACATTTTCTTCTCCAATATTAAAGAGGGTCTTCACTAGATCAAAATATTATGAAGGTTAATATAAATGTATTAACTGACTTCATATACGTAGTAATAAATCTATATAGAAATATATTGTAAGAATAACTATATAGCTTAACCCGGTCAAAACAGTATGAAGGTTAGAATAATATATTAACTGACTTCTTATGAGTAGTAATAAATATATAAAGATATGGTGATAATATAAGTAGTAATAAATCTATATATAAAGATATGTTAAAAATGTTTACACATCTATATTTATCTATATCTATATATCATATATTTATATACTATATAAAGTCAAAATATCTTATTACTATCTATTTCGTATAATTTTCTTTTGCTTATTTTGTCATTCTAATTGATTATTGCTTCAATGTTTTCCTATACAATAAAAAATATTAATAGAAATTAGGGGAAGTTATATAAACCAAAAATATCAAACCACCAATATAGTTTTTAAAAATGATAAAATTCATTTTCATAATTCTTTTATCACAAAAACTACAATATCATATATAAAAAATGTGATACAATTCTAAATAATAAAGAATATAAAATTAAATATTCAATACTATAAAATAAGAATATGGGTCAACAAGCAGGAAGTGCCTATCGACATGCTAGTACTATTTAAAGCCAAAATATCTTATAACTATCAAAATAGTATAATTTCCCTTGCCTATTTTGCCCTTCTAATTAATTGTTATTACAATATTTTTACACATAATAAAAGAAATATCAATGGAAGTTAGAGGAAGTCACATACACCAAAAATATCAAACCACTAATACAATTTTTAATGTAAGTTTTAATAATACCATAATTCATTTTCATAATTTTCTATTACATAACTACAATATCATGTACACTCAATACAAAAAATATGATATAATTCTCTAAAATGAAATATATAAAAATTAATTTTTCTTTAAAATAAGAATACGGGTCCTCAAGAATGGAATACCTAACGACACGTAGTAACAATAAACATAAAAAAATAGTTTACGTAAAATTAGATATAATGTATATATATATATATATATATTATTTATACATATATATTATGATGAGGACCTATTTACATCCAAGTTAAGTTATACTAGTTACAGTCAATCTCTGCCATCCATTTTCTTAAATCTAACACTCTAAATGGGTGAAACTTAAAAAGTATTTAAGATTTCTCATTTTCTCTCTCGTCACTTATTTCACTCACCCTTATGGTCTGTTGTATTTAAGAAAATAAATGGCTCAGCTGAGCTCTACTTCGAATCAGTTTGACTCATTTCCAACCTTACCTACAAGCCTTGCTTGTAAACCCTATTGTGAACATTCATTTTTGTTCGGCCCAGAAAAAACCCAAAACTGTTTTAAATAAAAAGTAACAGAATTCAAACCAATGGTTTTCTAAAAAATAATAAAACTAACCCAGTAGTTAAGGTTCCTAAATCTAAGTGATTAGTTTAACTAAAATAGCAAAGCCAAAATATAAATTTCCAACCAATTATAATAAGGTTCCTAAATTTAAGTGATTAGGTTAACCAAAATTCAAATTCAAAGTAACTGAATTCTAAAAAAGTGACCTTTGCAAAGTTATTCTAAAAATAATAAATAAAAATAAAAAGTGAATGAGTTAAAGATTTGATTGGATTATCGGATAAATTAAAATTTTGAAAATATGTAATTTGAATCACATCATATCCACTTGATTAAGTTGCATGAATCACCTTGATAATAACTAAATATTTAAGGATTCAAAAATCAAATCAAGATTGCGATACGCAAATCAAATCAAATTAGAAAGTTCATATTAATCTAATTGTGTCGCACAAATCAAGTTGATTAGAAAATTCAATCTTTAGAGGTTTGGAATCTAATAAATCAAGGTTGCAAATCAATCAAATAAGTTAAAGACTACAATTAGGAAATATGAAAATCAAATTAAGATTGGAAAATTTTATATCAATCTGATTGTGTTGCACAAATAATTTTGATTATAATAATTAATCTGTAGAGATTTTATTCGATGAAAAATTAAACCTTTAGAGATTTGGAATCAAGTAAATTAAGGTTACAATATGAGAATAAGCATATCAAATCAAATCAAGCAAATTTCAAATCAATTAGATTATGTTGCAAATCTGATTTATTTCACTTAACCTCATCTAATCAATTAATGGGAGATGTTCTCCTCATTAAGCATATATGATAAGTCATAGTCTATAAATAGAGTGTCTTATTCACGAAAGAAGAGGGGGGATTTCACACAAAAAAAGCATCATCATTCTACCAAAAAACACAACAATGAGAAAGGAGAGAGAATTGATCAAGGAGTGATCCATTGCGTGCAAGGCTACTAGTCACTCTGTGCAACCTTCCCCATATAGTATCTTAGACGTGTAATCCATGGACAATCCTCATCCTACACTGACCATAGGCTTGGCCAATCAGGGGGCGAAAACACATATGGTTTCAGTGAAAATGGATACACCAGATCACTGCCCCATTTGAGGCACAAAATCCTGTGCAGGTGAGTGTACACTAGAACCTGCGCATCCTTTTACTCCATCCAACCACAGACAGCCACATGGCCTCCTCCTTATTTCACCATCATCCAGCCAATGTGCATGTGACTCGTTAGCAAGCTTACATGGTCTCACCTACACATAGTCATAGCTCTCTCGGGTTTGTTTTTTTTCCTTTTATTTGCATTATATGTCTACTTATATATTATAGAATCAACACCATTTAGTAAATAAAAATGTGATTTTTTTTAATATCTAACAGAGACTAAACAAAAAATAAATACATATTTTTTGAACAAATAAATAATATTTTTTTGGATAACTATCAATAACTAAAAAATAACAATAAAGTAATAACTTTTTTTCTTAAAACACTTTATTTTTTATTTTTCTTTCTAATTTCAAAATCAAATTACTAAAAAATGTTAATAGCAAAAATTATTTTCAATAAAGTTGAACATTCTTTATATAAATAAAACATGACAATAAATATTTTTCAAAATATAAAATAATTTTGAGAATTAATCAAAGATGAAGAGAAGGTCGCCTCGGAGGCCTCTTTCTTCTCAAATCATCTTCGAAAGGTCGCTCTATGCCGATTCTTTTCAACCGATTAAATCTCAAAATCGATTAAATTCTATTTTCTTAATTAAATAAATGACAAAAATTAAACAAATAAAACTTTTTTTCACCAATAAATGAACATGCAAAATAAACATTTTTGACTAAGAAATATTTTTTCCTTAATTAAAGTACACTCAACCAACAAACCTTCTTTTACCTAAAGAACTATGTAGCCTTGATTCCCCAACTAAAAGAGGGATACGTAGGACCACGGTCAATCTTGTCAGGCACAATAATAAAAATAAATAAATTTGTTCCTTTTAATAATTAATTAATTAACTAAATAATTTAATAATAAAAAATAATAATAACAAAGTCGTATATTTTAGTGAAGGGTACCGCCTAAGGCGGGCGGGTAGGGTGCTAATTCCTTCACTACGTTGTAACTGGCTCTCGAACCTAGATATCAAAAATCCATAAGTCCAAGGTAATTGTGCTTAAAATATTTTTCTACATTTTTAACTATAAAATATAGTGGCGACTCTAAATAAAGTCGTGCAGCCGAAAATCGTGGTGCGACAGCTGGCTGTGAACACCTATTTTTGTCTGACACATAAAAGGCAAAACCGTTTTAAATAAAGATAATAAAATCCCTGGTCCATCATGGCAAATGCGAGAACTGCCTCAACAAATCTCTGGTCCATCACAGCGAGCACGAGAATTGCCTCAACAAATCCCTAGTCCACTAGAATTCGATATCTTCCTAATAGCCTTTTTCTGAGCCTTAACAAAAATAGCATTCATTTCTTTACTGGATATTTACCATGATACATGTCAAACCTTGGTTTGCTTCCTATAAGGTAAGTAACAAGTTAAGAGGAGCAACTGTGAAATCCATTTTTGTCCGGCACAGAAAAAGCCCAAAACATTTTAAATAAAGATAATAGAATGACTTTATTTAAATATTAAACAAATAATAATAATAATTAAAGCCAAGTTTATGGACTTTGTTATTGTCATTTCCGAAATTATTAAATCAATGTTATTTAGGTTCCTAAATCTAAATGATTAGGTTAACCATAAAATCCAAAAAATAATAAAACTAAATAAAGTTATTTAGGTTCTTAAATCTAAGTGATTAAATTAACGAAAAATTAAAAAAATAATAAAATCAAATCAAAGTTATTTAGGTTCCTAAATCTATGTGATTATGTTAACAAAAAATTCAAAAAAATAATAACATTTTCGAAATAGAAATAGTAAATAAATAGAAAATAAATAAAATTTCTTTTCTTGGTTTTTATATTAATTTTCGGACTTACCTAAGTAACTAAAAAATAAAATAAGACAAAAAAAACCTACTATATAAGAAGTTTCCTATTTGAATTTCAAAAATAAATCAATTTATAAAGGGATGGAATCTGCTTTATTAAGTGCCAAAAATTTGCAATATGATTTGTTAATATAAAAGATTTGGTGACTTAATTTTAGGATTTGATCCAGTGCAGTCACCTCCCTGATAGCGTTGTGCACTCGCCGTCCTGTGCAATCCCGACCGTTGGATCTGCATACCACCCCCTCTTTCTCGCCAACTAGAATCAAGCCAATCATTGGGAAAACGCGTCCCCGTTCTTGCGCGCCTCGCCACACAAGATGTTGCACCCGTGAAGACCACATGATCAGCTGCATGCGGGCTCACCCATCCCGTCTGTGCACTCCCAAGACCAGCCAGCCAGAGCGTGATAAGCGTCCAGGCGCATTGACCCTCCTTGCATCGTCCAACCGATTTCCACCATGTGTCCTGCAAAATCCAGGCAAGTCACATGCTAACCCAGCCCCCACTATGTAACATCGCCTTGTCTTAATTTTTCCTAATTGACTATAATTAGTTTCTTTTGCATAATAGTGATAATATAAAATCTGTAAAAAATATAACAATTCATTCATTATCACAAAATAAAATAATAATGACATTATACATAAAATTGGAAATTTTTTAGGATAATGGTTAAACACTAAAAATAGGGAATCTCTTCACTTTTAATGAATAATTGGTAATTTGTTTTTTAAATCTTTTATATTTTTTTAGCAACTGTTTCTTGTTGTTATTCTCTATAATTGACCATCGAGTAGTAATAAAGAGCAAGAACATTTTTAATGAAAAATATATTTGCTATAATTTATTACCTTATTATGTTACTATGTTGATACTAATCTGCAAATCAATTTTTTATCAATAATGTATTCATTATACTGTATGGAAATTCACTAATAAGGTTATTTGTTAAACTAAAATTATTGAAAGTAGAAATAAATACCATGAATAAAAATAATCCTTATTCTTTTGGGAAAAGTCATTAAAACAAGTTTTTTGTGCTAGCAATTGATTTGTTATTCTTTTATCAATCGTTAAATAACATTAACAAATAATCAGATTCAAAAAATTAGGATTACCATTAATGAAATTATTTGAAGTAAGGAAATATATTTCAATATGGTAAAAAAAGATACAAAAATGATCATTTTGATGTATCCATTAACTAATCAATTCTCTAGTTTACAATTCATAAAAGTTCTTTTTGTGCTATAAATAAATAACGCGATTCTCCAATAAAATTCGAACCTTTTTTAATAAATTAGGACAACAAGTACTTTTCAAAAAATAAAATAATGTAGAGTGTTAATCAAAGATGGAGAGAAGGTCCCTTTGAGGCCTCTTTCCTCTCGAATCATCTTCAAAAGGTCGCGCTACACCACTTCTTTTCAACTGATTAAATCTCAAAATTGTTTAAAATTTATTTTCTTAATTAAATAAATGACAAAAGTTAACCAAAGAAAAAACTTTTTTTTCATTAATAAATAAACGTGCAAAATCAACATTTTTTGACTAAAAAATATATTTTCCTTAATCAAAATACACCTAACCAACAAATATGTTTCTACCTAAAGAACTACGTAAGCCTTGATTCCCTTAATAGGGATACGTAGGACTAAGGTCAATCTTGTTAGGCACAATAATAAGAAAATAAATAAAATTCGTTCCTTTTAATAATTAATTAATTAACTAGATAAATTAATAATAAAAAATAATAATAATAACATCATATATTTTATTGAAGGGTACAGCCTAAAGCGGGCAGATAGAGTGTTAATATCTTCCCTACCTTGTAATTGGGTCCCAAACCTGGATATCAAAAATCCAAAAGCCCAACAGTTTATTTATAGTATAAAAGAACCCAGAAAGAGATTAGTTCTTTACCAAAAAATGTGAGGAAATACTCTTAGTTGTATCAAAAAAATAGTTTATTTATATTATAAAAGAAATGTTTGATAAATATATGCAGTCTCATCTTAAACTATGGCTGTTTGACTTGATTTTCTTAAGATAATTGCCATGTGGTAGTACTATTAGTAACAGTTTTATATTTTCGATTTATTGCGCTGCCTTTATGCGTGAGTGGTAATTTACCATTTGATTTTTTGTTGATGAATTAACATCCTAAGGTTTTGGGAATTACTTGATTGATTGATTTGATTCATTGTCATATGACTAAGTTCATACCATGAATTTAGGGAACCTATATCCATGATTGCAAACAAACCCTCAAAGCTCCACTAGCTAGTGAATGTTCCTTCTATAGCTTTTCGTTGTATATATGCATAATCATATTCTGCAACTTGAATAGTAGAATCTTATCTGATGAGTGCTCTCAACAATGAATCATGAAATGTATGTAACAACAAATGCTTTTTTTATGTATGATGTGTATGAAATGGACAAACTTTATATATTTTGTTTATCATGTTACTTACATAGATTTAAATGCAACCTATAACTCAAAAATGATGCATGAAATACAAGTAATGTTCAGTTGCTCAACTTGAGCCTATCATGACATGAATGTGAAAATGCATTTTAATTTATTTTGGGATGTATGAATAATATGAGAGTACATTTTTTTATGCATGAGAGTGCATGATATATATCTAAGAAATACATGTAATTTTATTTTTTCTTTATTTTTAACACATGAAACTACTTGAAAATGCAATCTTAAATGCATATGATATAGAATGCATTAGGCTATGAAATAAGCAAAACGTATGAAATAATTTACAATAACTAATGAAATATTATGGTGAGATAGTAAATTAGAATAGATGATATTATAACCCGTGAAATGCAATGTTTGAATAACCACTTTCTTAATTTTTTGATAAATGCATACATGAATGAATAAGTAGATATATGTATGAATGATGTATTTTTTTTAATATATGTATTCATGTTAGATGAATGAATGCATGCATAAATCAATGAATTACGAATTATTATTTATCTATGTATGTATATATGAATATATAAATGGATAAATATGTAGGAGCATGTATGAATATTGTAAAAATGCATCTAAGTAGAATGTACGAATAACATATTAATTATCTCCTCTTTTTTTAAATGTAGCATGAATGGATTGATATGTAGAAGAATATATAAATAATTTATTTTCTTTTTCAAATGCATGAATGAATAAATAAATAAATAAGTAGAAGACTGTATGAATAATATATTTTTTAAGTACATGTGTGTTGGATGAATAAGTTGATGTATGTATGTATGAAAGATGTGTTTTCTTTTTGGATAAGCCAATGAATGAAAAATCTTCTTTTTGAATGCAATGAATGAATGCATAAGTCAATTAATAAAGATTTTCATTTTTGACAAGATAAATGACTGTATAAGGCAATGAATGGTGATTTTTTTATTTTTTGTATGCATGAACGAATGCATAAACCAATGAATGAAGATTTTTCATTTTGAATGCATGAATGAATGGATAATTGAATGAATGAGTGATGAATGGATAATTGAGTGAATGAATGTTTCAAGATGCACTTTTTTCTTTTCTGGATGCATGCACGAATGATTAGATAAATAAGTAGAAGAATGTATGAATTTTTTTTTTCTTTTTAAATGCATGGATGAATTTTTTTAATGATATATTTTTTTCTTGCACTAATGTATGCATGGATGAAGTGTGTGATAATAAAAAATGCATATCCCATAGGGTAATGGGAAGTGTCATAATGAGTTATCATTTTTCACATAGTTTAGGCTTACTTGAGGTAAAAAGGGGTTACTATGAGTTTTATGATGAAAATTTCCCTTACTACGATGAATCCTATCCAGAATAATTTATTTTACATGTAGGTGAGATGTGTCTTTGGTGTAGGAGGTATCAATGTGATTAGGGCTTAGAATGACACTTAGGTCACTTTATTTAAGGGACAAGTGTCCCGATTTATGGTACGATATAGTACAATATGCTTCCTAAGGTTTATAATGGGTACACCTATAAGGGTTTTTGAATGTCAAAGAAACAACATCATAGAGTCCTAAGGTATAGTGGATATGCATTTTGTATTATCACAAAGTATTATGAGTTAGGGGCTTGGGCATGACTCTTTTTTCTAACCCCATAATACTTGGGTTTCTCTTCTTTTGAAGAGTTGCCACTATAACATATGAAGTGTCATAATGAGTTATCATTTTTCACATAGTTCAGGCTTACTTGAGGTAAAAATGGGTTACTATGAGTTTTATGATGAAAATTTCCCTTAGTACGATGAATCCTATCCAGAATAATTTATTTTACATGTAGGTGAGATGTGCCTTTGGTATAGGAGGTATCAATGTGATTAGGGCTTAGAATGACACTTAGGTCACTTTATTTAAGGGACAAGTGTCCCGATTTATGGTACGATATAGTACAATATGCTTCCTAAGGTTTATAATGGGTACACCTATAAGGGTTTTTGAATGTCAAAGAAACAACATCATAGAGTCCTAAGGTATAGTGGATGCCTTAACAAGTTCTAAACTCAATGTAAGGTGCAACATTGCAACTCTTCGAAAGAAGAGAAACCCAAGTATTATGGGGTTAGAAAAAAGAGTCATGCCCAAGCCTCTGACTCATAATACTTTGTAACAATCTGAGTGGTCCGATCACTAATACCATAAACGATAAAAGTCATGATCGATAAAACTAGTGTCCCTGCTATCCAAATCACAAAATTACTAATACCCGGGTATAAGACATGTATGTGTGCAAAACGTTAGTGTAGTATACTTTGTTAGAAATGTATGACTTTAAACCAAAACCATTACCACAAGCTATAATAATAAAAATAAACAATTACTTAATCCCAGTAATGACAATTAATACTTGAGTTTTTTGGGGTAAGAAATAAGAATAATAATCAAACCATAAAAAGGTATAAGTAGTCATACAATTATTGATCATGAATTTGACTCTCTTATAAAAAGTCCCTAGAAGAATCATCACTACATTTTTTTATAGAAAACATAGAAAAATCTTTTAGCCCAATCGTATTTGTCATATTTTGATATTCGGATTCGAGAGTTGGTTACGAAGTAGGAAATGTATTAAATTGTATGGGTCATTTTATACTTTAAAGTTATTTATTTATTTCATTAATTATTGAGAGTGACAAAAAAAAGTTGTGCATGAAAAGATTAAATCTTGTTCTTACGTATGTATCCCTATTAGGGAATCAAAACTACCTAGTTATTTAGAAAATTTGTTTGTTGGCCAATTATTTTAATTAGGAGCAGAAGCACAGCATAATGTGACTGTCCAAATGATGATTTGAAGAAAAGAAACTATCATTAACGATCCTTCTTCCATCCTTTATGTGATTATCTATTTCTATATTTTTTTATGTTTATTTATTAGAGAAAAGTGATTTCTATTATTGTTGTTAGTTAATTTAATTAATACAAATAATTTATTTTTAATTGGAAATTAAATCAATGAATTAAAAGTATCGCAACACGTCCATTAGAATATGAGAATTGACACCAAAAATTATATATGAGAATTGATACCACGACTCCCTCCATCTTCCATTAATCCCAAAAATTATATATTGAAGAAATGATTATAATAAAAACTAACAATAAATTTTATAAAGCAAATGATTTTATTGATTGTCATTTTGATTATTGTGAGATTTTGATTAATTTTTATTATTAGTGCTTATTATAAGAGATGTTGATAGCAAACCAAAACTAAAAAAATACGAATACGAGAAACTAACTAGATTTAGTGCAGATGTTGAGACTATGGAATGTGACTTTATCGAACTAGAGATTGCCTATCGAACTTCAAATAGTCCCCAATCAAGAAGGAAATTGCATAGTGTTGCACTAATTCACGAACAGATATATAATTGAAGATTATGGCAGTCTGATACCCATGACCACGGCTAGGACAATCTAGCATACGTCAGTTGTTGTCAAATAGATTAAATACTTGTGCAAGGATGTGTCTGGGTTGTGCAGTGAATGCTTAACATGTCAATAAAATTGACAATGGTTATGTAGGCCCCATGATTAAGAACTAATCACTTGTTGAACATAACAAATCGAAAATGGGATGTTACAAGTTATTTTGATACTTTTTTGGAATAATTTTTGGGTTATTTTGGATTTGTTGTGTGTTTGAGATAATTTCATGGTGTTGGTGATTGTTATGTATGTTTCTTTTATATTTTTGGATTAAGAGAGTACAACTATCAAAGTAATTTTAGAGAATTAGAGAATTAGACACATGTTATTTTAAAACAACTCTCTATCATTAACAATTTGGAGAAGATTAAGAGAATATATTTTCTCCCCTAATTAAATTCAGATTTCATCTTGGTTTCACCATATAAATGTTATTTTAAACAAAAAATTCAAAATTAGTTTTTTTCCTTAACTAAAGATATCTGAATAAGATGTTTTTTATTCTTCCCACATCTCAGGAAATGTCTTTTTTATTTTAAAAATAGCCCAACAATTTTTATTGATAAAAAAAATTATTGTAATACCCCTAACTGAGTAAAAAAATAATTATTTGACCCTAAAATTTATAATTAGCCAAAATATTCCATCTGAGCATAAAAAATGTTATAGTGATTCTAAAAATTCTACAATTATTATATCACCTAGAAATAGGTAAAAACAATTTTTTAAATCTTATAAAATCAAAAAAAGATATTTTATGCCTCATTTTTATTTTTAGTTTGCAGTGGATCACAAACGAACTAGGATAAAAATCCTTTTTGCATTGTTCTTTCTTTCATTATTCTTTAACTGTTTTCTTGCCATGATACATTGAATCTATTCTTAAGAAATTGGATATTTGTTTACCGTTATATAGTTAATACTTTGTGCAAAAATATCTGAAATATATCTGTTCAAGTGTATCTTAATTGTTGTGCAAATTGCATGTTTAACTGAATATGTGCATCACGTTAATCGATTAAACAGTTCTGTTAATCGATTAACTGGGTTGTTTTTCCAGCAACTGGGTTGTTGATAAAAAGTGATAAATTTTAACCGTCATACCTATTCAACCCCATTCTAGGTGTCCTAGGCCACTGATATCTAACACATTAAGCCAATTGTAATCTTTAAAATCAAAAAACGAAAAATGCTATAATATTTGATCATTATTGAGCCAATAATTACCCATTAAACATTTTAGCAATTTTTATTTTTTATTTGAAGGAGAAAAACCATAATAGGGGAATAATATTTTGAAATTAAATCCTCCCAATAACAAGTAAATTAAGTGCTAAACTAAAACCGTTTTTTCATGCATTTATTTTTAAGAGATGTTTATATAATAATTTTTTGTAAATTTATTTTGGACCATTTTAAGTCGGACAAAATTTGGTATTTTTAATAAGTTTGTGACTCATTGCAATAAGCTCATTTAATGAACATTGACATATAACATATTTTTATGGAAAAAACAGAGTAAATTGGCTTTTAAGCTCAGTAGTGGCATTTGCTCTAAAATATCATTGTTTCATATTGCATTGACTTTTAATTTATTACATGATTAATCTTGTGAAAATGTGGAGTGCAAATACCATAAAAAAATTACCTGCATGTAGCACATTACGAAATTAAAAGTATTATATGAACTTATATAAACTAAGTATTAATTACATATTATTGTTGTAATAATATGCATTCTGTTAAGTGTTAATAATATCCTAGCAGACCTCTCATGTCTTTAGACAAAAGGGATACACGTGAAGTTTTGCTTTCTATTCCAAGCAGTACCTTTAACATGACTGTTCTCCCTTCATGTTTGTGTTTTGATTTTATATATTTTTTAAATCTACTGAGTACTATTGCAATCTGATGGTGCACCAAAATATCATAATAGAATAAACAAATGAAACCAAGAGTGAAAAACTAAAAGAAGCTGGAAAGAGCCGGTTAGCTTGCAATAATTATAAATGATACGAAATAATACTTACTGACTGAGTCACAACTAGACCGCTCTCTTTAAGACGTTTCGTGGTACTGTCCAAATGTGCAAGCAGACTATCAACCACGCCGTCCCTAGGATAAAACAGCACATATCTCTGTTATCAAATTCTTACTGCAATGTAAGAACCGATCTCGAATACACCCACCATAATATGGCTATCAATGTCAATTCTCAAAATTCCCACAATATGGTTAACAGTGTCAATTCTCAATACCCACAATATGGTCACCCATGCCAATTCTCTTCTCATGATACTGACTACCAGTGTGAGTTCTCAAAATGCCCACAATTTGGCTACTCGTGTCAATTCTTTACCCACAATACTGAATACCAGTGTCAGTTCTTGAAATCCAACTTTGGCTGTCTGTGCCAATTTTTAAGTGTCATGGAAAGAAAGGGAGAGAAGGTTGCCGAAAATGCGTCGGCGGAGTATAAGGGTGGAGAAAGAAAAATTGAGAGGAAACACCTTCAACTTGGTATCCATGTTCCTCATCTCTCCAATGTGAGTCTTGAGACTTGTTTTTTTTTTCAAAACTTTACTATGTGGGACTTAGGAATTTGTTAGATTTCACACCTAAAAGTTCTCACTAATTGTTTTCAACAAAACATGTTCCAACAATCCCCCACTTGAAAGTAAAAAACGAGTTCCGAGAATATTTGTGGTCTCAATAAGATTGTGCATAAACAAAGGTGTCATGCGACTTGAACATTTGCATAGAGTGACTCGTAGTCTTGAACTCTATCTTCAGCATCAAACCATACACAACCTTTTCAAAGGTGTATTCTGTAAAGCCCGCGCGTTAAAGGTCATGCACGTCTATCCCAGTATAGTGAACACTCTAGAAATTTATGCCCCGAAATTTCATAAGAAGCGGCCCTCACTTCGACAACTTGTTATTACCCATTGAACCTATTTCTTGGGATCTCCAGTCAGTTAGGTTGGGTTATCATCATGAGTGATCCTCGTTATAAGAACAATAGTCTCATACTCTTAGAAGTATTATGGACTTTATCTCTAGCTAGTCCCTTCGTCAAAGGATTTGCTAAGTTATTCTCAGTGTGTACATAATCCACTCTAACAGCTCCTATAGTGCGTACACGAAACCATGACTTAATCTTTCAAATTTCATAATATATACAGTTTCACATTTTCGTCATTGCTATTTTTTTCGCCCAAAAAGAGAAACCCTGTTATTTATTTTATTAAAAAAATAAAGAAAAAATATAATTTCAATAGAGAAGTTGTTTCTCCTAAGTGTAAAATCTTAATATTTAATAGAGTAAATTACAGTGACACCCCTTGAGTTTTAGTGAAATTACACAAACCACCTATCACTTTTCTACATCTACACAAACCTCCCCTAGTTTTTATACCTTCATTATACTGACCACCCCTGCATAAGAAATAAGTGTAATCTTTTAAACAAAAAAGTGATTAATGCAATTAAGTTAAACAAAACATGACATATTGTGTAGACAAATCTAAATAATATACAAATCAATGTATCTTTATTATTTTTTGTTACAAAATGCATCAATAATTCTAAAGAAATATTGTTTAAATCGCTCTTATAATATAGTGTAACGAACCAAAAATAATAAAGAAATATTGACTCATATATTATTTGGACTTGTCTCCACAATATATATGTTTTGTTTAACTTAATTGTACTTATCACATTTTTTTTGTTTAAAATATTACATTTATTTCTCATACATGGGTGGTCAGTGTAACGAAAATATAAAATTAGGGGAGGTTTGTGTAGTGTAAAAAAGTGAGGAGTAGTTTGTGTAATTTCACTAAAATGCAGGGGTGTCAGTGTATAAAAAAAGTATTAAACTAGGTAGGTTAATTGCAATAATATAATAAAAAAAGTTGATGTGGCTCTATTTTTTTAATTAGATGGTACATGTAATAACTGAAGATAAGCCAAGGTCAAAGAAAAAGAGAAATAAGAAAGCATATGTAGTACTAGTACAAAACAATCGGAACTAGGATGGCCAATGTTTATCAAACAGAAAAACAGAAAATAGGAATGGTCTATACTTGAAAATCTACATCAGGTTTGGCAAACATGGGACACTTGCTACTATCTGCATTAAAGGATCAACAAATAGATGTTAATTAGATGAACATGATGTATAATGAATTTAGCATTTCAATTAGAAACTTATGTTAAGAATAATTAGAAAAGTGAGCACATAATTTATATTGAAAATGATAAAGTAATAATGATGTCGTAGAAGAAATACATACGATATGTAGTAATAGTGCTTCTCAAGATCAGGGTCAAAATTGAGAGCAAGAAAATGAAGGAGACACTTTAATTAAGGCTTTAGATATGTGTTATTTTTTAATTTGATTTTAGCTCGGTTAAAGTTTACAAATTGTTCTACTCAATTTAAATTGGTTCAATTAGACAACTTGAATAATTAATTTATTTTTAATAAATATTGCACAAAGTTATATATATGTATATATATATAAGGAGTGATTCATTTACACTCAATTTAAGTTATACTAATTACGCTTAATCTCAGCATTCATTTTCTTAGATCCAATAGACCAAATGGGTGAGTGCAATAAGTAATAAGAGGCAACCCTAATTTTGATAGGGTGAGGATAAGCAACAACTTGCAAGAGACAACAACCAACGACCTCGATTTCCAGTAGTCCCAAATGCACTAAAAGTTTGCACACAAAAAGGGGAGCTGTAGAAGATCAACACGTACAAGGCATTCAAAGACCACTGTTATTTTTTGAATTATTGCAGTGTTATCAGCAATTTGCTGCTTAAGGCTTCTATAACTCCTACTAGTGCAAATCTTCGATCCTGAAGCTAATTTAAGTTGCCATAAAGGTAATTTTAATATTCATACATGAATAGATGCTTGTGTTTTGTATATAAGCTAATTGGATTTTTAAGAACATTGTGTCATTATTTCCTGCAGTTCTTAAAATTTATGGATATGGCTATATGTCATTTATATGTAATGCTTATTATGTTATGCCTCATTGTTCAGTTACTTCCACTGCGTGAACTTTCATTGTAGAAACAAACCTTCCAATCACATAAAAAGGGTTATGTCAAGGCATTTATAACTTATTTTATAATACAATACCTAGTATATATGTTGCAGTATCATATTGTATAGTTCGTTGATTCATGACCATATTATTTGATTGTTGGTTCCATTATTTTTGTCTTGAAGATTTTAATCATTTGGCTGTTTGTGATACTTAGTTACACTAACTTATCTTTTTAATATATTTTAGTAGTTTAATAAAAACAAATGTAAAGTAGTGCATATGACTGGTTACTTATCGCATTACTTTATATGTTAATAATTAAATTAATGAGATGTAGTGAATTATGAGACTTGTGCCCTGTCCCGTTATATTAAATTGATATTTTCCAAAAATAAGTTAATGAAATCAATGAGAGGTATTCCACTATGAGACTTGTGCGCTGTCGCATTACTTTAAATTGATATTTTCAAAAAATAAGTTAATTAAATCAATGAGAGGTAGTGCACTATAGGACTTGTGCTCTGTCGCGTTACCTTAGATTGAGATTTTCAAAAAATAAGTTAATTAAATCAATGAGAGGTAGTGCACTATAGGACTTGTACCCTGTCGCATTACCTTAAATTGATATTTTCAAAAAAAATAAGTTAATTAAATCAATGAGAGGTAGTGCACTATGGGACTTGTGCCCTGTCGTGTTACCTTAAATTGAGATTTTCAAAATTAAGTTAATTAAATCAATGAGAGATAGTGCACTACGGAACTTGTGCCCTATCGCATTACCTTAAATTGATATTTTCAAAAAATAAGTTAATTAAATCAGTGAGAGGTAGTGCACTATGAGACTTGTGCCATGTTGCGTTACCTTAAACTGAGTATTATGGATATGGCCCCATGGTGTCTCGTACATCTTCGTGTCATATTTGTGATATCCAGATCGTCAGCTTTCACTGGTGACGATAGTCCGGGGACCTAGATGAAGTGTAGTACCACCGAAATTCTGCATCTATGGACATTAGAACTTCACCCTAGGATTTGACCTTTTAGACCGAACAAACCTTGTAGGATCAAACACGTTTATGTAGGACATGGGAGTATGTAAATTTTTATTTGTTATTTTATTATTCGGTATAAAGTCACGAAAATCTCTATCTCGTACACATAAAGTGACTCGCCATCACATGAGCCTAAGTGAATTAAGGTACCATTGCACTTCGGTATTCTTGTACCACAATGAAAGACTTACAAAAAAAATTATTTCATAACAAACATCTGCATGCATATCATACAATCATGCATTTGGTCATAAATAAATAGATATCATGCACTAAAAAAACATATATATAAATAGCATTCATATGGATATCATACACTCAAAAAAA